>NC_064286.1:9725659-9835929 GCF_019186545.1 Solanum stenotomum | reverse complement strand
TCCCCTCGAAATTCTCTTGAAGTTTGCCTTTTGAATCACTTAATTTGGATTCAAAATGAAGGAGCAATCTCAAGTTGAAGTTGAAGGAAAAGATATGGACGAATTTCGTCCTAAATTCTGGAAATTTCCAGAATTCACTCCTCTACCACGTGGCGTCACGTGGCTCTGCCACGTCACCGCCGCGTCAAAATTCTACAGCCCTTCAAACTTGAATTTCGATGTTTCGGACTCGTTCGGAGTCGAAAAAATACAAATCTTATATGGAATTTGATTGGAAATGATATTTCGGACTCAACGGTGAAGGCGGAATTTCCATTTGGAGCTCGCTTCGATGAAAAGTGGGTCCCACACCCAGTATCGTTTTGAGCCAGATTCCACAATTGCTATCTAAAGTCTCAGGAAGTGAACAAAGGGTCGTTCTAGACCAAAATCAATCTTAGCTAACCTAGCTGTCAGAATTTTCATCTGAGCACGACTTCCAAGAAGGTTGACCAAAGTCAACTTTTCAAGTCATTACAAAGACAGTTGTTGTGCGGAAGAAACATGGTGTCTTTAAGAATGATATAACTATGAGACTTCAGAAGATACGCGGAAAATGCTCTTTCTTCAATCAAGAAGACAATAGTGGTCCCGAAGACCTCACCCTGGAGCTACTAAAGAAGATGCCGATGAGGAAATCATCTATATGCCCCCTTCCTGGGACGTCTAAAAGGAAGAGACAAAAAGATCACTCTCCCGACTTATGAGCGGACACATAGTGTGGGGGAAAGAGTCGTGCCGTGTGCTCTCATTTACGAGCACCTTAAGGCATCAAGTATGCTGAAGCCTCTCAAAGGAACCACTTTTGAATTTGGGCATGAAAGCTCTCAAAAGACATGTGCCTACCACCGGAACCAAAGAAGACACACTATAGAAGAATGCGTGGAGCTTAAGGCAGCAATCCGCAACCTGATCAATATTGGGGAGATCCTGTATGTGGGGTGAGAACACCGTCCTTACCTGTGACCAACCGGAGCCCAGTATGCCGGTCACTAAGCACATTTTGTTCCATTGTCACTACTTCACGCCTTTCAAGAAAACATTGTTAGGTATTTATAGTCAGTTGGTTCGAAAAGGGGTCTTGGCCTCTATCAGAAAGGATGGCGAAGCGATCGACCCCGTTGGAATTGAGATCTGGAAACCCTGCCCTTATCATGATGCCATAGATCACAACATTGGAAGCTACCTCAGGTTTCGCTATGATGTGGAATCCCTCGTCAACATAGGAAAGATTCAAGTTGAGTTTGTCCCCCGTGGCTAATACGATAGTCAGAGAAAGAAGCTTCGGTGAAGGCACCATCTATCTTTTAGGAGCTTTATTATCTATTTTTCACTTTCCTTGTAATCACCAGAAATGAATGAATGAAAATGAATTTTTCCTTTGTATTCGAACTACGTAAGGCCTGAATTCTCCTTGGGAGATACGTAGGCAACCTTTCAAGACTCGGCCCCTATCTTTTAAAATTTTCATTTCCCCCTTTCATTTTACAAAGAAACATTGAATTCACATCAGCAGATGCCCAAAGATGCAGCAAGAAGACCTTAGCTCAATACAATTTAATCTTTCTGAGTCACTAGCCTCAAAACAAAATGAGCAAATTCCTGCTTGTTCAAAAAATCAGTCCCCATTATTCGTGGGTTAACATGTTCTCAAACGAAGCAACTCTTATGTGTTTATATGCCTTTTATGTGATATCTTGCGTTATTCATCTATATCTAATACGAACAGATTTGCCTTTGAGTTGTTTTTCTCGACAGGTAGTTAGAACTGATTTGTGTTGATACATTAGCCGATCATCCTTATTTCACTAGATCTAAAGGTCCTACAGATTCCTTCCCCAGTCAAAGTTCACAAAAGGGAAAAATAGCAATGGGTGATAACAACGAAGAAACCAGCCTTACTGATGTCGTGGTGGCTCAGCCTGCCCTTGCTGATCAGAATGAACTGATCCTACAGTTGATGCAACAAATTGTTGAGATGAGGGTCGAGATGCAGAGAAAACAAGATTTGCCTTCTCCAATTTTTGTTGTCAACGCTTAACCAGACGGAAGACCTCCAGCTCAAATTCCCCCTCTTAACGTGGAACAAGCTCAAAACCCGCCTTCAAGTCCTGCTCGTAATCCCTCCATCATTGACCTTACCACTCAAAACCCTCATTACGCCTCATCCTCTTATCAAACACCACCCCCTCCTCAAAATACCAACCTCCAAGCAGCACTCCCTCCCCTTAATGCAAACCACCAAACTGGCCTACCCCCTTACAGCCAAAACGCTAATAACCCACGCACTTCCCTCATTCACCAAAACCATTATACCAGTCCCCAGACTTTTCCCCAAAACTATCACACCCCTTTAAATGGACAAAGTCCCTCTATTGCTCCACCACTACCGCAAAAAACCACTTTCCAAATACCAGTCCCCAACGAGCATGACGCCCATGGTTCGGAGCTCGACCACTATGATGAGAGGGAGAGATAGTGGAGGTCAAAAGAAGAGGCCGCTAAGATAGATATGAAGGAGGAAATTAGGAAAACCATGAAGGAGTAGAACTGCATTCCTGAGGTCGCCGAGTTGAGTTACGAAGACCTGTGCATTCATCCGAATTCGGATCTCCCGAAAGGGTTCAAGGTGCCAAAATTTGACATCTTCGGAGGAACGGGGAACCCCTTAGTACAGCTGAGGACCTACTGTGACCAACTCGTGGGAGTTGGGAAAGACGAAGCTTTGTTAATGCGGCTTTTTAACCAAAGTCTGAGCGGAAAGGCTCTAGAATGGTTTATGTATCATGAAACAAGACAGTGGTCTAGCTGGAACGCTCTGGCTAAGAATTTCATCGAACGATTCACCTACAATGTGGAGATCGTTCTTGATCATTACTCCTTGGAGAAGATGAAACAAAAGTCGACCGAAAGATACAGAGAATTCGCATATAGATGGCGAAAGGAGGCAACTAGAGTTAGACCTCATATGTCAGAAAAGGAAATTGTCGAAGTGTTTGTGCGGGTGCAAGAACCCGAATATTATGACAGAATCATGTTGCTCGTTGGAGCAAAGTTTGATGAGATAGTCAAGATAGGTGAGATTATCGAAGATGGATTGAGAACCGGGAAGATTGCCCATGTTGCTGCCTCGCCCGGATCTTCGGGCTTGTTGAAGAAGAAAAGAGAATATATGTCTTCTATCTCTTATGAAGAGAAGAAGACCCCAAGGAAATCCTCATCATACCAAGGTCGTTCTCGACCTTTACAGGGTTCGTACCCGGCTTGTTATACACATGTTGATTACCAAAATACCCCTCCCCTCAGTTATCAAAACACACATCCCCCTAGTTATCAAAATACTCCCCCTTCTATCTACCAAACTCCCCCTCCAGTTTACCAAACTCCACCTCATCACTACCGAAATGCCGCCCCCAACTGTGCCAATGTTCAGTCAAACTACCAAACTCCTCCCCCAATGTATCAAAACCCAGCTCCACTTTACCAAAATACCCCCCCGAACTACCAAGTTCCACAACCAACTTACCAAACTAACTCATATCCCAGATATCAAGTCCCCCATCCAAACGCTCCAAACTATCGTCAAATGCCTCCTCCTCCACACGACACTTACAATCCCCCCTGTCCAAGATTTGAGAAGAAGCCCGCCAGAATTTTCACTCCGCTCATCGAAAGCCGAACAAAGCTATTCGAGCGATTAACTACGGCATGATATATTCATCCAGTGAGGCCCACTTGACACTAGTTCGAAGTTTTACAGACCTGACCAGAGATGCGCATATCACTCCAACAGTGTTGGACATGATACTGAGGACTGTATCAACCTGAAGCATAAGATGCAAAACCTAATTGACCAGAACGTGGTCTCTCTTCAGACGATCGCGCCCAATATCAATAGTAATCCTCTGCCAAATCATGGAGGCACCACTATCAATATGATAGAAACAGATGATGACTGGTGCGTGACGAAGGCAATAGTTCCGATTGCTCCTGATGAACTGGAAAGGGTTGTAGCTTCGTTGAGCATCAGAGAGAAGAAAGAGTTTGTGATTCTAACACCCGAGAAGGCTATTGCCTTGGTGCCATGAGAAACTCTTACCCAACCAAAGTTTGTGATTGAAATGACTGTTACCCAGGGTATGACCAGATCCGACAGGTGCTACACACCGGAAGAGTTAGCTCAATGAGGGCAGAAGAAGGACCAAACAAAAAGGCAGATCAGTGAAGCTGAGGCCAAGGAGTTCTGGAGAAAAATGCAGCCGAAAGATTATTCGATTGTGAAGCATTTGGAGAAGACGCCGACTCAGATTTTTGTATGGGCTTTGTTGATGAGTTCACAGTTGCATAGGCAAGCGTTGATGAAGGCTCTGGATGATACTTATGTGCCCGTGGGTACCAACAATGAAAATCTAGCAGCCATGATAAACCAGGTCATCCGAGGACACCGAATTAGTTTTTGTGACGAAGAGCTGCCCTTTGAAGGCAGGATGCACAACAAAGCTCAACACGTCACCACTATGTGTCGAGATAAGATAATAAATCGCGTCTTGGTCAATGACGGATCTGGTCTTAATATTTGCCCACTTTCGACTCTGAGGCATCTGAAATTTGATTTGGGAAAGCTTCACCAGAACCAAGTCAATGTGAGGGCTTTTGATGGAGTGCAAAGAGACACATTGGGTGCGGTGAACTTGGATATTCAGGTGGGTCTTGCGGAATTCAACGTCGAGTTCCAGATGTTGGATATCAACACCAGTTACAACCTACTTCTGGGAAGACCATTTAGTCATATGGCTGGGGCTGTGCCATCTACCCTTCACCAACTAATGAAGTTTCTTTGTAAGGACCAAGAATTGGTCATTTATGGTGAAGGAAGCCATTCCAATGGGTATGCACCGATCGTTGATGATGTCTCTCGAGGTTGTGATTTCTACATGGTGGAGCTGGTAAATGCCACCGGTGATGACTTGGCTCCACAGCCTCTTATGCCTACAGTGTACAAGATGATTGCTACCGTCATGCTCCAGAATGGTTTCGAACCAGGTTTCGGGTTAGGGAAGCATTTCCAAGGAATTGTCGAGTCTATCCAAATTCCCACCAAAGGAGCAAGGTTTGGGTTGGGGTATGTCCCAATAGGTGACGAAGCAAAGATAAAGAACAAAAGGGTCGATCAAGCATTGGCTAGGCCAATTCCTCATCTGTACCGGTCATTCCCGGTGCGAGGATACGTTAATGATGATGGTCTCGAGGAAGGAATCTGGAGACTTTTTGAAGAGATTGATGCGGTCATCGATGAAGAGGCTGAGACTTCGGGGATCCGTGATGCAGAACCAGAGGAACAATTGCAAAATTAAACCTCCACAGCGCTCCTGATTTCCCGTGCAGCTTGGTAGAAAAGACATGTGCTTGTGTTTGTTTTTAAAATTGGTGATAGTCCGGAAGAGGCCCGAGACCAACCCTCTAAGCAGTTTTTATTTGTTTGAAGTTTTTAATTCCCTTGTGATGTTTAAAAAGGCAAAATGGCCCTTGGCCGTGGCCAAAGTTTGTTCTTGTTTTCAATTTAAATGAAAGTCTCTTTTATCAAAATTAGTTTTCTTATCTACTTATATTTTACTTTCCTAACTTCATTTGTTTATAAGTTCAGTAATATTAATTTAAAACCTACCAATGTCATGTCATGTCGTGAACCGAGTGAATAAAATGAGGCAGGTGATGATGAGTGCGAGGAATACGAAGAGGAAAATGAGATACCTGAACATGTTGCTAAAAAGTTTCAACAATTCGAGAATCAACACAAGCCAAACCTTGAAGAAACTGAAACTGTGGATCTTGGAGATGAGGAATGTGTCAAAGAAGTCAGAATCAGTGTCCATCTAACTGAAGCCCAAAGAAGAGACCTGGTTCGTTTGCTCAGGGAGTACATTGATGTATTTGTCTGGTCTTATAAAGACATGCCAGGGCTGAGTACGAATATGGTGTCCCACAAGCTACCGATCAATCCAGATTTTAGTCCAGTAAAACAAAAGACTCGGAAGTTCAAGCCTGAGTTGAGTTTGAAGATTAAAGAAGAGATTACAAAGCAGATCGAGTCCCAAGTAGTGGAAGTGATGAAGTATCCGACTTGGTTAGCTAATGTTGTTCCAGTTGCCAAGAAAGACGGAAAAATCAGAATTTGTGTTGACTACAGAAATCTCAACAAAGCTAGCCTAAAAGATAATTTTCCATTACCGAACATCGACATTCTCATTGATAACTGTGCTAAGCATGAGATGCAGTCATTTGTGGATTGTTATGCGGTTTACCACCAGATCCTGATGGACGAAGAAGACGCAAAAAAGACAGCTTTCATTACGCCTTGAGGGGTATATCATTATCGGGTGATGTCGTTTGGTCTAAAAAATATCGGTGCTACTTACATGAGGGCTATGACGACTATATTTCATGATATGATTCACAAGGAGATCGAGGTGTATGTAGATGATGTCATAATCAAGTCCCGCGAGATTTCGAATCACTTGACTCACTTGAGGAAATTCTTTGATTGTCTCGCCGATACAATTTGAAGTTAAATCCCATCAAATGTGCTTTTGGGATTTATAGTCAACAGGAGAGGCATTGAGCTTGACCCTTCCAAGATCAAGGCGATCCCAGAATTACCTCCTCCAATGACGAAGAAAGAGGTGATGAGTTTTTTGGGAAGGTTGAACTACATCAGTCGGTTCATAGCTCAATCCACCGTGGTGTGTGAGCCCATCTTTAAGTTATTGAAAAAAGATGCCTCGACCAAGTGGACCGAAGAATGTCAAATTGCTTTTGATGCCATCAAGAACTATTTTTCCAATCCACCGGTGTTGGTCCCTCCGCAAGAAGGGAGTCCGTTATTGCTATATTTGTCGGTCTTCGATAATGCATTGGGATGCGTGCTTGGTCAACATGATGAAATAGGGAAGAAAGAGCGAGCCATCTATTACTTGAGCAAAATATTCACCCCCTATGAGGCTCGTTACACTTTGTTGATGAGGACATGTTGTGCTTTGACTTGGATTGCTCAAAAGTTAAGACATTATTTGTCTTCTTATACCACATACCTTATTTCTAGGATGGACCCATTGAAGTACATTTTCCAGAAAGCAATGCTGACCAGGAAGTTGGCTAAATGGCAAATGCTTTTGAGTGAGTTTGACATTGTGTATGTGACTCAAAAGGCGATAAAAGCACAAGCCTTAGCTGATCATCTTGCAAAGAATCAAGTTGATGAGGAGTATGAGCCGCTCAAGACTTATTTTCCTGACGAGGAAGTTTTATTTGTGGGTGAAGATATTTCTGAAGCCTACCCTGGTTGGAGAGTATTCTTTGATGGAGCGGCGAATCACCAAGGTAAAGGTATCGGAGCGGTCTTAGTATCAGAATTCGGTCAACACTATCCTATGGCAGCTAAACTCCGATTTGATTGCATGAACAACATAGTAGAATACGAAGCTTGTATCCTTGGTTTAAAGATGGCCATCGACATGAATGTTCATAAGCTTCTGGTTATTGGAGATTTAGATTTATTGATTCATCATGTTCAAGGAGAATGGGCCATGAAGAACCCAAAGATCACACCGTACGTGTAATATATACAGAAGTTGTGCAAATGATTTTGCAAGATTGAATTCAGGAACACTCCCAAGACACCAGAATGAGTTGGTCGATGCTCTTGCCACTATCACATCAATGATTAAGCATCCTCATACAAGTTATATTGATCCATTGGATATAGAGGTAAAAGAGCAGCCTGTCCATTGTTCACATGTCGAAGCGGAACAAGATGGTTTACTTTGGTATTTTGAAATCAAGAAATATTTAGAGACCGGGACTTATCCTGAGAATGCAATGTTCAACCAGAAGAAGTCGTTACGTCGTATGGCCCTCAATTTCTTTGCAAGTGGGGAAATCCTTTATAGGAGGACTCCAGACTTAGGTCTTCTCAGATATGTTGATGCTAGTGCAGCTGCAAAGCTTCTGGAACAAATTCATGCCAGAGTTTGTGGTACTCACATGAATGGGCTCACTTTGGCAAGAAAGATCCTCCGAGCCAGTTATTTTTGGATGACTGTGGAACATGATTGTTGCAAGTTTGTGCAGAAATGTCATAAATGTCAGGTGCATGGTGATCTGATTCGAGTGCCCCCTCACGAACTCAATGCCATGAGTTCACCTTGGCCGTTTGTAGCTTGGGGCATGGATGTCATTGGTTCAATAGAGCCAGCCGCCTCTAACGGACACAGATTCATTTTGGTTGTCATTGACTACTTCACCAAGTGGGTGGAAGCAGCTTCGTATAAATCGGTGACCAAGAAAGTTGTAGCTGATTTTGTTCGTAATAATTTGATATGTAGGTTCGGAGTACCAGAATTCATCATTACTGATAATAGAGCGAATCTCAACAGTCACTTGATGAGAGATATGTGAACAATTCAAGATTACTCACCGAAACTCAACCGATTATCGTCCCCAAATGAATGGAGCCGTAGAAGCTGCCAACAAGAACATAAAGAAGATTTTGAGGAAAATGATTGATAATCGCAGAGGTTGGCACCAGATGTTGCCATATGCTTTGTTGGGTTACCGAACGACTGTCAGAACGTCAGTTGAAGCTACTCCATATTTGTTAGTATATGGAACAGAAGCACTAATACCCACAGAAGTTGAGATACCTTCACTGAGAATCATCCAAGAAGCTGAATTGAGTGATGTTGAATGGGTTCGCAAGAGAATTGACAGCTAACAATGATTGATGAGAAGAGAATGGTTGTTGTTTGTCATGGACAACTGTATCAACAGAGAATGATTTGTGTTTTCCACAAGAAAGTAAGATCTAGGATATTTGAAATCGGTCAGTTGGTTCTCAAACGCATTTTCCCTCATCAGGATGAGTACAAAGGGAAATTTGCACCGAATTGGCAAGGACCCTACATGGTTCGCAAAGTGTTATCTGGAGGTGCCTTAGTCCTGTCGGAGATGGATGGCACCGAATGGAAGAAACCGATCAACTCAGATGTTGTCAAGAGATACTATGTGTGAAGCTTCAGTTTGTATTTATGTTACTTCCTTGTAATTGTTCTATTTGCTTGTAATTGCATTGTTTAGAATCTATCTTTTTGTAATAAACTACGTCTGACCTGAATTCTCAAGAATGAGATAGTAGGCGGCCTATGTCGGTCTCGATCACTCCTTTATCCCCTTTTAATATTTCTTTATATTGGAACTACGTTTGACCAGAATTCTCAAGAATGAGATACGTAGGCGGCCTATGTCGGCCTCAATCGATTTCTTTGTAAATTTCTTATTTTTTGTTAATCCTCAAAAAAGGGAACTATGTTTGACCTGATTCCTGCCTCAACAAGATATGTAGGCGCCACAACGGCTCAATCATATTTCCCGTAAGATTTCTGTTTCTCTTTACAATAGAAACTGGGACAAAAATTTTTAGGGGGACTAAAAAATTCTCGAGTAGGAGATCTCTCCAACAAAGTCAAGACTGAAGTTACTTTGAGATTTGCAACTGGGACAGAATTTTTGAGAAGATATAAAAAATTTCGTGATTTGCTCACCAACTGTTCGAGATAAGCCAAGACAGTTAACTGGGATAGAAATTTTGAGGATGGCCTCAAAATTTCAACAAGGTTTATCGGCGGTTTAGAACAACTTTGAATACTTCCCAACAAACAATCAGATGGACCTCGAGGCATCAACTCCAAATGGCGTTCATTAAGCTTGACGTAACATGACACCAGGCAGTGACCTTTCCCAAATACTACTTTTCAAAAATCTATTTTTCTTAAAACTTTTCCTTCACGTTTCAACTATTTTTACATAAAAATATTTTGTCTTATCTATCAAGAGGCGGGAGATCGAAGAAATTAACCGGAGATAGCAAGACAAGGGGCAGACGACTGAAGAGATCGACACAGATTGGTTCATTTTTTAAATTAACAATTTTTCTGTGGATGCATGTCTATAAGTTCCCCCCAGGATCAACATATTCCTCCATTCAATGAATATGGAGAAGTCAAAAAGGGTGAGGAGCTCCCCAAAATTGATAATTTTTCTGTGGATGCATGAAACATTTTATGTTTCTTATACCAAAGAATTGGGAATATGAGCAGCATTATTTCATTCAAATTCTTATCAAAGCGAGGTTCGTAATGAACATTACAACTATGTTCGGAGATGGAACAAACGAAACCACGAAGAGAGCAATATTATTATTCTTTAGCGACTAAAGATTTGGAAGACATTTATCTGCATCATATTATCAGACATATTTATATTACTACCCATAGAGTCATTTATATCGTATTGTCGAATGAGGCGATACCATCACTCCGGGGGTCATTTTTTATATTGTCAATTCAAACGATACCACTACCCAGAGAGTCAATCATATCATGTTATCAAATGATATGATATCACTACTCCGAGGGTCATTTTTATTATATTGTCAATTCAGACGATACCACCACCCAGAAGATCACACATGTTGCTCGGTGGAGCATTATCTTCGCTCGGTATCGTGGAGGCATCAAGAGAAAGAAGTCATGCATTGCAAGAGAAAGAAATCATGCATTGCAAGAGAAAGAAGTCATGCATTGTGAGAAGAGTCATACATCACAAGAGAAGGATTCATGAATCGCGGGAAAGGAATCCATGCATTGCAAGAGAAGATTTATGCATCACGAGAAAAGGGATTTATGAATTGCAAGAGAAGATTCATGCATTGTAAGAGAAGATTCACGCATCACGAGAAAAGGGATTCATGCATTGCAAGGGAAGATTCATGCATTGCAAGAGAAGGATTCATGCATCGCAGAAAAGAAGTCATGCATCACAGGAAAGAGATTTATGCATAGCAAGAAGAAGAAACTGCGCATGGCAAGAGAAAAAGTCATGCATCGCGGGAAAGAGATTCATGCATCGCGGGAAAGAGATTTATGCATCCCAGAAAAAGAGTCATGCATTGCAAGAGAAAAGAGTCATGCATCGTGAAAGAAAAGTTATGCTTCGCAAGAGAAAGATTTACCCATCACAAGAAAATCAACATCAACTGCATCATTTTTCTTTGCAAAAACGATATCAAGAGAACCATCAATAACGAAATCAAGAGAACCGTCAACATATTACATCAACTTATTTTATTGCTTTGACATCAAAGGAAGAGTACATTAAAGATTATATTGCAAATATGAGACACAAGCTTTAATTGCTTTACGTCAAACTTGATGGAGTTGACGTCAAATGTTCAAGGAGAACAATTAAGTGTCAACACGGTAAAAGACACTGTCTCCCATTTGAATTGCATTTTCATGCTAATGAGTTTTATCTCAGTCTTTGTCGAGAGCATCCGAAAGGATGAATTCTCCAAAACAAACCACAAGTGCAGACGACATCAAAAAGGATGCAGCACAACGTGGAACTTTTTCTTAGCAGCGAACTGGAACATAGTCCAAAGAGGAGTGCCAAACTCTTAGGACACGAGCAGAGGAGCGACTTCCACCACAATCAAACCACACCCCTATCAGAAGGCATGTGGGTTTATCTTTGGGTTTGTCGGTTTCAGTTTCGCATCCGAAAATTTTTGGGTCTCTACCGGAAGCAGCTTTCCAATCTAAATGACAATGCACCAAGAGCTTTGGAAATTATGTCCATGTAAGTTCTTAATTATGGGTGTGAAGTGCACCACATTCATGGCTAAGAAGTTGCAAGCCTCCTTTTCATACTCGGTTTATTTTGTCGCTCTTCCTGAACCAAAGGTTATCTTACATAACAGATTTTCTTTTCAACCGATTGAGTCAAACTACAAGCAACCTGATTCCTTTGGTTGAGGGATATGTAGGCATAATTGATGATGAAAACTTGGTTGTATTCCAACATTCACTCTCAAATCTTATTCTCGAGCATTCTGGTCCCTCTATAATTCGGTATCAGGATGGCTTCTGAATTCTTTCAAAATCATGCGTCAAATCAAGCGTATCGAACGACAAGTGGCCTGAATTCTCATATAGCCTGAGACATGTAGGAAACCCATTTTCGGGGTTCCGCCATAATTCTTAAAAGTCCGTACCAAATCCTTTTTCCTAAGGTGAAGATGTGGTCGGTCAAAATTGAATTAGTCAATTTCATTTTCCTCAAATTTCTTGCATCAATCCAAGTAAAATGAGGGACAATTGTTGACACCCAAATTTGGACCTCCACAATATAAATTAATCATCGAGCTTCCTAAATTCTAAATGGTTTGATATAATTGGCTTTATAAAATTCAAAATAATTTTCAAAGTCATTTAAGAAGTTTTGTCATTTTTATAATTTTAAATAATAAATATGATATTTTATATAATTGTGTGTCTAATTAGTATATTTTATGAATGTTCGAAAATTGTCTCAAAAAGGATTTTAGTTTCATTTAAATATTTGGTTATTTAGTTTAAATTAATTAATAGCTTATATTTTGAGTTAATTAGTTTATAATTCAGTTAATTATTATATAATTATGTGTCTAATTAGTATATTTTATGAATGTTCGAAAATAGTCGCAAAAAGATTTTTGTTTAAATCAAATATTTGGTTAATTAGTTTAGTTACATAATATTTTATATTTTAAATTATTTGATTTATAATTAAGTCAATTATTTTATTTCGTTGAACTTAAGAAGCTTATTGATTAATCTATATTAATTCATCTTGCTTAATTACTAGTCGAACTTATCCTAATCAACTAAGTTTGACTACATTTGGCTTTTAATTTAGATTCATATGGCCAAAGTTTAAATCCAATTCTAGCTTAATCAATTTTTAAAGAACCAAAACTTTGGTCCTTTTCTCAAATTTGACCGAAATCATGGCCCAACATTCCATTTCCTCAATATAATCAGCACGCCCAGCCCACCCTTACTTGACCCGACCTAGCCCCTTTCTTCTTCACAAGAAAAACCCAACGTTAACAGCAGCGTCAAAATACACGAACAGTACACAGAAGAACAGAACGCGGAACAATACTTTACCCCTCTTTGGCGTCTTCTTCACGTCCTCCTCACTAACAGCAGCAAAAGCACCTACCAGCACGCATTTTCGTCCTTACCAGCGCAAGATGAAGACACGTCGGGCCGCAGGTACAATGGAATTGATCCCAAGCGTCGATTCGCCCTTCCTCTTTCGGAATAAGTAAAAATCGCAGAGAAAAGTTGTTTAGCTTGAATGGTGAAAGATTTTGAATTCGAATTGGAGTTGGGCCTTGTTCTTATCCGGTTCTTCCAGCCCTTTTCCCCTAAGTTTGGAACCCTAATAATCCCCTATATATATTCTTCTTATTCTGTAAAAGGAGGAGGATTTTTTTTGGAGAGATTCTTTAGTTGGAAAATTCGGTGTTAGAAAAAATATTGGAGATTTTAGTTGTTGAAAAAGAAAGAAAAAAATATAAATATAAGAATACATAGATAAAATGAGTAGCTATATTCAGGCAGGAATCAACGAGGGATTTTCTTTTTGTGCTCGTCGCTGGCAAAGCTCGTCGGAATCTCGTCGTGGTGTCGAAGTTGCTGTTCCTCTATTCGTATCCCCTGTTCGCTGCCCGGAAAAAGGTAATATCATTTTCACTTTGATAAATTCCTCTCCATCTTATATTTCCATTGTTTGAAGCTTTCGATTTTGATCATGTTGCTATTTTTTCGCTCGCTGATTCCTTAAATGTTGATACTGAGTTATCGTTTTAGCACCTGAATATAGCTAAGTGTTATTCCTCTTGCTGATGGAATGTGTCATTGATTTAGTTTAAGCTTTGTTTTGATCAAATCTTCCATGTTTAGTCTATGATTATTTACTGTTTGAATCCTCTGATGTCGTCTGGCTCAATTTTTTATTTTTTTTTGCATCTATAGTTATCATTTTGTCTCGAGTTATTTCTCTTCAGGTTACCCCTATTAGCTTTTAGAAGAGTATATGCCTGGTTTGTTTTGCTTTAATTTATTCAGAGCCTTCTCCTCATTTTGTAACCTGATTCATGTTACAGTGGCTATAATTTTGCTGAGTCTTTGGGTCTTTAAATAGTGTTTTCCTGCAAATATATTTTTTGCCCTCTTAGTTCAAGATATGGGTTGCACTTGTTTCACTCCTTGTTTTTTTGTCTTATTTTTTATTTCATTTAGATTAGTAGTTATGTTGCCTTGGGAAGTTATTGTTTTCAAGTTGAATTTGATTGTTCATTTGTCAACAAGTCTGTGTTTCTTTAAGACATCCCTTATTTTTTTTAACGTTGGAGTTAGTATTAAAATTATTTTCTAATAACCCATTTATGCTTAGGAAAAAGATTTTAGTCGATTGGTTATCGATTTAGGAGTATGGTTTCAAATAAGTATATAATACGGTATTTATTAATTGTTAAGTTATATTGTTATCAGTGTGTTTTGCTTTCTTTATTGATTAAGTTTTATTCCTAAGTTTCTTTGTTACGAATATGCGTTAATCCTTTTCTTTTATGTTATGTTTCATGTGATCTCGAGTGAGTTCCTCGAACTCCATTGCTTCCCTTTCCTTTTCGTTCCAAATGGACCATTGAGGCCTAGTTGCATTTCCTCGAGTCTTGTTTAAATCTGAGTCCCAATGGACTGATGTGTCAAGCAATGGATGGCGATCATTACTTGAATACAGGGCTGGAAAGGGGATTGCAAGCCTCGAAAAAAATCAAAAAATGGACTTTATACATTTTTATATACAATGATATATACACGAACACATTTAGTGTACACGGGTATACAGGTCTAAAATGTAGTAAAGTGCAGGTTGAAGGCAGATACACAGGTTTCGGAAGCAAAAAAGCCCGAAAAGGGGGCTGTATACACTGATATACTTGCTGTATACAGTGATATATAGTCGAAAGTGTAGTGATATACATGTCACAAACGTGAAAATACAGGTGAAAAGTGCGAAAACACGAAGTTCAGAAAAAATTACAGGTCTAGAGTCCGAGGATCAGCGATATACACGATGTATACATTTAAATATACATTGGGTGTATATCGGGATAAATGAGAATGAAAAGGGGTAAAGGCCCTAGGGAATTTCAGCAGGGTCCAAGATTTGTGGAATTTGGGCCAAAAGGCCCAAATTTGATTATTTCCTTTCCCTCTCTTATTTATTTTATAGTATTTGACTAATTTTATTTATTTTATGGTGTGATCTAATTAAATTCCCATAGTTAGCCATTTGTCTTTCGTGTTCAAAATATGAACATTTATTTTATACATATTTTATTACCTAACTTCCATTTCAATTTTGGTATTATCAACACTTAAATTACTTCCCTTTAGAGTGATCCCCTTTAGTTTATTTCCCTTTTAAAAAATAATTAATTAGAAAATAATAGTAACAAATAAGTAGATAAAAATATGAGTTATTTTACTTAGTTAAAATTTAAAAAAAAATTTAGTCAAAGTCATTTTAGTCGAATCGCTGGTCAACCGCAAGTTAGCGGACATTCCGAGGGCCTAACACCTTCTCGAAGTGTACATTTGAACTCGAACCCTTTTATTTTCAATTGATTTTATCTGTTTAGGTCTTTTGAAAACCTTAAATTTTTTCTTGATTTTTACTAAAAAATTAAGTGGCGACTCTGTTCTTTTGGAAATTCGATTTCGCTTAAATCATAAGTTCAATCGATTTTTTCGAAAACTTAGTCATTTTTCTTTTATTTATATTTTCAAGTAAAACAGTTCTTATTGTGCTACCTTTGGAAAAGTCACAATCTTTCGGAAAAGTCACAACCTTTGATAAAAGTCACAATTTTTCATAAAAGTCACAACTTTTCATAAAAGTCGCAACTTTTGATAAAAGTCACAACTCTTCACAAAAGTCACAACTCTTCATTTTCGATTCACACCTTTTAAAACCCAACAGGCAGTTTGATGTATCTCACGGCTACAAGGCCTGACATAATGTACTATGTGAGTTTAATCAGTAGGTACATGGAGAATCCCACATAAATACATTTGTTTGCAGCCAAGAGAATTCTTCATTAGTTGCAAGGACCGAGAGACTTCGGGCTATTTTATAAGAAGAGTTAAAGGTCAAATATTCTAGGGTATACTAACAGTGATTATGTTGGTGATTGAGGTGACAAAAAAAGCACTTCAGGCTATGCTTTTACGTTCAGGTCCGGTGCTATTTCATGGTCAGATAAGAAGCAACCAATTGTCACTTTGTCTACTATGGAAGTGGAGTTTGTTGCTGCAACTGCTTGTGCTTGTCAAGCTATTTGGTTTAGGAGACTTCTGGATGAGTTGAAATTCAAGGAATCAGAAGGTACCATGATCTTTAGTGACAACGATTCAGCAATTCAACTATCCAAAAATCCTATAGTACTACATGGAAGAAGCAAGCACATTGATGTGAAGATTTATTTCTTATCATGAGATCTTAGCAATAATGAAACAATTGATGTGATTTATTGCAGGAGTGAAGATCAAGTTGTCGACATTTTCAACAAGGCCCTGAAGACGGAGTCATTCATGAAACTTAGAATGCAGCTAGGCATCTGCATAATCAAAGATGTAAACTGACTGTTAGCAAACATCAGTTTAAGGGGGATCTATTGGAATTTTAGTCTGTTATTTTCTTCTACTATTCTTTAGGAGTTGTGTTCTTTTTAAAGTTGTGTTAGTAGTAAGTTTTCTGATTTCTTGTAATTAGTGGAGTCATGTGTATGTCTCTTTTAGGATTCATTTGTTCTATTTTTTAGGACTAAGTTGGTTATGTGGACTGATATGTGCCATGCTTTAGTGGAACTATTTCGTTAAGTGTTTGCCTATACATAGGCTTGAGGTTATGAATGAAAGGATCAGTTTCCATCCATTGTTTTCTCTTTTACGTACCTCTTATTTTTCTTCTTCAGTTTCTAACAGTATTCAAGAGATTCTAATGTCATTGATATAATTTCTTGTTCTTCTAACACTCCATTTGAGATTATTAGAGATACTGGATTGTGAGGTAAGCTAAGTTAAATAGGGGTTCTAATCCATTTTGTATGGACTGATGTTATTGAACATTAAAGAAGCCTTTCTGGCACATTACAATATGTCTGAGAGTCATTTGGTATGCGAATAAGGCTAATAATTTTGGGATAAAACGATCTCGTGGGATATCCTTGCTTATCCCATCCCTGATCATACCAAGCCCCTAAAATTGTCTCTCCAATTCTCTGATAATAATGTGTATTTGATATTTGCTTCTTGTGTAATTGCTACTAATTTGTGTAGATAAGTTTCGCAACAAACTCTGCATACTCTATAGAGCATAACTGTTGATGGAATCTATGTACCATTTTATACAAGATTGTGAAATACTAATGTGTGGACAAGAGTATCTAAAGATAAAAGTGTGTTGAATAACTTAACTTTAAGGAATAACACATAATCAAGATGTCACAAATTCAAACTAAAGCGATATTTTGCGTTTAATGATGTTTGATGACAGAATTTGATGATTCAACTGTGCTTGTACAAAAACCAGTTAAATGCTAACCAAATTGCCCTTTCTCTACGCAGGACATATATATATATATATACTATCTATCTATATTTTACCTTAAAAGCATTAACTCCTAATTTGAATATTAAATTACTATAATATATCTATCTTAGGTTGTGAGTTTTTTGATGAATTGTGACTTTTCCGATAAGTTGTGACTTATTCCAAAGGGTTGTGATTTTTCGATGAGTTGTGACTTTCCAAATAGTTGTGAATTTTTCAATAAGTTGTGAATTTTTCCAAAGGGTTATGATTTTTTGATGAGTTGTGACTTTCCAAATAGTTGTGACTTTTTCAATAAGTTGTGACTTTTCCAAAGGGTTGTTACTTCTCGAAAAGGTCATGACTTTTTAGATAAGACACAAAAAGCACTTCTTCATACCACCATTTGTTGACTATAAATAGAGGGGCTTCCTCTCATTTTCCAACCACAACTTTTTTTAATCTTCTACTCTTCTTCTTCTTGCATTTTAATGTTTTTGTGTTTTATTATCGTTGAGTGAATTCGAAGCTTAGCGGAATATGATGTACCACTATTCAGACGAAGTAAATTGTTCTATCCTAAGAGGTTATATTTCATAACCTCGAGTACTTGAGGAAAATAATTTTAATAATTTAATAATTATTATTTTTCTTAATATATACAACAGTATGTAATGTTCCAATAGATAAAGTTAACATGATGTAGTCTAAATTCATTTGTTTTTATTAACAGTTTTTCTTGTGATGTAGATTTATGCTTCTGAATATCTTTTTCTAAAATTTAGAGAATTTTCACGATTTTTTTTTATGCTCAAGACGAAAGAATGACTTTATTTATCAATGCTACTTATGTGATTTAGATTTTCAGGAAGTTTGCTTCAAAATAGTTGTTACTATATGAACATTGCCCTTTTGTTTTACTTATTTACTATAGACGAAGAAAAGTTCATATGACTTGTCATAATACTAGTTGATGTTGGTGTTAGTTTAATTTTTATTATTTATTTAATAGCTAATTTTTATGAGATAAATATTCTCATTAATGAAAATATATATTTATATTTGGGCAAGTATTTGTATTTAAATTAAAGTATTATATATGTCACAAATGTATTATCAAGTTAACAAGAGCTTCTAACTTCAAAAATATATTATTTTAAAATGTTCCGAGTAATTTTTTTAAAAAAATAACTCACAACAAATGTAAAAGTATGTGAATATACATGAATCATTTAAAATTTATCATTTACAAAATAATTTTTATATTCAGTTATATGGAATAAACATTTACATTTGATCCCTACACTAAATTAAAATATAATAACTATAAAAAATAGTAACATTAATTAGAAGTCCTATTTATTTATGTAAGTATAAATTTTATTACAAATTCAACTACTGCACATTAATTCTTTAGTTATTACATTATAAATTCTCTTAGTTATTACCAATTACTGCAACCGTATTCAAAATCTTTTACATTCTTAGTTATAATATTATGAATTCTATTAGTATTACATTAATTATTTCTATCTTTCACCTTTCCTTATATTAAATTTTGACCAATAATTTTTCATATTATTATACCACCCCTATATATGTGATAACACAATTTTGTTATTTTTCTTTTGACAAATTATGCTTGGTTGAATAAATTGAAAAATCATTTACAAGTATATGAACTATATCTTTGTTGGGTGTAAGATGAACAAGTGATTATATATATGATTTCACAGATAGAATATATTCTGTAATTTTAATTTTTAGTGTTTCCGGTTTAAAAAAAGAAAACCTTTCTGAGTTAACTATGGACAGTCAGATAACTATGTATATAAAATACAAATTTATATATAGAAAATAGTTCCAAAAGATAAAATGTGATTTTTCTCTCCACATATTCATATGACATCTAAACAGTTTACTGTGGAATACACGTGCAAAGCACAGCTGGTTATATTACAAGAAAAATACACAACAAATGTCGTCTATAAGGTACTTTTAGTGAGATACGACTAATTACATGATTGAACCTCATCAAATTGAAATATATATATATATATATATATATATATATATTATTGCAGTTAACTAATAAAATTTTTCATTCACCATTTTCATAGGTTCGCGTGAAAAAGAAATATATATGACAATCCACATTGAACATTCACAAAATAATCTACAATATTATTTTGTGTTAAACTTATTATTGAAATCTTCACTTAAATAAGCAATACTATTTACCATAACATATATTTTTATGAATTGGTAATCACGTGCAACGCACGTGTCAGAAAACTATTATTTTACTATAAGTGGAAAGCTCCAAAGTGAAAAGTTGAATTATCATTTAGCCCCTTTACTAAATTAAAATTTGATTAATCATTTAATTAAATACAAATATTTTAATCACATAATGGTAGAATTTGAAGTTCATAAGCCCTTTAATAATCAAATTATTATATTCTGGATAAATGAATACATTGATATTGCTTTTAGTCATTATCATAACAAAAGAATTTGAAAAGTTATGATTGATAAAATAATGTAACCGAAAATTTTTCTTCTGAAGTAGCTACATTTTTCCTTCTAAATAGACTCTATTGTTTAATATTGAAGTAAAGAATTTGAAGAGGTGTCATCATCATCATATATATATTACTAAAAGTGCGAAGCTATGAAAAGTTACTTACCATTTTACCCTTAGGTTAAATTAAACATCTAATTAATAAATTATTAAATAATAATATTTTAATTATTATTATTTGAATTGTTAGTTATTTATTATAAAGACAATGAAAGAATCATTATATTTATTTTAATAGTATTTGACCTTTCAGTTTTCCATGTGACTTTTCATATTTCCGTAATTTTTGGAAGACTCCAAAGATGAAAAGTTAGATCACCATTTTACCTCTAACCTTAATTAAACATCTAATTAATTAAATATTAAATAATAATAATTTAATTATTATTTGAATTGTTAGTTATTTATTATAAAGACAATGAAAGAATCATTATATTTATTTTAATAGTATTTGACCATTCAGTTTTCCATGTGACTTTTCATGTTTCCGTAATTTTTGTCCTATAAATTTAACTTTTCCAAGAAAGACTTTTATTTACTATTCCTACAATTCTTGGTGAAAGTCATGAGATCCCTTATGCAGTCATGAGAATAAACAAGAATTCAACTACTGAAGCATTAAAACTTGGTGTGTTAGTTTTATACTTATTTGTAATAATTAGAATTATAATAAGACTTTTCTATCTCTCTTCATATAGTTGAATTATTGTTTTGTTATTAGCAACTCTTTAATTTTTAATTTTTAATTTTGTATGCTCAAATATTCAGTTTTCATTACAGAGACAAGAGCAAAAAAAAGTGCCTAATTGTCTTGCTCATGTGTATCTTTTTTTTTTTTTTTTCTTTTTGTTCTTTGTACTTATAATTTTACATATACATTAACTTTCATCTTTAAAGAATGAATGTGATAAAATGTTTACTCTTTTTTTCTTTGGAAAAAAGTAAGAAGAAGGTGAAACATATAGCATTAGATTAATGGTGGATAAGTTATGTATGAAGAGAAAATTAAATTCTATATAAAAATAGTAGTTATGTTCATAAATATCCTGATTTACAAAATATAAATAATAAAACTTTTTGCACCTTAGTTTTAAATATTTATAATTAACTAAAAAAAATTACTATAATATTTTGAACACATTCATTATAATTATTAGGAGATTCAAAAGGCAAAGTAAAAAAGTGGAAAGATTTTGTATTCCTTTCCCTCAAAGTTAATCTTACACTATTTTTGGTATAAAAAGTAAATAATCTCCTCTCAAGCTTTTAACTGAAGAAACATTAATATTGCACCACGATTTGCAGAGGATTAGTCTCATGCAATCTTTTGATCTTCTAACATTATTCTACCAACAAAAATGAACTTTTAACACTATCGAGAAATTTAATTTAGATAGTTGTTATGTTTTCCTTTTTGCTTTACAAACTTATTTTTTGACTTATAAATAGAGTTTATTTTATTAACTTCTTATATTATTATCTCGGTGCATTCACTTGGAGGTCATGAAATTGGAGTGTCACAATTCGTAGTAAGACAAAGTAAGAAGCCTCAATTAGACATATTTTATAAAAAGAACTCAAATCGTATTTTTTAAAGAAATAATATACTCATTATACGGGTTACACGAGCAAAACGCATTTCCAGAAACTAGTATTATATTATAAGTGGGAAGTCCCAAATTGAAAAGTTAAAAAGACCAAATAATGTCATTGTTGATTGAGATATAATTATATTTATATTATAATTGGGAAATAATTTAAAAAGATGAGATCTACAAATTATCTTCTCACCTCTTTTTGTCTAATGTATTGAGGGAATCTATTGTTTTCTTGTGGCTTCTTCTTTTGCAAAATTATTCCTCTCACCTTATTTGATGACAAAAGAGCATCTGCTAAATGATTCCTTTTTCCCTCAATGAAAAATAATTACAAATTGCAAAACATTAAATTATTTCCCCCGTTCCATTTTATGTTGCATCGTTTGATTTGACATGGTGTTTGAGAAAAAAACACTTCTAAAACTTGTGGTTTAAAACAATTATTAGATATTTGTGTGGCTGAAAATCATTTCATTAAAACTAAAAGAGTAATTTTAAAGTTAAATTATTTCTAACTATAGTAAAGTAACAATTTTTTTGGAACAGAATAAATAATAAAAGGTAACTATATCACGTAAAATAGGACAGAAGGAGTATGTTTTTTTCCCTTGTGCCTATAAATTAGAACACACAAGTTAAGAGGGTATAGGATTTAGCAGGGATGGCAATTATTTCCATAGAAAGTCAATTTCATAACTTGCTTTTTTTGTTCATCTGTTTACTATGTGGTCTAATAATATTTCAATTCTTGATCAAGAAATCACACAAAAAAATCCATCTTCCTCCAAGTCCACCAGCATTACCATTCATTGGTCATTTGCATCTTCTTGGCTCTTTGTGGCACCAATCCTTCCAGAAATTAGCATCGCGCTATGGTCCATTCATGTTGATTCAAGCAAGCGCGTCAACTTCATATGTTGTGTCCAATGGCGCTATAGCGAAAGAAGTCTTTAAAACCAATGACATAAATTTTGCTGCTAGGCCAGAATTTGGCTCTTCAGAATACCAAATTTACCATGATACAATGTTCTCAATTTTGGACTATAACAAACTTTGGATTTTCTTGAAGAAAATATGCATGACTGAGATTCTGTCTGCTCAACAGATTAGTAAATTTGCTGATGTTAGGTAGGAGGAGATGATGAAAGTGTTGGAATTTTTCGTTAAGTTTTCGGAACAAGGGGATGCTTGTGATGTTGGAATTCAGCTTATGGCTATGACAAATAATCTTATTTGTAGGCTGAGTATGAGCACAAGAACCTCAACTAATGTCAACGAGAGCGCGGAGATAAGAGAAATTGCAAAGGGGATAGTATTACTTGCAGGGCAGCTGGGATTAGGTGAAATTCTTGGTCCTTTGAAGAAATATGATCTGCTTGGTGCTGGAAAAAAGGCAAAAGCTTTGTTGCTCAAATTTGATAAGTTTATGGATGGGATCATAAAGAAACACGAAGATGAAAGGCGTGTGGGAGGAAAAGAGAGGAGGGATATGATGGACATTCTTCTGGAAATTGCAGATGATGAAAATGCTGAGATGAAGCTCACTAGAAATGGCATCAAGGGTCTTTTCTTGGTAATAAGACTCTTATCTATCCTTTCCAAAGTACATTTTAGTATGAAAATATGTATGTCATCTACTAGCTTTTCTTTGTCTCCAAATACTCCCTTTTATATAGTATAGCACCATTTGTTTTAAGGTGTGTTTAGCACGAAGGAAAGCATTTAATCTCTACGAAAATAAGTTATTTAAAAATGACTTTCGTAGCCAAAACAAGTTATATAAGTGATACTGCAAGTTCATTATCTCTTCCCCACCACCCTCCCCTTGACCATCCCAACCCCTACCACCCCTGACCACCCACTCCCCACCACGTCTCACTCCCAAAGTGTTTTGCTAGATAACATATAAATACTACATATATATAATTAGAAACATTTTGACTTTAAACTGCCCATTTTACCTGCTCTTATAGCTATAGACAATCACGAGATGTTTAAACCATAAGTTGTAATGATCAATGTATTTCTTTCATTCTTAAGTTCCATGCGTGCCAAATAAAGCACCACCATACAAATTGAAAAAGGATAATGTTTTGTTTTCCTCTTTTAATGGGATCTTTTTCTGGGAGGAACTGATACAACAAGTGTTGGTTTGCAATGGGGATTAGCAGAGCTTTTGAACCATCCAAAAGCATTAAAGAAGCTCCAAGAAGAGATTGACAGAGTAGTTGGGCCAAACAGGCTAGTTGATGATTCCGATATCCCAAATCTTCCTTATCTCCAAGCTGTTGTCAAGGAAACACTAAGAGTACATCCCCAGTTGCCCTTAGTATTCCGAAAATGCAGAGAAGATTGTGTAGTCAATGGTTACACAATTCCCAAAAATTCCAGGCATGTACTAAACATTTACGCGATTAATAGGGACTCGAATGAATGGAGAAATGCGGATGAGTTTATTCCAGAGAGGTACCTTGTTAACTCTGGTGGAGGGGAGGAGAACCAGCTCGCAATCGAGCCTGATGAATTGGAGGCTATGAAAGGACAGAATTTCTGTTATGTCCCATTTGGTGGTGGAAGAAGAGGGTGTCCTGGTGCTGGACTTGCAGCAGCAGTGTTACATAGGACACTTGGTGTGTTGATACAATGTTTTGATTGGAAAATTAAAGGTGCTGAGAAACTTAATATGGAACAAGGAGCTGGGTTTTCTTCTGCAATGGTTCACCCTTTGATTTGTTATCCTGTTATGCGTGTTAATCCACTAGAAATTGCCAATTGATTTCTCTAGTTTTATTAATGGCATAATACATAAATGTGTCCTTTAATTTTGGATGTACACAAGTAGACACTTAAACTTATATAGAGTTGAACACGTACACACATGCATCCTGCTTGACATCTTATGTAGAAATTCACTGCTATGTGGCATCCTACATGTGTTATGCCACATAGGATGCGTGTCTCTACTTATTCAACTTTATATAAGTCTAAGTGTCTACTTGTGTACACCCAAAGTTGGAGGGCATAGATATTAGCTTAGGCCAAGTTAAATGACATATTTATGTATTATGCCTTTATTAATGTTTCTTGTGAAATAAGAATTATGGTTTTATGTTTCACTCTTTGGTACATTATAACAAAAATGTAACATGACTTGGCATTATGCAGCGAGACTTAGCATTATGTAGCAATGTCATTCAACTTTGTTTTGTATAAAAAAAATTACTAAACTTAAGACTTTTTTTAAAAAAAATCACTCAGCCAAATTTGTTAAAGAAAAAATATGACATGACAAAATAAATTTATTTTTGTGCCATGTAAATATAGACTCGACAAATAAAGTAAAATTAAAGAAGACACATATCTTATATCAGACCGACCCACCCACAAATCAAAATTGGTTTAATCTAATAAAGGAAGACCCATTGATGAATTTCCTGCATACCTTGAATGAAACCCTAGCTTGAATCTTGGATAGAAGGCTTGAAGTTTGAATCCCTTGTTCTTGCCTTGAGAGAAAACTTGGGAGAGAATAAACTTTGATTTGGGAGAATTAGGAGATAATGGGAGGTTAGGGTCTATAGGAATCACTAATACCCACTTAAAATAGGCCAAAATGACGTCATATAGGAATTAAAAGAGTGGAAAAAGACCCGATTAACCATGATTAAAATCTGCCAGAAAGACTCTACGAGGACCATCTACGGTCCGTGGTTCCATCTACGGACCATGGAACCTTGTCCATAGAAATCAAAGAAGAAATCCTAGGTTCTAAGCTTTCAATCCACAGAACCTTCTACGACTCGTAATTCCTTATACAATTTGTACTATCCATTCATAGAAATCAATATATTGAAATACACATTCTCTGAAGTCTAATCTACGATACCCAAACCATGACTTGTAGTTCCTTTTACAAATTGTATGTCAGGTCGTCGATCCAATTTACTAAAGGTTCTGAAGTTTCAGGATTTGGAACTATAAAAGATGTTTACGAGCCATAAACACTTCTACGACACATATCAAGGCTCTCCTGTCCAACTCAATTATCCATGTTTCAGAGGTTCTTCTACGACTAATGTCTATGACTCATAGAACTTTCCACGTTCCATAAACTCATTTGTAATCACTGAGTTAAATTTCATGATTTATGAAGTCTCATTTATGGACCCTTTCCACGAACCATAATACCTTTTTATGGCTCGTAAACCTTGTTCGTGAATATCAAAAATCTGCAAACTTCATATTTTCTTCTGTTAATTTCCTGATTAGTACTGAGGAACTTTTGAGGTGTTACAGGTAGACACTAAACGATCATAAGAAGAAGACACAAGATAAAAATTAACAAACATATATGTAGAAGCATTATTTTGCACATCACTGGACACATTATTTTTCAAAAAAAAAGTATGTTCAAAGAATTATGAATCTCTATATTCACAAATAGAATAATCATTCAAAGACATAAATCTATACCCAACATCTTTTTAGCATAACTTATAAAAATAGTGTCTTGATCCGAGATTACCTCCCTAGTCATAACACGATGCTTAGAGTCACAAGTGATCCCAAACTAATCCTTGATACTGGCATAAGTCATGAGTAACTAAACATGAATATAAATATGAATAAGAGCTAAAATAACTAAGCGAAAGCATAATTATTAAATAAGTTGGTTCAATACACTACTAAACAAAGTTTGGTTTACAACAATTATAATCTAAAAAGTAACTGGAACTAAGTAGGTTGAATACATTAACTCTAACTCATAGTTTATTAAGCCTCTACTAATATTGAATATAGGTAGCCGGGACATGACCCCTCTACTACCCTTAATCAATACTTATGAAAATAAATAAGATACTAGAACTACAAACTGATTGAGTCTTCAAACAAAGTGAACTCATCACCTGCTGACTGTAACCTGTAAATTATGATCCTGATAGTAAGCACCTGAATCTACATCACATGAAAAACATAGACATAAGAGGTATGCGATCAACACTTTGAATGTACTACGTATGAGAGATATGTATGAACATATGTAAAACTGAACATGAAATTTTGAGATGCTAATTGAATATGAAACTGATACATATAATCTGATGCAATGACCAAGTAGTAAAACATGGATCTGATAAATATTGACTAAAATAATTGATTATAAGGTCATGCAATATCAGAGACTAAACTGCGGAAGGTAATATTAGCCGGCATATAACCATGTGATCAAGAGGAGAGGAACGAGAAACGAAACTTTACGACAACTTTTTCGTAGACGTTCGACTTGCATGTGTTAAGCATATAGCTAGCGTTCCTTCGTAGATCTCCGGATTTCACCCTAACCTAAACATGGAGTTTGATGTATACTCCTCATCGAGGTCCAATATACCTTGCCAGGGTATAAAGGCTGATCTCATCTAGGGTGGTACCACTAAACTAAAAGCATGTATCCACTAGGAAACACATAAACCTACGATGGCACGTAGTTCTGAAACTTGGGTAAATTGAATCTGGTCCAACTCGAAGTTAAGTAATACTCCTGACTAAACATAACTGATAGCTCATGTGAATATTTTCCATAATTGTAGACTCCATAACTGACTGCCATACTACTAGTGAACTTTTCTTTTATAAAAACATTGATCCACGATTATTGATGGTATTTCAAATAGACACTAATGGGGAACTTACTTTTGAGAGAAATGTTTAAAAGCATTGATGACATATCAGGATGTCATGCATGTCATGTATCTTATTGCTACGAGGCAAAGGTCTTGGATATTGAAATGAGTACACATAAATAAGTCATGTATTTCTGAATCATGAGACTTTCAGATTTATGAGAGACATGATATAGCTAGAGTAAAATACATAAAAGAAACAAGGATTGAGATTTTGAAAGAACTCTATACGGTTAGACATAAATCCTAGATCCAGAGTCACGAAAATACTAATAGTCTAATTATATATTATCTAAATATATTATTGAGAATATATTTCATCATGGATCACTTTAATGGTCTGCAAAACTAATAATATTGATAAACTGAATAGCTCATAAATACTAAAAATCTGAGACTAATTGATAGACACATTATCTGAAAGCATCACTTCATATGTGGAAGTGGAACTATAGGGCTGAATGTAAAATAAATAATAAAGATTTTTGTATTCGGACTGAGATATGCAATTTAAAAGACTTGAATTGAAAGGCATGAAATTTACTTGTCCTGAGGGTTCATGAAAATACAGTTGAAGTAAAAATACTTAAATTTATGGAAAAACATGTATTTATAAGCTGGTAACAAAAAGAAACTGAAATGCATTTAAATTCATGCTGATCATTTTTTTTTTTTGTGCAGAATTCACATATTTAAAATACTGAGTATTCTTTGGAACCTAATGAGTAAAATAAATCACATTGATGAAATCCGACATAACTGAATTTCAGGAATTCTTGGAGAAAAGCTTTGGACTTGGAACCTTATATCTTTAACTTGAGAAATCCTTCTACGGAGTTCTTAAAAATGAAGTTTGGGGAAGAATCTTGACTGAAAATCCTAGAATTTTTTTAAGAGAATCTTGAACTTGGAGCCTTTAGAGCTTGAGAAATTGGAAAAATCCCTTTCTTGATGTTTTTTTAAAACTTTGGAAGAAGGAAAATTAGGGATTGTGGGAGTTGATTCACGTATTATTAGGTTATAAGATGGAGTTGGGGAAGTTAGTAGAGGGTAAAACAACAAGAATACCCCTCTTGGAATGAATGAAGACCTGGAAAAAAAAAACCAACATTTAAATGAATCTTAATGGCCAAATCAATGATTTGGAGGCACATCTCGAAAATATTTGAAAGATCGCCAAAGTTAGACTTTGAATCGCCATAATTAATAGTTTCTGAAGGTTTTTGGGCAACGTCGGTGATGCATGTCGGCTATATGCCAACTTATTTGGTGATTCACCGAATTGACAAGTGTCATCGCCAAATTTTCCAGCATAGACATGTTTTAATAAAACAACCATAATTTTCTAATCTGAACTCGGATTAAAAAATGGTCAGTGTCGTTGAAAATAAGACTCATAGACCTGGAATTTGATAGATTATGAGTCACCTTAATCTTCATATTCTGAGAGATATAGTCGTTAGAAGTTGACCCTTTCATGATCTCATGAAAAAACTCAATCTTTTGAACTCGACTTAGTACTAGAGGTTACTTATGATGCCAATTCATATCTAATACACTTCCAATACTTAGTAATTGATCTTAAGAAATGGTAAATCAGGCTCAAACTATACACAATGTAGAATGGTTCAGATCTTTGCTAGAAATTGTGGGGTGCTGTAAATAGTATCAAAAATCTTAGAACCTATTTACTCATTTAAAATGAGGTAGATCAACCCTATCCTTACACCCTCACACTTCCATACATTTTAAATTAGGGACAAACCCTTTCTACAACTCATAGGAGGTCTTGTCTCACTTCATATGATGAACTTTATTAAGAATATAATATGTTGACTAGAAAACTTCCCCCCACATATTGTCAAATAAACCGAGCTTAAAAGCATAAAATTCATCATTTTCTTAAGGGTTTTATTTTTTTGTTCTATAGAAAAAACTAACCTCATGTATAATATCATTTTCTTCACAAATTTCCTCTAAAGTTTCAGTATTGTATACACCACCCCTATCAGATCTGAATCTCTCGGTCTTCCTATCTAATTGATTTTTCACTTATGCTTTGAATTTTAAGAACATACTTTCAGCCTGTTACTAGTAGAAAAACCGAATTACTTGAACTAGTACATTCAAACCTAGTAGCTTTCAAGAACACTATTAGCAAAGGTTTAAAAAGTATTACATTACTTTTGTTGATGACTTTTCTAGATACACTAAGAAAAATTGCTTTTTCGAAAAAAATTCTAATTAAGGAAAACTGAAATTCTTTAAGGACCTTATAAGTGCTGCACGTTAAGAGTTAAATCCTATTCCAAATTGGATTAAATTAAACTTATAAGTTGGGACTTTCTATAAATTATTATATTAATAATATATACATCACACACATAATATAACTGACTAATTTATTTTTACGACGGGTTCTGTATTTATATATTTTGTATATAATTGTATATAAGTATTTTCTATATAATCTATAAGAGAAGTCTTTTCCCTTTACTATTATATGTTAAATGAGACCAAAAAGACGAAATGAGCAGAAATTTGTAAGGTATATCTTCTTAAGTCTAAAGATGAGGCTGAAAGTATATTCTTGAAATTCAAAGCAGAAGTGAAAAATCCATATTCTAGTATTTATTGAAAATCATGCAATCACGTCACTGATATGAAGGATCAAATTTACAGAGAAGATTTGTGAGAGAGAGATACAAAACTCAGAATCTCATTACTGAAGAAAAGGAATAATTGTTGCTTTATAGTGAGTTAGCCGACTCCACTTCTAACTATCTAACTAATTTTGATTACTTACAACTATTACTATTCCCTCCGTCCAACAATAGTTGTCCACTATACTAAAAATAGTTGTCCAACAATACTTGTCCAATTTAGAAAATCAAGAGATAATTTACCTTTTATGTCTGTTTTACCATTGCTATTAAATTTTATTTATCATCTAACACATTTTTCAAAGACTAAATTTAATAAAGTCAAAGGATAATATGGTAATATTATCCCTATTATTTATTATTTCTTAAGGGGGTGTGTCAAGTCAATAGTGGATAACTATTGTTGGACAGGGGTATTAGCTAACTAACTGTGTAATTGAATAAATTGATTTACCATGTAGCTTTTAAGTCACGGCATCATCTTTAATACTCCCCCTCGTTGGTTACCATGTAGCTTTTAAGTCACTGCATCATCTTTAATACTCCCCCTCGTTGGTGGGTGTGAACACATTGAGCACTCCCAAGCATGGACAACAAATACTCATGTTGAGATCTTCCCAAGGCCTTTGTCAAAATATCAGCTTGTTGCTCTGTAGAACTAATGTGTAGTGTCTTCACAATTCCCATCTGAATTATTCTCTTATGAATTATCAATCGATTTCAATGTGCTTAGCCCTTTCATGATATACTGCATTAGCTGATATATGTAATGCTTCTTTGTTATTACAATGCAATTCAATAGGCAATTCCAGTTCAACTCCAAGCTCTTTAAACTTTCCAACTATCCACACCAATTTTGAAACAGTCATGGCCATGCTTCTGTATTCTGCCTCATCAGAGCTTTTGGACATGGTATTTTGTTTCTTTAACTATCACGAAATCAATAAGTCACCAAACATTACAATGAACCCTATGGCTGATCTTTTAGTGTTTGGATAGAAACATCTGAATCGCTATTGATATGATGCGGGGCTGCTGACCGTAACGAACTTGACTCTGCCCCAAAAAGGACAGTTTGCATCACAAAATGCCTTCAAATTTCCTGACTTTTGACTGCTCATCAATATACCAAGACCTGGTTCCCTTTTGATGTACCTTACTACTCTTAGAGCTGCTTCCTAGTGTGATCTCTTTGGCTGTTGCAAGAACTGGCTAAGAGTATGTATGTCAAAGGCTATATAAAGCCTTGTGATAGTCACGTAGAGTAGTTTCCCAATCAACCTTTGGTATTTCTCCTTGTCCTCTAGCAAGTCATCATTTTTTGTCCCTGCAATATCATCAAGTTCCTTTGTGGTGAACTTCTGGTTCAAATCAAGTGGAGTCCATCGTGCTCAACCCCATATCTGATATCGATTCTAAAGTATATTTCCTTCGGTTCATTAGAATCCCTTTGTTGGACCTGCTAAACTCTAATACTAGGAAGTATTTCAATTCCCCTAAATCTTTAATTTTGAATGCCTTGTGTAAATTTTGTTTAATCTCCTCAATGTGTGCTAAATCATTTCCTGTGATCAACATGTCATCCACATACACTAGAATGACTATTGTGCTACTTCTTTTTCTTTTGGTGGCACAAAACCTTGTCGAGTCAAAGCTTCTGTTAACTTTAGATTCCACTACCTACTAGCTTGTTTTAGGCCACAGAGGGATTTAACTAGTTTACATACAACACCTAGGCTCACCTTGACTAGTAAAACCCTTAGGCAACTGCATGTAAACCTCATCATGTAAATCACCTTGAAGAAAGGCATTATACACATCCATTTGGTAGATGGGCCAACCTTCAGCTGCAACAATGACAATGATTGCCCTGAGAGTAACAATCTTCACAAGTGGAGAAAAAATCTCATTGTAGTATAAACCTTCTCTTTGGTTGTAACCTTTAGCTACCATCCTGACTTTGTATCTCTCCACAGTCTTATCTGCTAAGTACTTCACCTTTTACACACCTATTTACAGTCTATAGGAAACTTCCCAGGTGGTAAATGGGAAATCTCTCAAAGTGCCATTGTCCTCAAGAGCTTGAAGCTGAAACTGCAAAGCCTCAATCCACTTTAGATCTTTGGAGGCTTCTTTAAAGGAAGTAAGTTCCATAATAGATGATAGAGATGTGATGAACTTGTGATAAAATGGTTTCAAAGTGTCATAACAAACTGAATTAGAAATAGAGTCAGAGGTACCTGAATTGACTGGAGTCATAAAGTTAGTCAACCGGATGGAATGTTTCTTATCTTCGGAGGATTTTCTCTGATCAAGGGGTTCTAAAGGAGGATGTTGAGGTGGATAAAACACAAATGAAATCGGCTGAGTAGGAGGATCAATTTTCATGTCATCAAGGACATGCTGAATAGGATCAAGAGAATGGACAGTAATATGGGAGGGTTCTGCCAAAGAAAGGACTAAGTCTGGTACAACAGACATAGGGAACAAAGGTAGATTTTGGTATTTGGTGTGCTGGAAAGGAAAAAATATTCTCCTGAAATGTAACATCTCTATTGATAAAGAAGACATTCTTGTTCAAGTCATACAACATATACTCCTTAGTCACCTTTGAATAAACCATGAACACGGAGGGTATATCCTTGGATTCAAACTTGTTAGAATTGTTCATTCTTTTAGTATAGCTCAAATATCCTAACACCCTGAAATGATCCTAATTAGGCCTCTTGTTGTGAAAAACTTCAGAAAGACTGAGTCCATTCAATACCATAGTAGGTAATCTGTTAATGATATTGATAACAGTTAAAACACAATCCCCCCCAAACTTTAATGATATGGACCCCTAGAATCTAACAACCTCTACAATTCAAGAACATATCTATGCTTCCTCTCAGATATCCCATTCTGTTGGGGTGTATAAACACAATTTCTTTGGTGTGTTATTCCATATGATTTGAACAAGTCACAACACTCATGATTGACAAATTCTGCCATTATCAGATCTAATCACTTAAATATTTCTATTAAACTGTGTATGAATTACCTTAATGAACTATTGTAGTATAAATAGAACATCATATTTCAACTTTAATAGAAACAACCAGGTCATCCTTGAGTGATCATCAACAATTGTTAAGAACATTTTATTGTCATCAAATTAGTACATTGTATGGCCCCCTACATCGATGTGATGAGATCAAACACTGCCTTAACCCTATTAGTACCATGAGGAAATGACAGTTTAGTATGGTTAGCTAATGGTCAAATTTCACAATGCTTTAGAATGTTCTTACAACTAGCAGAAGACAAATGCAGTACATTAGATAGGGTCCAATAGAAGTATGTCCTAATCTTCTATGCCATAGTGCAATGTCCTGTGATTCTTGCCTAGCAATGAAGCCTATTTTTGCATGATGCAACTTTTCAATAAAAGCATGAGGGAGCATTAGGTAGAGTCCATTTCGTTCTTTACCAATCCTCTTCACCCTTCCACTGCAAAGGTCCCGGAGTATGGAAAAATTTGGATAAAAGCTTACCATACAATTCAGCTCTTTAGTAATCCTAGGTACTGACAGTAGGTTATATTTAAAATCAGGAATGAAGATAACATTACTCACTGTCTGCCATAACTGAGTTCATAAGAGCCTATATGACTCACATAGGTACTTTCTCCATTAGGTAAATAGACTCTCTGAATGTTAGCTTTAGTTAGTTTGATTATGTTAAGTAACAAATCAACATTGGATATCATATGGTTTGTGGCACATGTGTGAATTGGCCAATCTTTATTACCTGTTTCTACTAACAAGGCTTTGAGATTACCTGCCATGTTGGCTGAATTTGATCCAAATGGATCCCTGTCTATCATCTGAAATAGTCTACTATGTTTCTCACGAGTGAAAGTGAGGGACATATCCCTTTGCAAATCTGCAGTCACAGTTTGAGAATAAGCAATAGGAGTTTGATAGCCTTTACCTGATTCTTGCCAATTGTGTACATCAATGATTGCATTATTTGCCAATGGAGGATTGGTTCCTGGAGTGACACCTTTCTTCTTGAATTTGAAGTATGCAGTTAACCATTCAATCTAAAGCAATCTATATGAAAGTGTACTTTCATTTTATAGTGGTCATAGTGAGCATTCAGATTGTAGGGCTTTTTGGTCCTCTGTTTGCATAAAATTACCCCTTGAGAATATGAGAGCATTTATCTCTAATCTTTCAGACAAACTAGAACCTCTTGAAATGTTCCTTTGGCTTTCCCTTTCAATCAACATTGAGTACACCTTGTTAATGTTGGGCAGAGACACCATTATTAAGATCTGATTGCAAGCTTATTCATGTGTGTCATTCAGTCCCATGAGGAGCTGTAGCAGCTTTTGCCATTTCATGAATTCAACAAAATCATGTGATTTCTAATAGTCACATCCTGGAGTTGGGGCTAATGCTTCAAATTTAGCCCAAAGTAGTCTCAACTTAGATAAATACCCTGTTATTCCACTAGTTCCCTGACTTAAAGTGGCGATCTGTTTGTGAAGCTGGAAAATGCGTGATCCATCAATCTTATCGAATCTCTCCTTCAAATAGTTCCAGACTTCTTCTGCATCACAAGAGTATATTATTCCGCTAAGTGGCAGACTGGATACACAATTCATTATCTAGGATAACACTTTGCATTACACCTCTCTCGTAGATCTTCTAAATTTGGACGATAGTTCACCTTTTGCACGATCTATTGATGAACCCTAACTTGTTCCGTTCTAAGATAACAATTCACATTGCACGATGCCATATAGAATAATTCTCCATTCCAGTCAATTGAATTGAAATGAGAATTATGAGTTGAACTTAGAAACATGGGATGATTGGGCTCAGTTTCTCCAGCATCTCGTTGTCTACCACTATCGTCGAATCTCATGCCCCAATTGTCAACTATGAATAATAAAAAATAGATGACTTCTCAGACCATATAATGGCCTATTGCTCTGATACCATATTGAAAATCGTGCAATCAGTTCATTGATACGAAAGATCATATTTAGAGAGAAGATTTGAGAGAGAGATATATAGAGAAAAAACTCATAGTCTCGTTACTGAAGAAAAGGAATACAAGTAATGCTTTATAGTTGTCACGACCCAGACCGCTGTGATTGGCACCCACACTAACACTCTGGTGGGAGAACCACTACTACAACCCAAACCAAGCAAATAATCTAAACTCTAAGGCAATTAAGTTACAGAAGCAAGTCAATTAACTAACAAGTGCGGAAATTTAATACCTAGAACTTGGAAGTCAATATACCAAAACATCTAAACAAATGATCCAAGTCTAAACAAGAAGGGATACATCCCCAACTAATGAACTAATCAACTAAATAGAATAAATATCTAAGTCCGAAAATGATGGACATAGATGAAAGAGAATCCCATGGCAGCCCGGAAGAATTGGCTCACTCTTGAATTCGAAGCGACGATCACTAATCTTCTAAGCGAGGTGTGTCAATAGTTGAGTGAAGATTCCCTGTACTCAACAAAAATAAGAGCAAGTGCAGTATCAGTACACAATTACAGTGTACTGGTAGGATCACACGACTATCCCACTAGTGCAACATAAACAAGTCAAACAACATTATAATCACATGCATATATATATCAACATATACAACATTATCAACATTTATGAACAACCAGCAACTTCACATTTTATAGCACATCATTGGTCCTCTCACGATACCCAAACTCAAACAATTAGCATGCCGGAACGTGGAAATCAATCCCATCTTTTTGCCAGAACGTGGCAATCGATCCTATAATTATGCCGGAATGTGGCAATCTGATCCAAGTTAGTTATGCCGGAACGTGGTAATTTGATTCCATTCACACACCACAATCACAAACACAAGTACATCATCAAGATCATACATTTAAGTCATGATTTCATGGCAATGATATTTCATATATCTCATTTACAACAAGTGTGATCAACATTGCAACCTTCATACATATACAAGTATCATAATGAAGCAAGAACAACCATACATCACACAATCATAGAATCACAATTATCACCTACCTCGAAACAAGCTTGAAACCTTAAGAAACTTGATCCTTCCCTTTTCGAATTCGTTCCGCTTGTTCTTGTCTACAAATAATCACAATAACATGGGAATCAACAAACAATCGCTAATTACCCGAAACTATAACAATTCTATGAACCCTAGATCAAACCCATGATCTCAACTAACCAATTTAGGGTTATTTTCACCATAGAATCTATAGCAAAACCCTTCCCCATTATTATTCACCCATTCTATTAGGTTCTACGGATCGAAAAATGGATTCGGGGAGTGAAAAGCTTACCTTTAACCTCAAGAATGGTGAAAAATGTGTAAGAGTCGCCTGGAGGTCATTCCTTAGTTCAAAAAGTCGAAAAGTACATAATGAGGTCGTTTAGGGGTTTATTAACAACATTAAGTCGCGTCTGGCCCGCCATAACGACCCTCACCCCACTGTAGCGGCGGTGCCAGAGAGATCCAACTTCTTGCCAGGGCGACATTCTATAACCAGTGGGCTATTCATCTTTCACCTACGATTTTAAGTCTCGCCGTACCTACCACAACGCCCTATATCCTGCTGTAGTGGCCCCACCAGAGCGGCCCCACCAGAGCGGCCATACCCATCGCCAAAATGACAATTTCAAAACAGAGAGTTATTTTAAAGAATTCCAAAACCCCACTCCACAACACACTTCTAACCCACGACGCTCAGAAAAGACCCTTCACGCTAAGATCGATTCCCGGAGATCTACTCACCCAAATTTAATTCCGTAAAGTCGTATGGTTTCCTTAACAAGTTATCTAACTACTCATGCAATCAAACTCAAAAAAACTCACCCGATTGTTACCAGATTTCCCCACACCTCAAGGACTCCGATTTCGTCCAAATCTGGACAAGGTTGGGAAAATACAAATACTACGAAAAAGTTTTTCCGGCCCCAAATTTTCCCCCTTTGGCATTTCTATAATGACATAACCCGGTCTTTACAATAGATACCAATTTACCCATCACTCGTCCCCGAGTGACAAAACTTAGGAAAGGTAGGCTAAGGAAAGAATGAAGTAGTACCTGATTCGATGAACAATTAGGGATACTTGTCTCGTATGTCCATCTCGATCTCCAAGTAGCTTTCTCAACTGGACGATGCTTCCATTGAACTTTCACGGACTTAATCTCCTTGGTACTCAACTTACGCACATCACGATCAAGAATAACAATTGGTTCCTCCTCATATTGGAGGTCTTTGTCTAGCACAGTTGAGTCTCACTTAATGATATAATCTCCGTCACCATTATTTCTCTTCAACATAGACACATGAAATACCAGATGAACACTGGATAGATTAGGGGGTAGAGACAATCTATACGCCACCGGCCCTACACATTCAAGAACCTCAAAGGGACCAATATATCGCAGACTTAACTTGCCTTTCTTACCAAATCTCATTACCCCTTTCATAGGTGATACCTTAAGAAGAACGTTCTCACCAGTCTGAAATGCATACTTCTTCTGTCTACTCTGGGCGATTAGAAGTTTAGCTTGAATACTCCTCACCTTATCTTGAGCATCCTTCACTAAATCAACCCCCAAAGGTTTCACATCTCCAGCCTCGAACCAACCAATGGGTGACCTACATCCCCTCCCATTTAATGCCTCAAATGGTGCCATGTCAATGTTGGAGTGATAACTATTATTATAGGAGATCTCACACAAAGGTATGAATTTATCCCAATGCCCTCCAAAATCAATCACACATGCCCTCAACATGTCTTCCAATACTTGAATAGTCCTCTCAGATTGTCCATCAGTCTGTGGATGAAAGGCTGTACTAAATGTGTTCCCCATTCATCATGCAATTTCCTCCAAAACTTGGAAGTGAATTGGGTACCACTATCTGAGATTATAGAAAGGGGCACCCCATGCAACCTCACTATCTCTTTCACATACACCTTAGCCAATTGTTCAGCGTTATAATCTGTTCTTAGTGGAATGAAATGGGCTGACTTAGTCAATCTATCAACCACTACCCAACTAGAATCTAATTTCCCCAAAGTCTTGGGAAGACCAACAACAAAATCCATAGCTATTCTTTCCCACTTCCATTCCGGAATTGACATTTTCTGAAGTAAACCTGCAGGCCTTTGATGCTAATATTTCACTTGTTGGCAATTTTGACACTTCGCCACAAACTCCACTATGTCTTTCTTCATTCCCGACCACCAATAAATTCGTTTCAGATCTCTATACATCTTGGTCACACCTGAATGAATAGAATATCACGAACCATGAGATTCTGCCAGCAAATTTTGAATCAAGCCATCAACTCGAGGAACACAAATCCTCCCTTTTACACTGAGTACACCATCTGCATCAATAGTGGCCTCTTGTGCTTACCATTCACCATATTTTCCTTGAGTTCGTTCAAATTTTCATCCTCAAATTGTTTGGCCTTGATCTCCTCAATGAATGCGGCCTTAACTTCAATGCTAGCTAACACCCCGCCTCTTTCAGAGATGCCCAACTGCATGACTTAGACTCTAAGATCTAAATTTCTTTGGCCAAAGTTCTCTTGGTTACATTCAAGTAAGCTAAGCTACCCATACTTACCACTTTTCGACTCAAAGCGTCTGCCACAACATTAACCTTACCCGGATGGTATTAAATGGTCACATTATAATCCTTGAGTAACTCCATCCATCTTCGATGTCTCAAATTTAGATCCTTTTGAGTGAACACATGCTGTAAACTACGATGATTTGTATACACTTCACACTTAACACCATAAAGATAGTGCCGTCAGATTTTAAGAGCAAATACTACTGCCGCCAACTCCAAATCATGGGTTGGATAATTTATCTCATGCACCTTCAATTGGTGTGACGCATAGGCTATAACATTCTTATCCTGTATTAACACATCGCCCAATCCAGAATGAGAAGTATCACAATAAACTATAAAATCCTTACCTTTCACCGGTAATGCTAGGATAGGTGTGGTGGTCAAAAAAGTCTTGAGCTTTTGGAAGCTCTCCTCACATTTTTTTAGTCCATTCAAATGGTATCTCCTTTTTGGTCAAATTGGTCAAGTGAGTAGCAATTGAAGCAAAATTCTTAACAAATCGACGATAATAGCTAGCGAGTCCCACAAAACTCTTAACCTCCGTCACAGAGCCAGGCCTAACCCAATTTCTAACACGCTTCAATCTTTTGAGGATCTACCATTACACCTTCTTTTGACACTACATGCCCCAAAAATGCAACTGATTTCAACCAAAATTCACACTTTGAAAATTTAGCATATAACTTTTGTTCCCCAAGAACACCCAAAACAATACGAAGATGGTTGGCATGCTCTTCACTTTTCGAATAAACAAAAATATCATCAATAAAGACTATCACAAAGGAATCAAGAAATGGCTTGAACACCCCATTCATCAAACTCATGAAAGCTGCAGGTGCATTGGTCAAACCAAAGGACATAACAAAAAACTCATAGTGCCCATAACGAGTTCTAAATTCCGTCTTAGGCACATCCTGAGGCCTAATTTTCAATTGATGGTAACTGGATCTTAGATCAATCTTTGAGAAAACCGCTGCACCTTGTAATTGGTCAAAGAGATCATCTATTCTAGGCAAGGGATATCTATTTCGAATAGTGACTCTATTTAATTACTGGTAATCTATGCACATTCTCATGCTACCATCCTTCTTCTTAACAAACAAAAATGGAGCACCACATGGGGAAGCACTAGGGCGAATAAATCCCTTATCAAGGAACTCTTGGATTTGAATCTTAAGCTCTCTTAATTCTGCCGGAGCCATGTGATATGGAGGGATAGAAATGGAATGAGTACCAGGCTCTAAATCAATGCAAAAATCTATATCTCTATCCAGAGGCATACCAGACAAGTCATTAGGAAACACTTCTATAAATTCTGACACCATGGGAATTGACCCAATAGATGAAGCCTCAGTCTTAACATCCCTAACATGAGCCAAATAAGCCAAACAACCCTGCTCTACTAATTTACTAGCCCGAATGGAGGATATAATCTTAGCTTGTTTAAGCTTGTACATATCTTCCCACTCTAATTTTTCCCTTCCCGTAATTTCTAGAGTTATCGACTTAGTATTACAATTAAGCACATCATAATAGGGGGACAACCAAGTCATGCCTAAGATTATGTCAAAATCAATCATATCCAAAATCACCAAATTAGCCCAAGTCTGGAAACCCATAAACATAATAGGACAATCACGATAGACATGGGTAACTATGACTGACTCTCCAACTAGGGTAGAAACACGAATAGAGGCATCAAGAATATTACAAATCATCTCAAAATCAGAGGCAAATCTCATAGATACATATGAATAAGTAGAACCCAGATCAAACAACACATTAGCCATCCAGTCATAGACAAGAATAGTACTTGTGATCACCGCGTCGGACGCGTCTGCCTCATTCTTGCCTGGAAAAGTGTAACATTGAGCCCTATCATCTTGTCGAGCTACTTCCCTGCCTGGTTGCGCGTTACCCATACCTCCATTGCCATTACCATTTCCTCTACCTCCACGCCTCAGTGATTACCTCCTCACCCACCTTGTAGACGTCCTCTACCATTATTACCGTTCCCCGTGGTACCACTGCTCTAGACTGCTACTGCTGCACAGAATCTAACACACGTGGGTGGGGGCAATCTCTCCTCATATTCTTAGGTTCACCACAGTTGTAGCAAGTACGATCAAAAGATGGTCTGCTGCCCGTCGAAGGCATGACACTCTGACTATCCTGAAAATTATGAGATGGAGTTCCCGAGTAGTTACCTGTAGAGGCGGGCATAGTAGACGAAATTGGCTTGGCTGCAAGTGTTAGCCTTCCAGACCCCTTAGAGTAAGAGCCTTGAAAGTTACTGGAATTCTTTGCCCTTTTTGCCCAAGCCTTAGCTTGACCGTCTCGCCTCACCCTGTCCAATTTCTTAACATAGTCTATTACCTCATTAAAACTCCTCCCTACAGAAGTCATGTGAACAGAAAATACTTGCAACTTAGAATTCAAACCCCTAATAAACAACTGGATCCTCTCCTCCTCAATAGTAACTAACTGCGTAGAATATCTGGATAAAGCATGGAACTTTGCCTCATAAGCAGCCACAGACATACCACCTTGCTCTAAAGCTATAAATTCATCCTTCTTGTGATCCCTCAGAGTTCTGGGCACATACTTTTTAGAAACAGAGCATGAAATTGGGTCCAAGTAAGTGGAGGTAACGTAGAAAATTTGCACTGCATATAAGCTCTCCACCATGGCTTCGCCTCACCTTGAAGTTTGAAAGACACAAACTCAACCCCATGCTGATGAACAATACCCACTTTATGAAGCCTCTCATTGCAATCCAGAATGAACTCATAAGCATCCTCATTCTCAGAACCAAGAAATGTCGGAGGCATAAGCTTCAGAAACTTAGTCAACATATCATGCTCGTTCCCAGTCATAACAGAGCCCAACAAAGGATAGAAGAAAGTATCAGTACCTACATTTCCACCCGTATTGGGAGCAGCGGGGGCTTGAGTTGCTTAAGCAGATGGAAGCACTCCAGGACCAGCCAACCCTTTCAACAACACCATAATCTGCTGAGCTAACACCAGATCGATGGGTGGAACAACCGTAGTCTATGTTGGCACCTCTTCCTCTTGTCCATTTTCCTTAACATCTTCAACCTCAATATCCTCTTCTATCTCCTCATTATGTGCAAGAGGGTTCTCATTCATAGGAACATTATCAATCGGTACCTCATTCACAACAGGCACTACTCTCCCACGGCCTCTACCCCTAGCTCTTCCTCTACCTCTGCCTCGACCGCGACCTCTCGCTGCATATTCCTCAGCTAAAGTATTGACATGAGCTACGGGCCTAACACCGTTATACCTAGTATTAACCATCTGCGAACAGAAGATTGAAGGAGGTGAGATGCCAATTTGAATCACTAGATACCAATTGGAATCAAGCCATAGCATGAAAGGAGACCAGAGAAAAATAGGGATTTCCTAAAGTCTTATAGCCTCTCGAAGAAAAGTAAAGGCGTCCCCATACCGTTCCGTGAGACTCTATTAGACTCGTTTCGGTACATCAAGATCAATGAACCTAGGCTCTGATACCAACTTTGTCACAACCCAGACCGTTGTGATTGACACCCACACTAACACTCCGGTGGGAGAACCTCTACTACAACCCAAACCAATCAAATAATCTAAAAACTAAGGCAATTAAGTTACGAAAGCAAGTTAATTAACTAACAAGTGCGGAAATTTAATACCTAGAACCTGAAAGTCAATGTACCAAAACATCAACAAATTATCCAAGTCTAAACAATAAGGGTTACATTCTCAACTAATGAACTAATCAACTAACTAGAACAAATATCTAAGTCCAGAAATGATGGACATAGACGAAAGAGAATCCTATGGCAGCCCAGAAGAATTGGCTTACCCTTGAATTCGAAACAACAATCACTAATCTTCTAAGCGAGGTGTGTCAATAGTCGCGCGAAGATGCCCTGTACTTAACAAAAATAAGAGCAAGTGCAGTATCAATACACAACTACAATGTACTGGTAGGATCACGTGGCTATCCCACTAGTGCAACATAAACAAGTCAAAAAACATTATAATCACATGCATATATATCAAGATATACAACATTATCAATATTTATGAACAACCAACAACTTCAAATTTTATAGCACATCATTGGTCCTTTCACGGAACCCAAACTCAAACACTTAGCATGCTGGAACGTGGGAATCGATCCCATTTTTATGCTGAAACATGGTAACCGATCCCATAATTATGCCGAAACATGGCAATCTGATCCAAGTTAGTTATGCCAGAACGTGGCAATCTGATCCCATTCACACACCACAATCACAAACACAAGTACATCATCAAGATCATACATTTAAGTCATGATTTCATGGCAATGATATTTCATATATCTCATTTACAACAAGTATGATCAACATTGCAACATTCATACATATACAAGTATCATAATGAAGCCAGAACAAGCATACATCACACAATCATAAAATCACAACTATCACCTACCTCGAAACAAGATTGAATCCCTAAGAAACTTAATCCTTCCCTTTCCGAATTCGTTCTGCTTGTTCTTGGTCTTTAAACAATCACAATAACATGGGAATCAACAAACAATCGTTAATTACCCGATACTTCAACAATTCTATGAACCGTAGATCAAACTCATAATCCCAACTAACCAATTTAGGGTTGTTTTCACTATTGAATCTATTACAAAACCCTTCCCCATCATTATTTACCCATTATATTAGGGTCTACGGATCGAAAAATGGATTCAGAGAATGAAAAGATTACCTTTAGCATCAAAAATGGTGAAAAATGAGTAAGAGTCGCCTGGAGGTCGTTCCTTAGCTCAAAAAGTTGAAAAGTGCATAATGAGGTCATTTAGGGGTTTATTAATGACATTAAGTCACGTCTGGCCTGCCATAGTAACCCTCACCTTGCTGTAGCAGCGGCGCCAGAACGACCCAACTTCCCGCCAGGGGAGCATTCTTGAACCAGTGAGCTATTCATCTTTCACCTACAATTTTAAGTCTTGTCGTACCCGCCACAGCGCCTCATATCCCGCTGTAGTGGCCCCGCCAGAGCGGCCATACCTAGCGCCAAAGTGGCATTTTCAAAATAGTGAGGTATTTTAAAGAATTCCAAACCCCCACTCCACAACACATTTCTAACCCACGGCGCTCAGAAAATACCCTTCACGCTAAGATCGGTTCCCGGAGATCTACTCACCTAAATTTAATTCCGTATAGTTGTATGGTTTCCTTAACAAGTTATCTAGCTACTAATGCAATCAAACTCAAAAAGAACTCACCCAATTGTTACCAGATTTCCCCAAACCTCAAGGACTCCAATTTTGTCTAAATCTTGACAAGGTTGGGAAAATACAAATACTATGTAAAAGTTTTTCCGGCCCCAAATTTCCCCCCGTTGACATTTCTATAACGACGGAACCCGATCGTTATAATAGTGAGTTAACCGAATCCACTTCTAACTACCTGACTAATTTTGACTACTTACAACTATTACTATTAGCTATCTAACTAACTGTGTAATTAAATGAACTGATTTGCCTCATGTCTTTTAAGTCACTGCATCATCTTCAATAGTATTTTTCCTAATACCATATTCACTGGGTTGTTGACTTACCAAGCACTTGCTCACTATTTTTGTTGACCGATTTGTTGGTGAAGAACTCATTATACTGAATTATCTCTCAATAGATCCCTACCATTACTATAGCCTACTTAACGTTGTAGTAACTGCAATATTGAGTTCATCGTCTCAATTGCTGAAATATTAAATGATTTAAATTATTTTTCAAATATAGTTGTTACAACAAAAAGGAAGAAGAACTTCAGGTCTACAAGGTGTAAACAATAGGAAATCACAGCCGTAAATTGCTACAAAAAATCTGAAAGTGAAGAAGAAGGCTTAAGTTTTATTGAGTTCAATTTTTTTCACTAGAACTTTCATTACATATGGTCTATTTATAAATAAAGTGTGAGAATTACAACTACATAATAAGAAAAATATCTCACACCAAACTATGTAAATATGTGGCTCACTAACTACCACTCATTTTAAATCAAGACTACATATCTTACTACAAAAATATCTACTATCTAGGTGTTTCTAGAAAAAACATAATTTTCTAACATATCTACTACAAAATATCTCCAACCTAGGAGTTTCTAGGCAAATCTTACTTTTCTAACATATCTAATACAAAATATCTCCAATCTAGGAGTTTCTAGACAAATCTTAACTTTCTAACACTCCTTCTTAAGATTTTTCATTGTAACTCATTGTAACAACCTTTGAAACTCAAACTTCTTAATGGAAAAAGCCTTGGTCAGAATATCAGCCTGCTGATCTTCACTAATGCAATGCACCAACTTAACTTCACCATTCTTCTCAGCATCTCTTAAAGCATGAAACCTTATGTTGATATGCTTTGTTCTTCTATGCTGCCCCGAATTTTCAGCCATCGCAATGGCTGATTTATTGTCCACATAGATCACTATTGGTTTTTTTGGCAACAAATTCAATTCCAACAAGATCTTTCTTAACCAAATTGCTTGATTTGTAGTAGACGCAACAACCACATACTCGACTTCTGCTAAAGATTGTGCTACAATATCTTACTTCTTTGTGCACCAAGAAAAAATGCCTAAACCAAACGAAAAACAATAACGTTAAGTGCTTTTGTAATCATCCAAACATCCACCCCAAATCACTATCTGAATAGCCAATAAGAGCTCCATTATCCATATTTCTATACTAGATTTCATAATTAATCGTCCCTTTAATGTACCTTAACACCCTTTTAGCGTCTCCAAAATGCTAAGTATTGGGACTTTGCATATATCAAGATAACAAACTGACAACAAACATTATGTCTGGCCTAGAAGTTGTTAGATACAATAGACTTCCAATAAGACTTCTATCAACTTTTGGATCTGCCCTTTCTTCACCATCATCCTTCATTAATTTTTCATTCACAACAAGTGGAGTTACAACAACTTTGCACTTGTCAAGCTTGAACCTTTTTAACAGATTCAAGGCATACCTCTTTTTGGACAAGAAAATTCCATCACAAGATTGAGACATTTCCATTCCTAGGAAAAAACTTCATTTGTCCTAGATCGGACATCTCAAAAACTTTTAGCATTTCATTTTTAACTTCTTGAACCGCAAGAAGATTTTCACATGTAATCATCAAATCATCGACATAAACTGATATCATAATCAACATCCCATCCGCTTGCCTTTTGAAGTACAAAGTAGGCGCATTTGGGCTTCTGTTGAAGCCTTGAGACAGCAAATGAGAATCCAACCTACTATTACCAAGCTCTTGGGGCATGTTTAAGACCATAGAGAGCTTTTTTAAGCTTGTACACCTTGTGTTCTTCACCTGCAACTGTAAAACCTTCAGGTTTTTCAACATAAATGTCTTCCTCAAGCAATCCATTTAGAAATGCAGATTTGACATCCAAATGGAAGATTTTCCACTTGTATTGTGCTGTGCGATTAGAAACCTTACTGTCTCATGCCGCGCAACAGGAGCAAACGTTTCTCCAAAGTCCACTCTAGGCTGTTGAGAATAGCCTTTAACTACAAGTCTAGCTTTATGCTTAAAGATGGAGCCATTTGGATTAAACTTTTTTTGATAGACCCATTTGACACCGATAACATTCTTATCTTCTAGCCTATCAACCAACTCCCAAGTATCATTTTTATTAATCATAGCAAGTTCCTCCTCCATTACTGAAATCCACACTTTGTGGTTTGCTACTTCTTCAAATGAGGATGGTTCAACAAGAGAAAAATTGCATTGCTCATAAACTTCTGCTAGTGATTTGGTTTTCAAAGCAAGAGAGTCTGTAGTCAATTCAACATTTGAATTGTATTTTGTTCCAACAATAGGACTAGAGGGAGATCACCTTTTTGCTGATTTGGAGTTGCAACTGAAGTACTCCCACGTTGGTTCTTCACAACATTATCTCGATCCCAATCATAGTGGCTAGACTCATCCACTACAAGATCTCTACTAATATAAACCTTCTTACTACTAACATTGTACACTTTGTATCCTTTTGCAACTGTACTATAGCCCAACAGAACACATAGTTCTGCCTTGCTATCTAATATGCCACTTTTAGCATCAAGAACATGTGTATAGCAGACCGAACCAAATACCTTCAACTGTCTTGCAGACGACTTGATACCCATTCATGCTTCAAATGGTGTCATATCTTGGATTGCTGTAGTTGGTAATCCATTTAGCAAATAGACAGTGGTATTGACTGCTTCGGCCCAAAAGTATTTAGGCATCTTCTTTTCTGCCAACATGTATCTTGCCATCTCCATCACAGTTCCGTTCTTCCTCTTAGAAACCCCATTCTGTTGTGGAGTGTAGCTAACAGTAAATTGTTGTTGGATACCCAAATCTTTACAATACTTGCTGAACTGATACGAAGTATATTTAGGTCCATTATCGGATCTAATATACTTCAATTTAAAGCTACTCCCCCTTTCTACCATAGCTTTGAATTCTTTGAAAATACAAAACACTTGATATTTGATACTATTAAAGTAGACCGATGTCATTCGAGTCAGATCATCTAGAAAGAGAACAAAATACTTGTTTCCACTCAAAGAAGCCGTTCTCATTGGTCCACATAAATTTGTATGAACCAACTCTAGCTTTTTCTTAGCTCTCCAAAGACTTCCTTTAGGAAAGGATCGTCTATGCATTTTACAAAATTGATATGACTCACCAACATCTCTACACATGTCAATTTTGGGTACTTCAAGCACCATACCCTTTGATTGCATATACACCAGTGAACTAAGATTATAATGACCGAACCTTTTGTGCCAAAGCAAAGTATCACTCAATTCAACACTAAAAGAGCAAGTATCAATAGAATAGCATGAAATTGGAAAGGAATATTCAATCATGATAATTTTAGCTACTTCACATCCTTTAGGATCAGTAATGACACATTGTTTATCCTTAAAATTAAGAGAATAATTTTTATGAAGCAATTAAGCAAGACTTACCAAGTTTTGAGTCAAATTTTGGCACATAAAGAACATCATTAATAATTTTCGTACCTTCGTCAGTAGGAAATTTTACTGACCCTCTACCGTGAAATTCCACCAATGCACCATTTCCATGCTTCACTTGGTTCTATCATATCTGTCCAAGGTAACAACCATATTTTCATCAATCGCCATGTGCCTTGTGCACACGCTATCAACATACCATTTACATTGGTCAATATGTGATGTGTGCGAGGCCATGAAAACCTCCTCTTCTGATTTTCCAACTTGGTGATCATCTGTGAAATTCACTCGATGGGAAGACTGGCCACATTGATTTTGCTTTTGCCTACAATACTTCTCAATGTGATCATACTTCTTACAATATCTACATTGAATTGGAGACCTCTTTGAATTCTGCCAACAATTCTTCTCTAAGTGGTTTGTCTTCTTACAAATGCCACAAGGTGGAAATTTTCCTTTTATCGACAAATCATCTTAGTTTCCACCAGATTTTATCTCTCCAGATTTATCCAACCAGACTTTTCTACTTTCCTTTTGATGTTTGAATTCATGCCTTGCTTGAAAGACATCTTCTATTATCCCTTCACTTCTCATAATGACCCGTTGCTCTTGGACTTGGAATTTGGAGATTAGTTCGGCTATTGTAAGAGTAGTCAAGTCACAAGACTCTTCAGTAGCTGAGATTTTTGATTCAAACTTGTCTGGAAGGCTGACCAAGATCTTCTTTACAACTTTCTGATCTGGAAAGGTTTCACCAAGTTTTCTTATCTGGTTCACAATCTCCATCAGCTCTGAAGAGTATTCTTTCACACTATCTGAGTCTTTCTTCTTCAAAAGCTCAAACTCTCTCTTCAATGCTAAGAGTCTAACAGACTTTACTCTACTGCTGCCTTCAAACTCCCCCTTTGCTACCTTCAAACTCCTTTTTTAACTTATCCCAAGTCTGTTTGGCTGTTTCACAAGTCATAATCCTCGTAAACATCATGACCGTAAGACTTGAATGTATGCAGGTGAGAGATCGTGGAGAGATCTACTCACCAACTCATCATACTTCTTAATTTCATTAAGAGTTGCATTAACTCTCAATCGCTGGACAACAGGTTCTCCAAGCTCAACAACTTCCCATAAGTTGAGAGCCTTTAGATAAGCCTTCATTTTGATGGCCCATATGTAATAATTCTCTCCGGTAAAAGTCGGAGGACTTGTCATTGGTTGATTTTCAGGTGCCATGAGTTTTTTTAGCAAGAAAATTTAAGAAAGAACAGGAAGTAGCTGAGTGAAACAAACAAAATTTGATTCAGATCCCTTAGAAAATAGGATATGATACCATGTTACAACGAAAAGGAATAAGAACTTCAGGTCTACAAGGTTTAAACAGTAGGAAATCACAGTTGTAAACTGCTACAGTAAATCTGAAAGTGGAGAAGAAGGCTTAAGTTTTCTTGAGTTCAATTTTTTTCACTAGATGTTTCAATACATATGGTCTATTTATAGATAAAGTGTGAGAATTACAACCACATAATAAGCAACATATCTCACACCAAACTATGTACATATGTGGCTCACTAACCACCACTCATTTTAAATCAAGACTACATATCTTACTACAAAATATCTACTATCTAGGAGTTTCTAGACAAAACTTAATTTTCTAACATATCTACTACAAAATATCTCCAACCTAGGAGTTTCTAGACAAATCTTACCTTTCTAACATATCTAATACAAAATATCTCCAATCTAGGAGATTCTAGACAAATCTTAATTTTCTAACAATAGTCAATATAAGATACTTAACTATTATTCATTTTTTGGCTTGATATGAAGTTAGTGTTTAGAACTTTTAATTGTTAGAAATTATTAACTTAAACAAAAAATCTTTGTGTTGTAAAGAATGTTAAGCTTATTTACTGTTTCAAAAATCAAAGTACTTGTTAGCCAATCTTGATCACTGAGTATTGATGAATTGAAAATGGCATATAACTTTGTTTCCTTGAGATTCAAAGTTTGACTTGGAGTAATTATTCAGCAAGATTTCATTGATCTTCCGCTGCTTTTGATATACACAATATTGTTATTCCCTGCTACGATAAACTTTCAAACATATAATATTCCAATTGGTGAAAATATTACTAGTCTTGGCTTCTTCACTTGTGCTATGTACTTCATTTTTTGATTTTTCTTTGTTTTACTTGAGCCAAGGGTCTATCAGTAACAATCTCTCTACTTCCCAAGGCAGAGCTAAGGTCAACGTATACACTACGTATACCCTCCCTATAGAATCTACTTGTGGATTACACTGGATATGTTGGTTGTGGTGAAAACCACTACCAATATTATATGTACTACTGGACATGACATTTATCACACAATTCCTTCTAATCAGATTGTCTAAACTAAATTGTGAAAGATCTGGTTCTTTTCAAATATTAAGTCTTGGAACAATAGTGCATAGAAGTATTCTAGAGATGCTAATGCCATTAATATAATTTTTTGTTCTTCTAATACCCTACTTGAGATTGTTAGATATAATGGATTGTGAGGTATGCTAAATTAATTGGGGTTGTGAACCTTTGTATGGACTGATGTTATTGAACATTAAAGAATCCTTTGTGGCACATTCCATGTCTGAGAGATGTTTGGTACATGAATAAGGATAATAATTTTGGGATAAAATGATCTCATGAGATATCTTTGCTTATTCCGCCCCCCTAACCAAGTGACCCAAAAAATTGTCTCTCTTGCCGTGACTTCATTAATGTATGTACAATACAAGTTAATTCGGTAATAAATTAGTCCAAGAAAATGTGTTAGTGATCCAAAGGCGAAAAGTTGTTTGTAAAAGAAAAAAACCTTCTTAATTATAATTAGTTGGTGATTTAATATCTCGACTGCTATTATGTCTTGAAGGGTAGCAATTTTGAAAATGTATCTAGCAAATCCCTAGAATATTGTTTTCTTTGTATCGATATTTGCCATTAAAAATGGATGTAATTTTCTATCGAAGGAGATTCTGATGAAGCCCTCGGCTCTTGCTAGTTCCACTCCCGGCAACAACAACTACAATGTTTCTTGCCATGGCACTCTGCCCTAATGACTAGGATCCTTGGCAGACTACCAAGGAAGATACAAACCTTGAAATTGCATATGATTCCAATGTTCCAAATAAGTTTTGTTCTTTATGATTATTCCATCCTCAATCTTACTCACTTTAAAAAGATTATTTTTTTATTTGTCCATTTTGTGTTCTTGATCATAATACGTATTTCATCTATAGCTACTATCTTTTCTTTTTCTTTTTTTTGGTAGGAAACATCCATCATGATTCATTTTAAATTTTAAATATATAATAATACCATAGTATTTGTTTTTTATTTAAGTTTGCCCATGAAAATTCCTTGATGTGTTTGGTGTAGTATTTTTAGAGTATACAATTTATATATGTAGCGGAAGCATAATTGATCACATATTTACATAATAGATAATATAATAAATCAAAACGAAATTCAGAAAAATACTGACCTCTGGATGCTTTCACAAAATTATTCAAAGTGAGTTGATCCATGATTGCAGCCTTCTATTGTTTCCTGATTGATTTGTCAACTAGTTTCTTTGAGTGGAAAAAAATTTCTTACGGAAAAAGGTTAATTTTCTAGAAGGTTTTGATGAAATGTATGCGTCCACTAATGATCACAGGACTAGGTCCTTTAGTGCAGTTTGAGTGTTGAAAGTAAATAACTGGAAGTAAATAAACACACAAGATTTTATGTTGAAACCTCCTTGCTCAAGGGAGTAAAACCACGACCTGCCACACAAAATTTTCAATTGTTTTCACTAATTCCCAAGCAAAAATTAAATACAGACTTCAACTACAACCATGAGTCTAAACTCTTAATCTCACACTAAGTAATACACTTATAACTTACAGAACCAAAGCAATGCACTTAGTGCCCACTATATTAACTATTTCTAATCAATATAGATTTTAACTGTAAGACACAAAGTTAACTCTAAGAATATTCTTACATTGACTCACAAAAAGGTTTGAAACGTTTATTATAAGAGTGAAATGAATCCTACAAGTTAAGCACACATACAAGCAATCAAAACAACAAAAGGTTCAGAAAGCAATTCTTCAGTTGATCAGGTCCCTTGCTATTTTGTTTGAAGCTTTATTCTCTCTATTTGAATGAATGAATCTTCCAAGTTGTTTGTCACATTATTATATCATACAAAAATAATTGTTGACCATTGGACAACAACCTCGTCTGTTTCTATTGGTGAAGTACGCTGACAACTTCACCAACACACTGCCATGACAACTTTCCAGCTGTACTCCATATTATACATGGACGAGAACACTCTGCAGAGGACCGGGTCCCTGTATTTGTGAGGATCATCAAAACAACTGAAAACTTATCATTTCCCCCCTTTTTGATGATGACAAACAAACCACCTCACATGAGTTACATTCATTTAGTTCAATTCCCCCTATCACCAGTTCCCCCTGTCAACATACACGGATTCCCCAACAGTTTACAATATATTCCCCTTTTGACATCATTGAAAAGGAGAAATAGTAAACATACACAAGTTACATGCAAAATTGTAAGAAATTCAAAGCCATCGGCCACACAGTGCATGAATGCAGGCAGAAATAGAGTAGATAAAATCACAACAAATAGGCCAAATTGGATTATAATGTCATATCACAAAATTGGCCACTGAATCTAGTCAAAACAATAAATTGTCAGTATAGATTGAAGATAGGGAAAAACAAAAGACACAGAAAGACTTAAGAAAATAAACAACAGACTCTTTTAGGACGGAGGGGGACGAGGAGAGAAGGACTGCAACACAAGATTCAGGCGAGAATTAGCTTCAACGTGTGCCTAAATGAGTTGCTTGTTGAGGGACTTGATTTCTTCATTGAGTGATGCATTTGATTCAATAAGCCACACATTTTCAGCCCTCAATTTTTTGACTTCCTCTTTATTGTCAGAACTAGCCGAGTCCTTGAGAGATAGCCTGTTGAAGCTGGGTCCTAAGTCTAGCAATTTCCACATCCTTTCCACTCAAGACTACCTGAAATCCTCCAACTCACGCTTGAGAGTGTCCTATTTTTCAAGTAGCTAAAAAACGTGGGACTTGGATTTGACCTTACCCTCAACACAATAACATTCCAAAAGTGTGGCTACAGAGAAAGTTTGCTTTATTGTCCCTACCACTCCCCTACCAAGAGGCACCCCAAAATGTTCGAACACATGATTCAAGAGGTTCCCGTAGGGTATTCCATGCTTGACATCCTTCCAGGTCATGACTCTATGAATATGCTCAAGCATAATAGTCACAATCCTAAATTTACAAGTCGTGATGGAACCTACGTTCCCAATGGATAGGTAAGCCAACCCAATACTTTTACCAATTCAATTCAATATTTAAGGTAGTTAGATATGCATCAACATAATATCCAGACACTAAGTCATTTATAAGTATGAAATGCGGAAACCTAAAATACCATCCCCAAGATTTAGTTTCATAATTACAAGAGCTTCTAAAGTTAATACAAGTCTCTAATTATTTGCCAAGTCTAAACATAAGCAATACCCTATCACGATACCAACGCGACCTAATACATACAGATATATTAAGGTATGTGCTGCAGAATATCCAAGAAGCTCACCACAACTCCAAAATAATCCAAACTCAGACTAAAGCTTTAAGAAATGCGCTCAAATTCGAATACAATCTACACCACAAAATATATGTTACACCCCATATCCAAAAAAGGGAAAAGAAACAACTTTTGGGGAAAATGCAGGTGCCAGCCACGAGGGCCACCCACGGCCTGTGGGTAGGAGCATAGACCGTAGGTGTGGTTCATGGATGGCCCTGCATAAGATGGTCTAGTGGCTCAGAACCATGACGTGGCCCACAAAATGTAGGTCAGACCACGGTCCGTGGTCGGGGCCCATGGTTCGAGACCTCAAAGATTACGTCTCTCACCCCCAAACGAGGATCCACCAAGACGGGCCGTGGATCAGACCACTTCCATCGACGGGGTCCATGGATAGTCATCTGTCAGTTATTTTTTAGGGGCAGTTGGGTATTATTCTAATTAATTAGTTTCAATAATATGTCGGTTTGACTACATTTAAAACCCCTATATTAGTCTTTTTACCCCAAATTAGATTCAATTAGTTCATTCTTCCAAATTCACAAAAGAAAACCAATTCCTCTCAAATATTCTCTCTCTGGAAACTTGAAGAAGAAGAAGGATTCACATAAGGTTTCAAGATAAGGAGAAATTCTCCATTGAATATACACAATTGGACTTGAGGTATGGTAGCTATCATCCATGGGTTCCTTCCACCCATGAAGTCCCCAAATTCCTCTATTTCAAATGGTAGGATTCCCCAATTACTAGGGTTTTCCTCAAGTATCATGAGTTCTTTTGATTATTGATCTTAATGTTTGAATTGTGTTTAAATATGCATGAATTGATGATTTACAATGCTTTTATGATGTTTCCCCTATGAACCCATGAAAACCCCCATGTTTTCCAAATTGTGATTTCATTGAGTTGTGTTGTTGATTATGAAAGACGAGTTTTATGATTCTAAAGCGTGAAGTAATAAAATTACATGAAATTATAATAAAATCCCTATATAATGTTGGAATTCTAGATTTAGTGATTGGAGGTAGCTTTGAACCTTGAAAGGGTAAAATATGAAGTTATTCATGATCTTATGAAACTTATGTAGATGTTTTAAGGGTGCTTTGAGGGAAAAATGCCAATGTTGTTAATGTGGTTGTGTTATTGAAAGGTTATTCTCATAAAACACTTACAGCCATGATGTGGAAGGTTTTCTCACATAGAAAAGATTCTTAGGTTGAAAATGTATTGTCACCTAATTGAATAATTGAATAAGAGCTATCGCAATGAACTAGCTTGGATTGACAAGATGACATGTCTTTCCATGAATAATGAGAATAAGTTAGAAAATGCCATTCCGTGGGAATTAAGCTTAGCACCAAGTGGATATTGACATTGAGATGGAAGTTGTTCCGTCAATAGAGGTCGAGTTTCTAGAAGAAGTCTCATGAGATGGAAGCTTTTCCATCAGTAGAGGTCGGGTTTCTAGAAACAATCTCCTTATCCCATAACTATGTGCTCCCATAGGTTGATTAGCTAATGGATCCACTTAAGATAGATAGTCATGGTTCTACCTTAGGCAAGTAGAACACCCCTCTTCGGTGTGGGAGACACTAGGTGATCATGTTTTAGTTTACATGGTCTCTATGTTGGTTAAGGCTAATTCTCCCACAACAAGTTGACTAATGAACTAAAGTTACTTAAAGAAGTATCTCATATGTGCTTAAAGACATAAAGATGATTTCTCTTGCATTGAAGATTATGTTATTACATATGTTTTCCAACTACCTTTATCATGATGTTTAAACTTGGTAAATTGCATATCATGAAATGAAATGTCCTTTTTAGCATAATTTAAATGTATTTATGCATAACTATCATACTTAGTGCACTTTCGTACTAACGCTTACTCTTGCCTACATTTTCCCCAACTGTAGGGTCCGATAGGTAGGGTTTCCATTCTAGTGGCTAGAGCTTGGACTTTGATCTCTTTCCGAGCTTAGTGAGTCCTCATGGTTCGAGGATGGATTTTCCTTATTGTAGTTTCACTTTCATATTTCCTTTATAAACATGATGTATGGGCTAGGCCCACTTTTATTTGATTGTAATAGATGGCGATGTTGAGACATGAGTTAGACTTCTGCTTTTCTATAAAGATGTTTTGGACTCAAATGTTGGTTTACTATTTATTGTTCTAATGCTTTATGTTATGATATTCTAAGTTACTTATATGGAGTCCTTAGGGGTTCTCTATATTCCATGTTACATCTAGGGGGTACCTCTAGGTCGTGACAAGCTTAGTAATTAGAGCACAAGATTTAGAATGATCCTAGGATGATGTCTCATAAGCCACATCTAGTATAATCTTGTTCATGAGTGTGAAGCGTGCCACATTTATGAATGAGAAGCTACAAGATGATTAGGAAACTCCACTTCTTTCATTACTCTTAAGTTGTGCCATAGAGTTTAACTCTATAAAGTTTCTCTTCTAATCCTTACCTTATGCTCTTCAAGATGTGTCTTCTCGAAGGGCTTATACTAGAAGGAATGTGAGGAGAACGTGGAGCAAGGAGCTCCTCCTCAAGCTTCTCAAGCTCCAATAGATCTTTCAGACATATGCGGAGGTTAGGTCAGCTTTTCAAATATTGGAACAAGCTTTGGCGATTCAAGCCATTAGAGAGGTTGTAGCTCCTATGAATCCTAATGTGAATTGGATGGCTTCAAATGTGAGGGATTTTGCAAGGATGAACCCTTCGAAATTTTATGGCTCCAAAGTGGAGGAAGATTCTCAAAGGTTTATCGACGAGGTCTATAAGGTACGGAGGATAAGGCGGAGTTAGCCGCTTACCGATTGAAAGATGTTTATCAAGTGTGGTATAATCAATTGAAGGAAGAGAGACCGATGGGAGCGGGTCCCATAGAGTGGGAAGTGTTTAAATTGGCGTTTCTTGATAGGTTCTTTCCCCTCAAGTTGAGGGAAGCAAAGGTGCAAGAGTTTATTAACCTTAGTCAATGAAGTATGAGTGTAAGGGAGTACGCTTTAAAGTGCACCCAACTATCCAAGTATGCTCCAACTATGGTGGCGGATTCGAGGGCTAAGATGAGTAAGTTTGTGATGGGCGTGTTCGACATGGTAGAAAAAAAATGTTCTACGACAATGCTCCTTCATGATATGAATATCTCATGTCTTATGGTGTATACCCTACAAATTGAGGAATCGAATTGAAGGACTTGTTGGATAAGAGTTTCATCCAACCGAGTATCTCTTGGCATGATCCCATGTTGTTTGTTAAAAAGAAAGATGGGTCTCTTAACATGTGCATTGATTATCGTCAATTGAATAAAGTGACCATTAAGAAGAAGTATCCTCTTCCAAGAATTGATGCCTTGTTTGACCAACATCAAGGGGCTAGATATTTCTCTAAGATTTATCTTCGTTCGGGTTATCACCAATTGAGGGTGAGAGGGGATGATATTCCAAAGATGACTTTTCAAACCCGGTATGGTCACTATGCATTTTTGGGTATATCGTTTGAGTTGACTAATGCTTCGTTGACATTTATGGATTTGATGAATAAGGTGTTTAGACAATACCTTGATATGTTCGTAATTGTGTTTATTGATGATATGTTGATCTATTCGAAGAGTGAGAATGAGAATGCAAACCATTTGAGAATTGTGTTGCAAGTTCTTAAGGACCAACAACTTTTTGCTATGTTTAGTAAGTGTTCATTTTGGTTAAGGTCCATAGCCTTCCTTGGTCAAATTGTGTCAAGTAAGGGAATTGAGGTAGATCCTAAGAAGACACATGCGGCCAAGAATTGTCCTAGACCTCTAACTCCTTCCGACATGAGAAACTTTTTGGGTTTGGCCAGTTACTATAGAAGGTTTGTTGAGGGATTTTTTTCCATTGCTTCTCCTTTGACATCTTTGACTCAAAAGAAGGCTAAGTTTGTGTGGTCGGAAGCTTGTGAGAAAAGTTTCCAATAGTTGTAGGATAGACTTACTTCCGCTCCGGTGTTGACCTTACCAGAAGGAAGGATGGTTTTGCGGTGTATTGTGATACCTCTATAGTTGGGTTGGGATGTGTGCTTATGCAAAATGGTAAGGTGATTGCCTATGCTTCAAGGCAACTTAAGATCCATGAGAAGAATTATCCTACCCATGACCTTGAGTTAGCGGCGGTTGTGTTTGCCTTAAAAATATGGAGGCATTATTTGTATGGGGTCCATTTGGATGTTTTCACCTATGATAAGAGTCTACAATATGTTGTTAGTCAAAAGAACATGAATCTTCACCAAAGAAGATGGCTAGAACTCTTGAAGGATTATGACATGAGTGTCCTTTATCACCTGGTAAAGCTAATGTGGTAGCGGATGCCTAATGAGTCCGATTGTGGACTCATTTAGGGCTTTATTTGAATGGAAATAGTGTCCTTGAATGCTTATTTTGCCTAAATATCTGTTGAAAACTCTGAAGTTTCAGATATTGAAGTTTTACTGGAAACATGGACTCTTAGGAACAAAATGGAGCAAAAAGGGGTGAAAAGAGTGAAGAAATGAACACTTGAGGATCGCCACGTCCTCTTGGCGAATCACCGAAGGAACACATTTCGCCCTATGTTCCAGTATACGAAGTTCTAAAGGAAAAGGATCAAAAGGCGATGGAAAGAGCAGTCGGCGCGTCGCAGTACCGTTCCGCTCAATGATCCAGAATGCGAAGATGATAAAGACAAGACATCAAAGACGATGAGCTAACCAAAGGGCGTATCGCCGAGTTCATCAACAATCTCGACTAATGTCGCCGAACAATCCTCCGCAGCACAATCAATGAAAACTATAAATACTAGTTAGAGTTGTAGTTGATTTTTGGAGAAATATTGTGTGAAACATTTTAGAGTAAAATTCTTATTTTTATATTTTTGTCTCAAGTTTGGAGAGGGTTTTGTGGAGACTTGAAAAAAGGGTTTCATCTTCCCCAAGTTGGAAGTGGGTCTTCTCTATTCTTCTTCCATTTCATAATTGAAGGTTTGATTTCTTATACCCATTTCATTTCATTATCACGTTAGGTATAATTTCTTATTTCCTGATGTCTAGCTAAAAACCCCTATTCTTGGGGTGTGATTTAGCGAATATGTGTTGATATTATTGTTAGGTCTTGCTTGCTGATAGTTTAGGTGTATTTTAATGGTGATTTCACCTAGTGGTTGTGGTTTAAGTTAAATGGTTTTTAGTTGCAAATACAAAGCCACCCATGTGTTTTCGGCTTGCCCAAGAGGGAGGTTGCGAAACCAAGACCACTAGACTGATGGCCTAAAGAGTGGGTTGACATGAGATTATGCCCGAGAGGGTGAACCATAGTCCCATATCCTAACACTCAGCTCGAGAGAGTGAGTGGGGTAAGGCGTAGGCTGGTCTTTATACGACAAATGGGTGTCCGAGAGGAACGCACTTGAAACGAGGTAAGTTGCCCGAGATGGAACTTATTTCCATGTAAAGGTTAACCTAGTCAGTATTATCTTGCAAATTTTGTATCGAAAGCATGTACCAAACATCTTAGTATCAATATGTATTACGGTCACGCCCCAAGAATTTCTCCCCATACTTGATTCCCCTTTGTTTTCATTGTGATTTTGTTTAACTTGTTACAAAATCCCCTTCGATATTTGACACTTTTGTGTCACCCCTTTCATTTACAATGTCTTTTATCGCAAAAGTCTTTAACTACTACTAATTTGAACGAAACTCTAATTAGCTATTAATTCTCAAAACCACTCCCTCGGGACACGACCTCAACCTTTGGTTGGGTTACTATATTATCAACGATCGTAGACACACGTACCGTAGGTTAGTGTCGTTGGTCATGATAAGCATCCAAATTGCACCTCTGTTGGGGAATGGTGTTATTTGAGAATATGTAGTTAATCATAATTTTTGTTCTTCTTAGTTGTAGCTTTGCTAACCTTAGTTGTAGTTTTGTTTTTCTTGTTTGAACATCACAGCAGGGAACAAAAGATGGATGATCGTTATGGATACCACACGGATCATCCCCTACTGAAACTATTGAACCTCAGGGACAACCTCTTAACATTTAAACAGGTAGAGGATGAACCAATTTAGGAAATGTGGCTGAAGCTTCAAGCTGTGCTGCAACCATGCCCATCTCATGGGATGACGGAGAAAGCTCTACTAGAGTGCTTCTATAGGGGTCTCAGACCCGAGAATATAAGTGTAGCCGATCAGATTTTCGAGGGGGGCATACTATCCCAGCCCTATGAGGTCGTAGTAAAACTTCTTGACGGTATGGTACAAACCATCAAAGAAACTAAAAATAAACAAGGAGTGGGATGCGCTAATTACCCAGTTGGATGGCCTAACTAACTGAGTCACAGAATTGGAAGTACAAGCCATGGGTAAAGAAAAGCATTTCTCCCTCCGTGAGTATAGTCATGGTAAGAAGTAGGGAGGTGTGAGAGGTGATGAATCTCTTTCACTCATTCAAAAGAAAATAGGGGCACAGTAGGAAATGTTGAATGAGATGAAGAAAAATATCGCAATGCTAAATGAAGCATCAGCCTCTCAATCCATGACCATATATCTGCAAGTTCTCAAATTGGCCATTTGATATCAGGCCATCACCTACCATTCACTGAGGACTCGCCTAATTACAACATTGGCAACACCGAGGATGAATAATAACTGCTGACTTGCGTCGTGTCACGACGTTAACTAAGGCGTTGTTTGGGAGGAAACCCAAAACACTTTATTGCTTTGTTTTGCCTTAAGAAAATAATGATGTGTTGTTTGTTTAGGTTGAAACGAGGGAGATAATTGAAAAAATATATGAAGGCAAGCAACGAGTCCAGTTGGCAGGTCGCTAAAGAGATTGGCGAACACGGTTCTATCCGCTGGCTAACACAAAGCATTGTAAGCCTAAACCTCGTGCAATTTGGAGGTCTATAAGAGATTAATGGCGCATCGCCGATCATGTTGGCGATTACATTGTAGACCGCCATTGGAATCTTCACAGGAGCTTCAGATCATGTGACAGTTGGCGAACTGATTAAACATTTGGCGTGTCGTCGAATAATTTGGCGAACTCCACTAATATCGCCAAACAGGCAAAAACTGGACGGTTATTGCAAGCCACAGGTTTAAAAGTTCTATTTCACTCATTTTCTCTTATTTCTCTGACCCACCAAATTCACACCTGCACTCTAGTTTTATATTTCTTGCACTATTGGAATATGGCTCATTGATTTGTGCGTGAATTTGGATTGCATTGCTGTCTAGCACTTCATTAGCACCTTTTCAACATCAAAGGTTAGTAGTCTGAACATCGCATGCAAAAAGATTTAAATTGTACTCATTTGCGTAATGAATGAAGGTATTAAACCTCTGCTAAATCTCTAAGTTACTGGGATTATAGATATTTTTGATTATGAATTGGTATCTGTTGCATTATTCGAGGAAGTCCCACTTAGCTACGCTTTGAGTTAATTGTTACATGGTGGGAATAGAGGTTGCTATGTGTGTTCACTGAAATTGAATTATATATGCGTGATTTCATTAACTGGGGTTGCTGGGTGAGAACTGAAAGGTGAGGTTGATAGTGGACAAAATTAGTCGATCGGCGAGATGTCAAAACATCGCCGAATTGCTCAGCAGTCCACCTGACAATCCCATCTCATTCTTTTTCATGCACAGATTGAACTGCGAAGCTCGGCGGTCAGTCTGATCCGCATAGTACACTCGGTGACTCGCCTAAAGAGCCATTATGCGCCTTTCTCCCACTTTCTTTTTTTGTATCATATGTTCATCGGTTTACGCACATAGAAACACCAGTGTTGCTCCTATTTGAATTATTGTTTAACTTATCCTCGAAGTGTTTGCAGAAATGGCTAGACCAAAATTTGCAGGGAGAAACGACCAACCAAGGCACATAAGAGCTCGAGAATTTTGAAAAGAAGAAAAGAGAGCCGAACAAGCCAGGCAAAGAAAGTACACCAAGGAAGCTAGGGACAAGAGGCGAATTACTTTCGATCCTAATGTGCGCTCCTTTGATCGGAGCTTAGTTAATACAATACATGCCATCAGAGCATCTCAAGATATAGATCAGATGATTGCAGCAAATCTTGCTTCAGAGGCTAAGAAAAAATCAAATAGTGGAGACCAAAATAAGAATGCTCCAGGGGCCACTGTTTTACTTCAGGAAGATGCACAGGGCATTGATGCCCTAGTGGACTGACAGACTTCATAGACAGGAGCTTTCCTTACCTCTCTCGCGTTGTCTTTTCCTATCTTACTTGTTGACATACTTTTATTTACTTGCATTTAAGGACAAACGCTCTTTAATTAGGTAGGGTGAGGCCCAAATCTATTGTGTTGACTTTCATATTTTGTTCTGTATATAGTTGGGCTGTTCTGTTTAAATTATATTTTTAATACTACTCTTTGTGGATGTTTGACTTCATGGCTCCTTCTGTTTTAATTTAAAAATAATTTTGACCCTTCCGAAAAATTTTCGCCACCTCGTGTGTTGAAAGTGGCTGTTCTTTTGCAAAAATTTGAGTATCGGTTTTGATCAATATCATTGACTTGAATAGTGCTCTCAATTGAACAAACATGAATGCATGGCTACGACGAGGCCAAATGAAGTTGCATAGACAATATGTGAACTCTTTGCATCTCGTTGTGACTAGTCATTTATCAAACTGATTCTCTTGTGATGACCGTTGCACACTAGCAAACGTGTGTAGTGTTGTTTGACTGAAGTGTCATTGCCTTGTGTGTTTAGCTTACTATGAACCTTGCATGAATAAACCTAGAATTTTCCCCGTTAGTCTAATTGATTTTGAAAGGTTTACTCTTGAGATGATCTTAGGAAACTTTTAAAGGATGTGAGCCAATTTGACATATAACCCTTGTGTGACCAACCCGTGAGCGTGTGAATCTCTTTTGAACACCCTTTGAGCCTTACCTTTCTTTGGAAGAACATTGATAAACCCTAGACCTTACTTGATCCACTACCTTTAATCCTCTTGATTTGTGGTTTAGTGAATATCCAACTTAGGCCAAAAGCCTAATTAGGGGGTGTGGAGAAAAAGGATAAGAAAAAATCAAGAAGTGCAGAAAAATCTTCCTCAACTCATGGTTTTGCTAAAAAAAATGGAAATCCTCCATATAAAAAAAAAAGAGAAGAAAAGAAAAAGGAAAGAAAAGAATGAAAAAGAAAAGTTGTGGAATAAAAGTACAAAAGAAATTGGGTTGCCAAGCAGTCCAGGGAGGAAAATACAAAGATGACTTAGAAGCACTAGAAAAAGAATTAATAAAGGAAAAGAAAGGGATGTTGTGAGAGTACCACATTTCACGAGGATAAAGTCACTGAGCCTAAACGACCATACCTGTGCACTCAGCCCTATTACAAGCCTTAGAAAGACCTTTTTGAAAGCATGCACCCAACATCTCACTATCAAAATGTATTGCGGTCAAGCCCCAAGAATTTCTCCCCATACTTGATTCCCCTTTATTTTCATTGTTATTTTGTTTAACTATTACCAAACCACCTTTGATAGTTGACACTTTTGTGTCACCCCTTTAATTTACAATGTCTTTTATCACAAAAGTCTTTAACTACGACTAATTTGAATGAAACTCTAACTAGCTATTAATTCTCAAAACCACTCCCTTGGGACACGACCCCAACCCTTGGTTGGGTTACTTTATTATCAACGATCGTAGACACTCATACCGTAGGTTAGTATCATTGGTCACGATAAGCATCAAAATGGCGCCACTGCCGGTGAATGGTGTTATTTGAGAACATGTAGTTAATCAGAATTTTCGTTCTTCTTAGTTGTAGGTTTACTAACCTTAGTTGTAGTTTTTTTTGCTTGTTTGAACATCACAACAGGGAACTAAAGATGGATGATAATTATGGATACCACACGGATCATCCCCTACTGAAACTATTGAACCTCAGGGACAACCTCTTAACATTTAAACAGCTAGAGGATGAAACATATTAGGAAATGTGGCTGAAGTTTCAAGTTGTGCTGCAACCATGCCCATTTAATGGGATGAAGGAGAAAGCTCTACTAGAGTGCTTCTATAGGGGTCTCGGACCCGAGAATATAAGTGTAGCCGATCAAATTTTTGAGGGGGGCATACTATCCCAGCCCTATGAGGTCGTAGCAAAACTCCTTGATGGCATACTACAAACCATCAAAGAAACCAAAAATAAACAGGAGTGGGATGCGCTAATTACCAGTTGGATGGCCTATCTAACCGAGTCACAAAATTGGAAGTACAAGCCATGGGTAAAGAAAAGCATTTCTCCCTCTGTGATTATAGTCATGGAAAGAAACATGGAGGTGTGAGAGGTGATGAAGCTCTTTCACTCATTCAAAAGAAAATGGAGGCACAAGAGGAAATGTCGAATGAGATGAAGGAAAATATCGCAATGCTAAATGAAGCATCAACCTCTCAATCCATGACCATCCATCTGCAGGATGCTCAAATTAGCCATTTGATATCAATCCATTACCTACCATTCGCCAAGGACTCGCCTTATTACAACATGGGCTAGTCCGAGGATAAAGAATAACTGCTGACTTGCGTCGTGCCACGATGTTAACTAAGGCGTTGTTTAGGAAGCAACCCAAAACCCTTTATTGCTTTGTTTTGCCTTAAGAAAATAATGGTGTGTTATTTGTATAGGTTGAAACGAGTGTGATAATTGAAAGAAGATATGAAGGAAAACAACAAGTCCAGTTGGCGGGTTGCGAAAGAGATTGGCGAAAACGATTCTATCCGCTGGCAAACACAAAGCATTGTTAGCCTAAACCTTATGCAATTTGGCGGTCGAGAACAGGTTAGTGGCGCATCGCCGACCATGTCAGCAATCATATCATAGACCGCCGTTGGAATGTTCACAGGAGCTTCAGATCATTTGACAGTTGGCGAACTGATTAAACATTTGACGTGTTGCCGAATAATTTGGCGAACTCCACTAATATCGCCGAACAGGCAAGAACTGGACGGTTTTTGTAAGCCACAGGTTTAAAAGTTCTATTTCATTCATTTTCTCTCATTTCTTCGACTCACCAAATTCACACCAGCACTCTAGTTTTATATTTCTTGCACTATTGAAATATTGTGTCTCATTGATTTGTGCGCGAATTTGGATTGCATTACTGCCTAGCACTTCATTAGCAGCTATTCAACATCAAAGGTTAGTAGTCTGAACATCGCATGCAAAAATATTTAAATTGTACTCATTTGCGTAATGAATGAAGGTATTAAACCTCTGCTGAATCTCTAAGTTACTGGGATTTTAAATATTTTCGATTATGAATTGGTATCTTTTGCATTATTCGAGGAAGTCCCACTTAGCTATACTTTGAGTTAATTGTTACAAGGTGGGAATAGAAGTTTCTATGTGTCTTCACTGAAATTGAATTATATATGCGTGATTTCATTAACTGGGGTTGCTGGGTGAGAACTGAAAGGTGAGGTTAATAGTGGACAAAATGAGCCGATCGAAGAGATGTGAAAACATCACCGAATTGCTCAGCAGTCCACCTGACAGTCCTATCTCATTCTTCTTCATGCATTGATTAAACTGTGACGCTCGGTGGTTAGTCTGATCCGCATAGTACACTCGACGATTCGCCTAAAGTTCCATTATGCGCCTTTCGCCCACTTTTTTTTGTATCATGTGTACATCGTTTTACGCACATAGAAATACCAGTGTTGCTACTATTTGAATTATTATTTAACTTATCCTGGAAGTGTTTGCAGAAATGGCTAGACCAAAATTTGCATGGAGAAACGAGACACCAAGGCATGTAAGAGCACGAGAGTTTAGAAAAGAAGAAAAGAAAGCCGAACTAGCCAGGCAAAGAAAGTACACCAAGGAAGCTAGGGACAAGAGGCGAATTCTTTTCGATCTTAATGTGTGCCCCTGTGATCGGAGCTTAGTTAATACAATACATGCCATCAGAGCATCTCAGGATATAGATAAGATGATTGTAGCAAATCTTGCTTCAGAGGCTAAGAAAAAATCAAACAGTACCATAATAACAATTCTCCAGGGGTCACTGTTTTACTTCAGGAAGATGCATCGGGCATTGATACCCCAACAGACTGAGAGACTGCGTAGACAGGACCTTTCCTTACCTCTCTCACGTTGTCTTTTCCTATCTTATTTGTTGACATACTTTTGTTTACTTGCATTTGAGGACAAACGCTCTTTAATTAGGTAGGGTGAGGCCCATATCTTTTGTGTTGACTTTTATGTTTTGTTCTGTATATAGTTGGGCTGTTCTGTTTAAATTATGTTTTTAATATTGCTCTTTGTGGATGTTTGACCTTATGGCTCCTTTTGTTTTAAATTGAAAATAATTCGGACCCTTTCGAAAATTTTTTGCCCCCTTGTGTGTTGAAAATGGCGGTTCTTTTTCAAATAATTGAGTCTCGATTTCGATCAATACCAATGACTTGAATAGTGCTCTCAATTGAACAAACAAGAATGCATGGCTATAACGAGGCCAAATGAAGTTGCATAGACAATATGTGAACTCTTTGCATCTCGTTATGACTAGCCGTTTATAAAATTGATTCACTTGTAATTACCGTTGCACACTAGCAAACATGTGTAGCCTTGTTTGACTGAAGTGTCGATGCCTTGTGTGTTTAGCTTACTATGAACCTTGCATGAATAAACCTAGAATTTTCCCCGTTAGTCTGATTGATTTAGAAAGGTTTACTCTTGGGATGATCTTAGGCAACTTTTAAAGGGTATGAGCCAATTTGATATATATCTCTTGTGTGGCCTACCCGTGAGCGTGTGAATCTCTTTTGAACACCCTTTGAGCCTTACATTTCTTTGGAAGAACGTTGATAAACCCTAGACCTTACTTGATCAACTACCTTTAATCCTCTTGATTTGTGGTTTAGTGAATAGCCAACTTAGGCCAAAATCCTAAGTTGGGGGTATGCAGAAAAAGGATAAGGAGAGATCAAGAAGTGTAGAAAAATCTTCCTCAACTCATGGTGTTGCTAAAAAAAATGGAAATCCTCCATATAAAAAAAAGAGAAGCAAAGAAAAAGAAAAGAAAAGAATGAAAAAGAAAAGTTATGGAATAAAAGTACAAATGAAATTGGGTTTCCAAGCAGTTCAGAGAGGAAAATACAAAGATGATTTAGAAGCACTAGAAAAAGAATTAATAAAGGAAAAGAAATGGATGTTATGAGAGTACCACATTTCACGAGGATAAAGTCACTGAGCCTAAATGACCATACCTGTGCACTCAGCCTCATTACAAGCCTTAGAAAAACCTTTCTGATCTTGAGTAAGCTTGATCGAGAGTCAATTGGAAAATAAGGGCAAACCTATGGGTGAAAACATGCATTGTGTTCTTTTTTTGGAGTGTGAGCGTTGTATCTGATTCCTGATCTTAAATTGATTAGTATCTGTGTATGAAAATGAAATCATTTTTTGTGTGAGGGCATTAAGATACTTCCGTTGAGCTAGAACTTGCACAAGTAGCAAGTATTGCGAGCATGAGAATCTTTTGTAATGGTGTGTCACAATTTGAATATTTGACTACACAATTGATCCTTGCATAAGTAAATTGCGTCTTGCTGTGTGCATTCACGGTTAGGTCTTGTGTAACACTGTTCGAACCACCCTTGTTGAAAGGCTGAACTTGAGTTTGCTTAAGGACAAACAAAAGTTTAAGTTGGGGGTATTGATGAGTCCCCAAATTGGACTCATTTTGGGCTTTATTTGAATGGAAATAGTGTCCTTGAAGGCTTATTTTGCCTAAATATCTGATGACAATTTCAGGTATATGAAATTTTACTGGAAACATGGACACTTAGGAGAAAAATGGAGCAAAAAGGGGTGAAAAGAGTGAATAAATGAAGACTTGTGGATCGCCAAGTCCTCTTGGCGAATAGCCGAAGGAACAAACTTCGCCCTTTGTTCCAGTATGGGAAGTCCTAAAGGAAGTGGATCAAAAGGCGATGGAAGGAGCAGTCGGCGCGTCGCCGATTAGTTTCGCGTCACAGTGTCGTACCTCCCAATGATCCAGAATGCAAAGATGATAAAGGCAAGACACTGAAGGCGATGTGTTGACCAAAGGTCGGATCGCCGAGTTCATCGGCGATCTCGACTAATGTCATCGAACAATCCTCCGCAGCACAATAATGAAAACTGTAAATACTAGTTAGAGTTGTAGATTTTAGGGAAGATTTTTGGAGAAATAGTATGTGAAAGACTTTAGAGTAAAATTCTTATTATTCTATAGTACTTTTTATATTTTTCTCTCAAGTTTGGAGAGGGTTTTGTGGATACTTGAAAAAGGGTTTCATCTTCCCCAAGTTGGAAGTGAGTCTTCTCTATTGTTCTTCCATTGATTAATTGAAAGTTTCATTTCTTATACCTAGTTGATTTTATTATCATGTTAGGTATAATTTCTTATTTCCTGATGTGTGGCTCAAAACCCGCATTCTTGGGGTGTGATTTAGCGAATATGTGTTAATATTATTGTTGGGTCTTGCTTGTTGATAGTTTAGGTGTATTTTAATGGTGATTTGACCTAGTGGTTGTGGTTTAAGTTAAATGGTTAGTAGTTGCAAATACAAATCCACCCATATGTTTTCAGTTTGCCCGATAGGGAGGTTTCGAAACCAAGACCACTAGACTGATGGCCTAAGGAGTGGGTCGACTTGAGGTTCTGCCCGAGAGGGTGAACCCTAGTCCCATATCCTAACACTCAGCACGAGAGACTGAGTGGGGTAAGGCGTAGGCTGGTCTTCATGCGGTAAATGGGTGTCCAAGAGGAACACATTTGAAACGGGGTAAGTTGCCCGAGAGGGAACTTATTTCCATTTAAAGGTTAACCTAGTCAATATTATCTTGCAAATTTCGTATCGAAAGCATGTACCAAACATCTTAGTATCAATATGCATTACGGTCACGCCCCAAGAATTTCTCCCCATACTTGATTCCCCTTTGTTTTCATTGTTATTTTGTTTAACTTGTTACAAAACCCCCTTTGATATTTGACACTTTTGTGTCACCCCTTTAATTTAGAATGTCTTTTATCGCAAAAGTCTTTAACTACGACTAATTTGAACGAAACTCTAATTAGCTATTAATTCTCAAAACCGCTCCCTTGGGACACGACCCCAACCCTTGGTTGGGTAACTATATTATCAACGATCGTAGACAGTCATACCATAGGTTAGTGTCGTTGGTCACGATAAGCATCCAAATTGCACTACTGCTGGGGAATAGTGTTATTTGAGAACATGTAGTTAATCGAAATTTTTGTTCTTCTTAGTTGTAGCTTTACTAACCTTAGTTGTAGTTTTGTTTTGCTTGTTTGAACATCACATCAGGGAACTAAATATGGATGATCATTATGGATACCACACGGATCATCCCCTACTGAAACTATTGAACCTCAGGGACAACCTAATAAGATTTAAACAGGTAGAGAATGAAACAATTTAGGAAATGTGGTTGAAGTTTCAAGTTGTGCTGCAACCATGACCATTTAATGGGATGGCGGAGAAAGCTCTACTAGAGTGCTTCTATAGGGGTCTCGGACCCGAGAATATAAGTGTAGCCGATCAAATTTTTGAGGGGGGCATACTATCCCAGCCCTATGAGGTCTAGCAAAACTCCTTGATGGCATAGTACAAACCATTAAAGAAACCAAAAATAAACAAGGAGTGGGATGCGCTAATTACCAGTTGGATGACCTATCTAACCGAGTCACAAAATTGGAAGTACAAGCCATGGGTAAAGAAAAGCATTTCTCCCTCTGTGATTATAGTCATGGAAAGAAGCATAGAGGTGTGAGAAGTGATGAAGCTCTTTCACTCATTCAAAAGAAAATGGAGGCACATGAGGAAATGTTGAATGAGATGAAGGAAAATATCGCAATGCTAAATGAAGCATCAGCCTCTCAATCCATGACCATCCATCTGTAGGATGCTCAAATTGGCCATTTAATATCAGGCCATTACCTACCATTCGCCGAGGACTCGCCTAATTACAACATGGGCTACTCCAAGGATGAAGAATAACTGCTGACTTGTGTGGTGCTATGACGTTAACTAAGGCGTTGTTTGGGAGGCAACCCAAAACCCTTTATTGCTTTGTTTTGCCTTAAGAAAATAATGGTGTGTTGTTTGTATAGGTTGAAACGAGGGGGATAATTGAAAGAAGATATGAAGGCAAGCAACCAGTCCAGTTGGTGGGTCACTAAATAGATTGGCTAACACGGTTCTATCCGCTGGCTAACACAAAGCATTGTTAGCCTAAACCCTGTGCAATTTGGTGGTCTAGAACAGATTAGTGGCGCATCACCGACCATGTCGGCGATTACATTATAGACCGTCGTTGGAATGTTCACAAATGCTTCAGATCATGTGACAGTTGGCGAACTGATTAAACATTTGGTGTGTCGCTAAATAATTTGGTGAACTCCACTAATATCGCCGAACAGGCAAGAACTGGACGATTTTTGCAAGCCACAGGTTTAAATATTCTATTTCATTCATTTTCTCTCATTTCTCTGACCCACGAAATTCACACCTGCACTCTAGTTTTATATTTCTTGTACTATTGGAATATTGTGGCTCATTGAGTTGTGCACGAATTTGGATTGCATTGCTGCCTAGCATTTCATTAGCAACTATTCAACATCAAAGGTTAGTAGTCTGAACATCTCATGCAAAAATATTTAAATTGTACTCATTTGCGTAATGAATAAAGGTATTAAACCTCTGGTAAATCTCTAAGTTATTGGGATTATAGATATTTTCGATTATGAATTGGTATCTATTGCATTATTCGAGGAAGTCCCACTTAGCTATGCTTTGAGTTAATTGTTACATGGTAGGAATATAAGTTTCTATTTGTCTTCACTGAAATTGAATTATATATGCGTGATTTCATTAACTGGGGTTGATGGGTGAGAACTGAAATGTGAGGTTGATAGTGGACAAAATGAGCCGATCGGCGAGATATGAAAACATCGTCGAATTGCTCAGCAGTCCACATGACAGTCCCATCTTGTTCTTTTTTATGCACTGATTGAACTGTGACGCTCGGCGGTCAGTCTAATCCGCATAGTACACTCGGCGACTTGCCTAAAGTACCATTGTGCGCCTTTCGCCCACTTTCTTTTTTTGTATCATGTGTACATCGTTTTACGCACATAGAAATACCAGTGTTGCTACTATTTGAATTATTATTTAACTTATCCTGGAAGTGATTGCAGAAATGGCTAGACCAAAATTTGCAGGGAGAAACGAGACACCAAGGCACGTAAGAGCACGAGAGTTTAGAAAAGAAGAAAAGACAGCCGAACTAACCAGGCAAAGAAAGTACACCAAGGAAGCTAGGGACAAGAGGCGAATTCTTTTCGATCTTAATGTGTGCCCCTGTGATCGGAGCTTAGTTAATACAATACATGCCATCAGAGCATCTCAGGATATAGATAAGATGATTGTAGCAAATCTTGCTTCAGAGGCTAAGAAAAAATCAAATAGTGGAGACCAAAATAGCAATGCTCCAGGGGTCACTGTTTTACTTCAGGAAGATGCATCGGGCATTGATGCCCCAGCAGACTGAGAGATTGCATAGACAGGACCTTTCTTTACCTCTGTCGCATTGTCTTTTCCTATCTTACTTGTTGACATACTTTTGTTTACTTGCATTTGAGGACAAACGCTCTTTAATTAGGTGGGGTGAGGCCCATACCTTTTGTGTTGACTTTCATGTTTTGTTCTGTATATAGTTGGGCTGTTCTGTTTAAATTATGTTTTTAATACTGCTCTTTGTGGAAGTTTGACCTTATGGCTCCTTTTGTTTTAAATTGAAAATAATTTGGACCCTTTCGAAAAATTTTTGCCACCTCGTGTGTTGAAAGTGGCTGTTCTTTTGCAAAAATTTGAGTCTCGGTTTCGATCAATATCGATGACTTGAATAGTGCTCTCAATTGAACAAACATGAATGCATGTCTACGACGAGCACAAATGAAGTTGCATAGACAATATGTTAACTCTTTGCATCTCGTTGTGACTAGCCGTTTATCAAATTGATTCTCTTGTGATGACTGTTGGACACTAGAAAACGTGTGTAGTGTTGTTTGACTGAAGTGTCCATGCCTTGTGTGTTTAGCTTACTATGAACCTTGCATGAATAAACCTAGAATTTCCCCCTTTAGTCTGATTGATTTAGAAAGGTTTACTCTTGAGATGATCTTAGACAACTTTTAAAGGGTGTGAGCCAATTTGACATACACCTGTTGTGTGGCCTACCCATGAGCGTGTGAATCTCTTTTGAACACCCTTTGAGCCTTACCTTTCTTTGGAAGAAAGTTGATAAACCCTAGACCTTACTTGATCCACTACCTTTAATCCTCTTGATTTGTGGTTTAGTGAATAGCCAACTTAGGCCAAAAGCCTAAGTTGGGGGTGTGGAGAAAAAAGATAAGGAGAAATCAAGAAGTGCAGAAAATTTTTCCTTAACTCATGGTGTTGCTAAAAAAATGGAAATCCTCTATATAAAAAAAAAAGAAGAAAAGAAAAGAATGAAATAGAAAAGTTGTGGAATAAAAGTACAAAAGAAATTGGGTTTCCAAGCAGTCTTGGGATGAAAATACCAAGATGACTTAGAAACACTAGAAAAATAATTAATAAAGGAAAAGAATGGGATGTTGTGAGAGTACCACATTTCTCGAGGATAAAGTCACTGAGCCTAAACGACCATACCTGTGCACTCAGCCCCATAACAAGCTTTAGAAAGACCTTTTTGATCTTGAGTAAGCCTAATCGAGAGTCAATTGGAAAATAAAGGCAAACCTATGGGTGAAAACATGCATTGTGTTCCTCTTCTGGAGTGTGAGCGTTGTATTTGATTCCTGATCTTAAATTGATTAGTATCTGTGTGTGAAAATGGAATCATTTTTTGTTTGAGGGCATTAAGATACTTCTGTTGAGCTAGAACTTGCACAAGTAGCAAGTATTGTGAGCATGAGAATCTTTGTTAATGGTGTGTCACAATTTGAATCTTTGAATACACAATTGATCCTTGCATAAGTAAATTGCCTTTTGTTGTGTGCATGCATGATTTGGTCTTATGTAACACTGTTCGAGCCACCCTTGTTAAAAGGCTGAACTTGAGTTTGCTTGAGGACAAGCAAAAGTTTAAGTTAGGGGTGTTGATGAGTCCACAAATTGGACTCATTTAGGGCTTTATTTGAATGGAAATAATGTCCTTGAATGCTTATTTTGCTTAAATGTCTGATGAAAACTCTTAAGTTGCATGTATTTGAAATTTTACTGGAAACATGGACACTTAGGAGCAAAACGAAGCAAAAAGGGGTGAAGAGATTGAAGAAATGAAGAACTGAGGATCGCCAAGTCCTCTTGGCGAATCGCGGAAGGAACACACTTCGCCCTATGTTCCAGTATGCGAAGTCCTAAAGGAAGTGGATCAAAAGGCGATGGAAGAAACAGTCGGTGCATCACCGATTAGTTTCGCGTCGCAGTATTGTACTACCCAATGATCCAGAATGCAAAGATGATAAAGGCAAGACACTGAAGGCGTTGAGCTGACCAAAGGGCAGATCGCCGAGTTCATCGGCGATTTTGACTAATGTCGCCGAACAATCCTCCGCAGAACAATCAATGAAAACTATAAATACTAGTTAGAGTTGTAGTTTTTAGGGAAGATTTTTTGGAGAATTATTGTATGAAACATTTTAGAGTAAATTTCTTATTATTCTTTAGTACTTTTTATATTTTTCTCTCAAGTTTAGAGAGGGTTTTGTGGAGACTTGAAGAAAGGGTTTCATCTTCCCTAAGTTGGAAGTGGGTCTTCTCTATTCTTCTTCCATTTCTTAATTGAAGGTTTAATTTCTTATACCTAGTTGATTTCATTATCACGTTAGGTATTATTTCTTATTTCCTGATGTGTGGCTAAAAACCCCCATTCTTGGGGTGTGATTTAGCTAATACGTGTTGATATTATTGTTGGGTCTTGCGTGCTGATAGTTTAGGTGTATTTTAATGGTGATTTCACCTAGTGGTTGTGGTTTAAGTTAAATGGTTTGTAGTTGCAAATACAAAGCCACCCATGTGTTTTTGGCTTGCCCGAGAGGGAGGTCACGAAACCAAGACCACTAAACTGATGGCCTAAGAAGTGGGTCGACATGAGGTTCTGCCCGAGAGGGTGAACCCTAGTCCCATATCCTAACACTCAGCTCGAGAGAGTGAGTGGGCTAAGGCGTAGGCTAGTCTTCATGCGGAAAATGGGTGTCCGAGAGGAACGCATTTGAAACGGGGTAAGTTGCCCGAGAGGAAACTTATTTCCATTTAAAGGTTAGCCTAGTCACTATTATCTTTCAAATTTCCTATCGAAAGTATGTACCCAACATGTTAGTATCAATATGTATTGCGGTCACGCCCCAAGAATTTCTCCCCATACTTGATTCCCCTTTGTTTTCATTGTTATTTTGTTTAACTTGTTACAAAACCCCCTTTGATATTTGACACTTTTGTGTCACCCCTTTAATTTAGAATGTCTTTTATCGCAAAAGTCTTTAACTACGACTAATTTGAACGAAACTCTAATTAGCTAGTAATTCTCAAAACCACTCCCTTGGGACACGACCCCAACCCTTGGATGGGTTACTATATTATCCACGATTGTAGACACTCATACCATAGGTTAGTGTCGTTGGTCACGATAAGCATCAATGCCCTTAGTAGATTGTCAATGGGTAGTGTGGCTCATGTAGATAAAGAAAAGAAGGAGTTGGTTCGTGATGTTCATAAGTTGGCCCGACTAGGGATTCAACTAGTGGATTCCACCAAGGGTGGTGTCATGGTCCATAATGGTTCCGAATCGTTCTTTGTCATGGATGTGAAGTCTAAGCAAGGTCTTGACACTATTTTGGTGGAATTGAAGGAAGCGGTGCTTAAAAAGTATGTTGAGGTTTTCTCCCAAGGGGGAAATGGGGTGCTTAGGTATTAAGGTCGGTTATGTGTTCCAAATGTTGATTACTTGAGTAAACAAATTTTAGATGAACCCCATACTCTCGATATTCTATTCACTCGGGAGCCACCAAGATGTATCGTTATCTATGGGAAGTCTATTGGTGGAATGGGATTAATAAAGATATTGCGGGATTTGTGGCCAAGTGTCCTAATTGTCGACAAGTGAAAGTTGAGCACCAAAGGCTGGGAGGTTTGTCCCAAGATATTGCTATTCTTACTTGGAAGTGGGAAGGTGTAAATATGGACTTTATTATAGGGTTGCCACGTACTTAACGACAACATGACTCAATTTGGGTCATTATAGATCGGATGACAAAATCAACTAATTTCCTCCCCGTCAAGGTTTCTTTTTCGGTGGAAGACTATGCTAAGTTTTATATAAGTGAAATGGTGAAGTTACATGGAGTTCTTTTATCTATTATTTCCGATCATGGTACCCAATTCATTTCTCACTTTTGGAAGTCATTTCAAAAAGGTCAGCACTAAGGTTAAGCTTAGTATTAGTTTTCATCCCCAAACCGATGGGCAAGCGGAGCATACCATCCAAACACTGGAAGATATGTTAAGGGTATATGTAATAGACTTCAAGGGTAATTGGGATGACCAGTTGCCATTGATAGAGTTTTCCTACAATAATAACTATCACTCAAGTATCAGTATGGCTCCCTTTGAAGCCTTGTATGGTAGGAGATATAGGTCTCCCATTGGTTGGTTTGAGGTAGGTGAAGTTAGCCTATTAGGTCCCGCTCAAAGTAGACAAAAGTCTTATGTCGATGTGAGAAGAAGGGGCCTAGAATTTGAGGTTAATAATTAGGTCTATCTAAAAATCTCACCCATGAAGGGTGTGATGAGGTTTGGCAAGAAAGGGAATCATAGTCCTCGGTATGTAGGCCCATACTAAATTTTGAGGTGTATTCGTAAGGTTGTCTATGAGTTAGACTTGCCAAATGAGTTGGCATCGGTGCATTCAGTTTTCCATGTATCTATGCTTAAGAAGTGTGTTGGAGATCCGACATTCATAATTCCACTAAAAGGGCTGGGAGTTGATGAAAGTCTCTCTTATGAGGAAGTTCCAATTGAGATCTTGGACCGGCAAGTCAAAAAGTTGAGAAACAAGGAAGTTGCCTCCGTGAAGGTGCAATGGAGGAATCATTTAGTTGAGGGTTTTACCTGGAAGGCCGAGGCTGATATGAATTCCTGATATCCTCATCTCTTTCCTTCTACTCCTACTCTTGCTTGAGGTAATGAGTTCCTCTTGGCTTGTTTTAAGTGTTGGGAGTCATGTGTGATTTATGTGTTTCCATGATTTCCTTATGAATATGCATGTTCATGTGAAAGCTTAAGTTTTGAAAGAAATGACTTGTATGATTTAGTTTCCCTCATGTTGTTGTGCATTGAGTATGAATTGCCTATAGACTTCATGAGATGATTATTGAACATGCATTAGCTAAGCTCTTTGAGAATGAATTGCATAAAGGCTCCATGAGATTGTATTGAGCATGCTTTTAGTTTGGAGATGGTAGTTCCTCCTTAGATATGAGAAATTTTGGATTTCCTGCATATTGGGTTGCTAGATGTAGTTCCTACGTCCTTTTTGATGCATTTGAGTATGATGAGTTTGGAGTTGATGTTTTCTCCTTATTTATGTGCATTGCATGCATAAAGGGTTGATAGAGTTAATTCACCCCTCTTTTGATGTTTTGAGAATGTCTTAGCTTGGAGTCGATAGTTCCTCCTTGGTTGTATGCATTGCGTCATAGGTTGGGTTTGTAACATCTCGCAAATTGAAAGAACTAGAAAGAGCTAGAATTAGAAAGAGTGATTTTTGCAAATGATAAAAATCTTGAAAAAATTGGTTAAGTTTGAATTTTTGGTCAACTTCAAATGACCATAACTCCTAGCTCAGGATGAGTTAGGTGTGTTTCCAGGTATTGTAGGAAAGATCTTGGAATACTGTTTCCAACGCCGCCTAGTTTGTGCTATTCCGAATTTGTATGAGTGAGTTATGCCCATTGGAAGTTGGGCTGTTCAAATAAGGAAAGTCCAATCCGGATTTTAGAAGGGCATAATGGTCTTTTCACCACCTGATTAATTAATTTCGTTTTTGGTAATTAAGTTGGTGTCTAAACTGATTGGATTCAGTTTAAGCTTTTGAGAAACAAGTTAGGGTTTTGAGAGAAGAGAAAAGACGAGAAGGAGCAAGGAATCGTCAAGTTCTTGAAGCTAGCCTAGTGGATTTTGTCAAGGGGTGATCCCTACGAAGTATGTGAGTTCACACAACATTGGATTCCTTCACCCACATGCCAAACAAGTTTAATTCAACGTGAATTCGTCCTAAAAAGTTGAAAGTTTGAATGTTCTTGATATGTGTTCTCGAATTTACTTTCGTTCTTGAATTGGGATGAGATAGAGGAGTTTCTTGAGATTGTACAGTTGATTATTAGAGTTGTTTGAGTTAGATTCTTGTGTATATATTGTGGGTACCTGAATCTAAAGGGATATTGAGAAAAAGAACCGAGTTTAGGCGAATTGGGATTTGAAAACGAAAAAGGAACAAGTCGGGCAAATCTGGGTACTAGGTCTGTGTCGCGGATCTATTCCTCAGGATTGACAATTTTCTCCGCGTCGAGGAGTGGTCATGGACCGTTCTGCCTCAAAATTTATTTCATGACCAAATAATTAAATGCATCTCTGCGTCGCGGACTTGCTTTCAGATGGTGATTTCTTGATCTTTTCTCATGTTTAACTATATAAAAACACTCCTAAACATCATGAGATCTTTCCTATCACAAATCACAATCCTTGAATCCATAATTCAATTCAAGGAAAGTTAAGAGTCAAAGTCAAGAGAATTTAAGAGTCAAGTCAAGAGAAGTTAAGAGCCAAATCAAGAGATGTTCATAAAGTTTTCTAAAAGTCTTTTACAAATGTTTTAACTTTGTTTTAAGACTTGAGTTTTGAGTTAAGTAAAGGGTAAAGTTTGAAGTTCATTTCTTTAAAAGAGTATATCGGGACTATGTATTCCCAAAGAGTAAATGTTTTCACATTTAAAGAAGAAAGGAAACCTTGATTTCCAAAAGAGCTTTTGAGCTAGTTTTCAGTAAAGAGTAAGAGTAAAGTTCATTCTTCATTGATTATACAGGAACTAAGTATTCCCAAGAGTTAAAATGTTTTCACATTTGAGCAAGAAAGGAAATTGAGATTTCCAAGAGATCTTTTAAGCTAAGTTTTCGAGTAATTATCTTAAACCAAAGAAAGAGTTTTGTTTTTACGAACTTATGAGCTAAGTATATTTTTGGTAGTAGTGTTGAGCACCGATATAGGGACGAGTTTGAGTTTAGATAACTCACGTCTCCATAAACCATGTTGCTATCATGGGTAGTAAATGATCATACTTTTTAGATGACTCCTTAAGATACTTTTAGCATAGACTAGTGGATCCACTTAGTTAAGTGTTCTATATGACGGCAAAGTATAGGAAAGTTCTGGCACCGTGGGCAAGACATTGTATCACCACTTAAGCTCATAGTGGTGGTTGTCGGTTAGAGAAACTCCCACAGAAACTATATTACTTTATTATATGAGTAAAGTTGAGTTTGTTACTGCATTTTCTTTAACTAACTACGTTTTTTTCTACTGTTTTAAAGGCTTTCTATATATTGCATGTGTTTTATTGCTTTATATTGAGTTAAGATATTCAGGAGTTGAGTAAAGTCAAGGTAAGTGTTTCTTTCATATTCTTTTCAAGCTTAAGTTATGTTTAGCATTCCAACTCGCATATTCGTACATTTAATGTACTGATGCCAGTTGGCCTGCATATTATTATGATGTAGACGTAGGTAACCAAGATCAACATCTAGCGCATTGTTGATCCAGTTGAGCACTCAGATTCTGGTGGTGAGCCTCCTTACTTTCCGTAGGATCCCTTTTATTACTTTTAGTATTTAGTTCATTAGGATGTTATGGGTCTTTTCCCGACATCGATCTCAGTTATCAGAGGCTTCATAGATTGACAGTCAGTTAGTTCATTTGCCTTTACTTTGTTATTGGCTTATGTTCAGATTTGAGTTGCCACTTTGGCTAAGTTAAATATTTATTTCTAAAACATTATGAGTTTAGTTTGAGACAATTGAGTTATCTTTCATTTGATTTCTTTTCTTAATACTTAAAGTCTTCTACTGAGTAAGTAAGCCAGGCCAAGGGTTCGCTTGTGACAACAATGGCTATAGAGTGCCAGTCCCGCCAAGGGTGTAGGCTCGGGGAGTGCCAAACTCGGTATCAGAGCCCAGAGTTCAAGAGTCCTAGGGAGTCTATGAAGCCATGTCTGTAGAGTCCTAGTTATCGTTGTGAAGCGCGCCACATCTATAATTAGGAGGCTGCAACATTTAGGAATTATCTCACTTCTTTCATATTTATTTCATGCGATAGAGTTCATCTCTATACAATTTCTTTCTAACTCGTGCTTGCGCGTAACCGATTGTGAGTTAGGTTATTTTGAGAGTGCTTTTATGGGGCATTTCTTTCCCCGTGAGCTAAGAGAAGCAAAGAGATGGTTGCCGACATAAGGAGCAGGATGAGTTTATTCATTGTTGGGTTGCCTCGTCTGTCAGATAAGGAAAGTAAGGCAGCCATGCTAATAGGTGACGTGGACATAGCAAGGCTGATGATCCATGTGAGGACAAGCTGAGGGATAACGAAGAGTTTAAGAATAAGAGGGCTAAGACATCAGGCAAATGAGTCCGGGCAGCAAAAGAGTAATGGGAACTGGTATTCTTTCTAACATAAGCAGAAAGGACCTGCTCCATCATCTGCTAGTGCACCTGCACCAAGGAGCAAATATGAGTACAATAGTCAGAACTCGAACTTCAGAGCTACACATGCGCATTCACAAGGTAGTAAGGCATAAGGGGGTACTAAGACTCCTGCATGTGCTAAGTGTGGTAGGAGCCACTCAGGGATGTGTCGTTATGACTCCACTAGTTGCTTCAAGTGTGGTCAAAATGATCATTTTATGATAGAATGTCCTAAGAGCAACAGAGTAATGGTAATGGGGGCAATAAAGCCCAGTCTTCATCAGTTGCTCCACCAGATAGAGTTGCATCTAGATGAGCTACTTCAAGGGCAAGTGGAGACGGAAACCATCTTTATGCTATCTCTAGTCGCCGAGAGCAAGAGGATTCACCAGATGTTGTCACTGGTATGATCCAACTCTTCAATTTTGATGTTTTTTTCTGAAAAAATTCTTGAGCCTTCAGAGTTTCTACACCTGATGGTGAGTCTATTCTAGCATAAAGAGTCTATCGTGATTGTTCTATTTCCGTCATTCACGAGAGTACCATGGATGACTTAGTTGAGTTAGACATGGTAGATTTTGATTTCATTCTAGGTATGGACTAGCTTCATGCCTCTTATGAATCAATAGATTGTAGAACTCGAGTAGTCAAGTTCCAGTTTCCCAGTGAGCCAGTTATAGAGTGGAAGAGCAGTTCAGCAGTGCCTAAGGGTCGTCTTATTTCGTACTTTAAGACAAGAAAGTTAGTTCCCTAGGGGTGTGTCTATCACTTAGTCCGAGTTAATGACTTTAGTGTTGATATACCTCCTATTCAGTTAGTTTCATTAGTAAAAGAGTTTCCAGAAGTCTTTCCAGATGATCTTCCCGGAGTCCCTCCTGAGAGAGAAGTAGACTTCGGAGTCCCTACAGATGTCTTTAGGGGCAATTGGGTCTTTTCCTAATTAATTAGTTCCTATACTATGTCATTTTGACTACATTTAAAACCTCTATATAAGTCTTTTTACCCCTAAATTAGACTCAATTAGTTCATTCTTCCAAATTCACAAAAGAAAACTAATTTCTCTCACTAGAAACTTGAAGAAGAAGAAGGATTCACCTAGGGTTTCAAGCTAAGGATTCAAATTCTCCATTGAAGATAGGCGATTGGACTTGAGGTATGGTAGCTTTCATCCATGGGTTCCTTCCACCCATGGAGTCCCAAAATTCTGACAATTCAAATGGTAGGATTCCCCAATTAGCTAGGGTTTTCCTAAAGTATCATGGGTTCTTTCGATTATTGATCTTAAGTTTGAATTATGTTTAAATATGCATGAATTGATGATTTACAATGCTTTTATGATTTTTCCCCTATGAACCTATGCAAACCCCCATGTTTTCCAAATTGTGATTTCATTGAGTAAGATTGTTGATTATGGAAGATGAGTTTTATTATTCTAAAGAATGAAGTAAAAGAATTACATGAAATTATGATAAAATCCCTATCCAATGTTAGAATTCTAGATTTGGTGATTGAAGGTTGCTCTAAACCTTGAAAGGGCTAAGTTTGAAGTTATACATGATCTTATTAAACCTATGTAGATGTTTTAAGGGCGCTTTGAGGGAAAAACGCCAATGTTGTTAATGTTGTTGAAAGCTTATTCTCATAAAACACTTACAACCATGATTTTAAAGGTTTTCTCACATAAAATGATTCTTAGGTTGAAAGGCTATTCTAACCTAATTGAATCAATGAATAACAGCTACCCCAATGAACTAGCTTGGATTGACAAGATGGCGTGTCTTTCCATGAATAATGAGAATAAGTAAGACAACTCTATTTCGTGGGAATTCAGCTTAGCACCGAGTAGATATTGACATTGAGATGGAAGCTCTTCCATTAGTAGAGGTTGGGTTTCTAGAAGAAGTCTCATGAGATTGAAGCTCTTCCATCAGTAGAGGTTGGGTTTCTAGAAGCAATCTCCTTATCCCATAACTATGTGCCCCCATAGGTTGATTAGCTAGTGGATCCACTTAAGCTAAATGTTCATGGTTCTACCTTAGGCAAGTTGAACATCCCTTTTCGGTGTGGGAGACACCAGGTGATCATGTTTTAGCTCACATGGTCTCTATGTCGGTTAAGGCTAATTATCCAACAATAATTTGACTAATGAACTAAAGTTACTTAAATAAGTATCTCATATGTGCTTAAAGACTTAAATATGATTTCGCTTGCATTGACCATGATGTTATTACCTATGTTTTCCAACTACCTTTATCATGATGTTTAAACTTGGTAATTTGCATATCATGAAATGAAATTTCCTTTTTAGCATGTCTTAAATGTTTTTATGCATAGCTATCATACTTGGTGCATTTTCGTACTAACACATACTCTTACCTACATTTTCCCCAAATGTAGGGTCCGACAAGCAAGGTTTCCATTCTAGTGGCTAGAGCTTGGACTTTTCATCTCGTTCTGAGCTTGTTGAGTCCCCATGGTTCGAGGATGGATTTTCCTTATTGTAGTTTCACTTTCGTATTTCCTTTATGAACATGGTGTATGGTCTAGGCCCACTTTATTCGATTATAATAGATGGCGATGTTGAGACATGAGTTAGACTTTCGTTTTTTCTATAAAGATGTTTTGGACTTAAGTGTTGTTTTACTCTTTATTGTTTTAATGCTTTATGTTATGCTATATTAAGTGGCTTATATGGAGTCCTTCAGGATTCTATATGCCATGTTACATCTAGTGGGTACCTCTAGATCGTGACAGAATGCAACCAGTGTAGTATGAGTACGAACCCATGTGTATCCAATATATCTCATAGACCGACAATGAAGAAGTAGAAGTACTAACAAAAGTATATAAGAAAATAATTCTTTAATTTTACAAGTCCACCTTATACTTATCAACCAAGTATCCATCTAATAGGGATAATCAATGTCACATAATGTTCAAAATCAATAAAGCAGATACTCAAACAACAATGAAAGATGTAATGAGATGCAATGCAAAGCAATGTGACACTATGAAATTATATGCCTTAAATGCCCAATACTCTCTCAATCGTATATACATGATACTCCTTGGAAATACATCGAGAGTTCATGACCCATATGGGACTTGCGAGGTCCATATACCGACACAGACTATCTCCACGTGTCTGTTCGGACGATCTCAACGCACTATCATAAAATCAAACAATCCCAGCACGGACAATCTCCACGTGCCCAACTTATATTCAAAACCAATCACCCGCATGGACGATCTTCACATGCCCAAATTATTATCATAATTCGATCTCAACATGGATGATCTCCATGTGTTAGACCTTTACTCACACTCTATTTCATGTCAATGTATGCGCACAATATGATATCAATTGAAGGGGATGATGAAGCATTTCAATAAATCAAATGTTGCTATGACATATAATCTCCCCAATTATCACAAACATATGGGTTCAATAAAGAAACACAACCACACAAAAGAAATCAAGTCACTAAATACATCAGCTAATGCCCATATGGTTCGGCATTCACGAATTACAATCTATCACATTATTGTAATAAATTTTACCTTTACTAACATCGGTACTCTTACCAATGCCCGTCACACCAATGGTACGAGACTCCCATCTTTCACTCTTACCCATTGTATATTCCAATTTTAATCTTTAATTAGGAAAATGTCCTTCAACGAAGTCTGAAAAGTCTTAACATACCTGAAATACTGAACATATGTCACGAATCCTCAAGATATTGCATTTCCCTTTCGCAAGGCTTTGAAGTGTTGTCAATCTATCAAATATGCATTATTCGTAAGTAACCAAATCCGTAGACACCCATTACTATACCCTTAGGCTAGACCCCAAAACTCAACCAAAAATCTTTGATTCTAGGTCCACAAGGATAAAATTGGAAATTTAGTAAAACTAAACAAATAGTATATACTTAATTTACCCATAAAACGTAGAACACAAATATAAAATCAAGTTTCTAATGGTCAATTTATATATCCAGTCTCATTTTTTTCTAAATTTCAAACCTAGGGCTAAGTCTCATATAATAGAAAAGTAAACCTAAAATTCTAAAACTAAACCCGAAAAAAGAAATTGCCCAAATATCCTGTTCTTAGAAATCATCAACCTACGGCGGTTTTATCAAAAAAGCTATCTTCAATGGTTATTATATTATTAAACTATCATTATGACCAAAGTTATTTGGTCATCATTACTTTATACCATCCATCGATTTTGACAAGAAAGAAATTTCAATAAAAAATAGGTAGCACTTCAAAAAGAATCTCCAAAATTATCTAATTAATCCACTAAATATAATACTAATAATATACTCTATATACATATACACGATATAGAGAAAAACATGGTTTACCTGAGCCAAATTTTGGTCTTGTGTTATAATAATAAAATAATAATCTTCTTTAACTTATTTTAATAAGTGATGGGTTAAGTGGTACATGATATTAAATGAGTTATGGACTTGGCCCATTAACTACTAACTAAATTTATTTTCTAAGATTATCAGTCAATTAAATAACCACAATTATATAAATAGTTCAAATTCTTACTTAATGTTTACGGGAAGAGTCTTTTATGATAGATAAAGGTCTAGTGCTCTAAATGGCTTAATGGGTCGTTACAATAATCCCAGGCAAGCTAATAGCTTGAAGTTCGTCCACCTGCTCCATGAGAAATAGGTCTGTTGTGGATGCCACTGTTCTCTTTTCACTTCTGGGCAAAACCACTTTGTTAACAAACTCAAAGAATAACTGATACTCTCCTTTGAGAAAATTTTTAGAAAGCCCAACACATTTCACATCCCCATACTTGGTAGCACAACACAAATCAGTAGATGACTTACATCCTTCAATGGACCTGATCCCTCGAGAGGGAACTCCCAGTATAATTCCTAGACTTTCTTCACTCAAGGTGATCTTCACTTCTCGCACAGTTGTCTGAATCCCACCATCATCAAGGAGTTCCATTTTGTAGTAGAACTCGCGTACCTCTGGCTCATGTAAGTATGACACTGAACACTCAAACAAGTGTTCCCAACTTTGCAAGGAAACAAAATCATAGCGAGTGCATATACCCAGTTTTGTGAAAAATTCAGAATCAAACACCCTTCCATTGAGTACTTTGTCTCGTTTAAGTTCAGCAATGTGTTCCTCCCTAGTCAAGACCTTTTCTTCATCTAGTCTTTGTGCAGTCGGACCTGGTCCCTTGATAGATTTGGATTTTGAAGCAGCCTTGGTGGTGGTCCTTACCCTTTTGGCCGGAGGTTTCTTGCTCAACTTAGTGCTCTCCTGAGCCTATATACGTTCATCCTCCACTTCCTTTTGCCTTTTGGCCAAATCTCTATTGATATCTTCACATTCAGTGTCACTTGAACCTGTCTCCGGAGTTAACAATATGGGATTTTCAACAAACACACTATCAATCCTTCTTTCCCTTTGATTTCTTACTGTTTGAACTTTGTTTGCTGCCATTGCATGCCCATGTAACTTTTGGGTAGTTCCCCTTGTCACATACTTTCTGTCTCTTCCCCCCTTTTGGATTCAACAACCTTCCCCTTTCCTTTTCTCTTCCTTTTCTTGTCAAATTTAGTAGGTTCGTCAAGCCTTCTAGCCACAGGTGTAGTATCACTTCTTGCAAGATCAGAGGAAGATACAGTTGGAGCATATGCTCCTCTAACACCTTTTCTGACTAAGAGAGAGATACCTCTTCATCGTCTGCTTCGCTAGTAACTCCTACAATTTCAGGAGTTTGGTTGAACACAGGTTGGACCCTTTGGGAGACCTGTTCCAGTGACCTATACTCTCCCTCTAAGAAAGGTGACTGAATATCTCTTCTGAGTGATGCAAGCCATTGCACTACCAGTTCTTCTGCAGCAACCAAAATATTAGACTCCGTTCCCTTATCCTCAGGTAAATCCCCACAAAAAATCCTTTCATACATAGTCGAGGATATGGGGTTTGGTTGAGACACAACATTCAGATCTTCAGTGGGTGCCTCAGTTGCAGGCTTGACAACTGACTGAGCTTCATAATTTAGAGAATCCTTCCCTGACAGAACCAACATTGGAGAATAGGGAAGGTTTTCCATGGGTTCAGGTCGAGGAGATTCTAACACTTCAGTGTGGGGTGTGGGGGATTCACCAGTTTTACCAAGCCCACACTATAGTAAATGGAGAGGCTTCCAAGGAAAGAGTCGAGAAATTGAATGAACTAGGGTTTACAATTACTTGGGAGAGAGGAAAATTGGAGGGAGATAATGTATTTGACATTTTTAATAAGAGAGTAAGAATAATCGGAGAAGAGGAGAGAACTTTTGAAGAGATTGAGAGAGTATTTGATTTGTTTCGATGCCACAGGAATGAAACAAAATGACTTGCTTATGCTTGGTATCATGTCCCTAAACCGAGGTGACCTTTAGTTTTAAAACTGAAAAGACGTCTGTAACTGACACATGAAACGGGGAGATGACACGTGGCAATGACTGTTGACATAATACAATGTAGTGAAGTGATACTAACCTTGCAAGAGGACCAGGTCCCTTGCTATAGAAAGCCCAGGATGTTATGATTAGATCTTCACTTTAGCCGGAATGCCATGAGTGTATACCTATAGTGAGGTACCAGAGATGAATTTTGACAAACAATAAGCAATAAACGAGTATAGATACTTTCCCTCCTTAGCATAGTCAAGTCACACCCCGAAGCTACCCTCTTGACGTATCACAGGACTTAGGATCACGAGTGACCCCAAGCTAACCCTGATCATAAGCAAACTAAGATAACTGAAGGTAGTAATACTGTGCGGAAGTTTAAACATGACATAAAGTGATATGATGGGGGATACCCATTCTAAGTTTGATTATATATAAAAACTGAGAGTTCAATAACAACTAAAATATCAGACTCAAACTAAACTTGATGCAGATGATGAACCTAATGAAGAACCCGATCCTGTAGACAGTGCTGAACAAAGATGATGCAGTTCAAACTAATAATGTGAATTATGAAGGTAAGAATGAAGAAGTTGATCAAGCTCAGTTTGAAAGAAGCAAAGTATGACACTCGGTTCCCCAACAATCTGATAGGTTGACCAAATTCCTCTTCAACAATTGTTCCAAAAGAGGTAAAATTGACAAAAACCCCCTTTTGAAATTAGAAAGAAAGGAATTGCTGATTTTTCAAGTACATATTGATGATGTCATCTTTGAAGCAACCTTTGAGGTATTGTGTGAAGAGTTTGTTGCACTTATGAATAGTGAGTTTTAAAGTGAGCATAATGAATAGTGAGTTTTGAAGTGAGCATAATGGAAGAATTAAATTTCTTCTTAGAGTTGTATATCAAGCAAACCTCAAAAGGTACCCTCGGGTGTCAAGAAAAGTACATCAATGAGCTGCTCAAATGGCTTAACATACTTGAATCCAAGACAATTATAAAGAGGGGTAATGTCATCATGAAGTTTTGCAAAATGGAAGATCAAGTGGCTGACTTCTTCACTGAATCCCTAAGCAAGGACCAATCGTATACTCTCATAGGAACTTAGATACATGGAAGAAGATAGCACAACGTTCAGGGTAATTGATGTCTAATCAAAGACAGGGACCTGGTACAAGTTCAGGGAAGCTGCTGAAAAAGTTTCATGGTATGGATGCCTCATGGCACTAATTTTAAGCTGGATGCTGATGAACCTTGTTCATACACTCCATTCTTGTACAAAGGAATCACATTTGAGGGCTGCTAAGAGAATCCGAAGACACTTGAAGAAAACAGGGACCTGGTTCTATTTCCATCATGAGACTTTTTGATTTGGAGGAGCATGTGATGCTGATTATGCTGGGTATAAAGTTGATGGAAAGTGTATCTCAGGAGTGGCTTATGTTATAGGTTGATCTCTTACTTATGGGGAACTAATAGGCAAGATTCAATTGCTCTTTCAACAATTGATGCAGAGAATGTAGCAAGTGCAGCTTGATGTGCTCAAGTCTTATGGACAAAGCAGCATCTTGAAGCTCCTAGTAGACCTGGCTGAAATAATCAAAATGATGTTGGGAATGCTGAAACCTTCTAATATGGATCCGGTCTGAAGTAATCAACTCTTTCATGACTATGCAAAGGGAGCAATTATCCTTGCTTTTCAGTTATGTATGTTTTAGCAAATTCAGTCTCATACCTCTGTAGGTATACACACATGGAAAAAGGAGGGTGTCTGACCTTGAAAAAACATTGAAAAACTAAAAAAATGAAAAAAAATGGTTCCTCAGTTATTGATCTATTCATCTCGGAGGCCTTGAGTAAGTTTGATTCTACTAATCTTTCTGTAATGAGAAACGCAGGCTAGCGTTGGAAGCTATGACAGTTGCTCTTGATAATAAGGATACTGAAATGGTTTGCTTCAAGGCTCAAATTTTGCAATAGCACAATCAAAGGGACCAGGTTAAAAAAAAACAAAAAAAAATAAAAAAAATCTTGCAGCCCTGAAGGTTCAGCATGAAGCCTGGGCAACAAAGAATGTGAACTTCACGAGAGGCTAAAGGATATGCTCTACTAATTCTAATATTTCAATCCCTTGCTTTTAAGTCATCCCCTCTCTTCCTAAATTTCTATGTTAGTCCTCCTCCTTGTTTTCTATCGAAACTCAGTGGGCATTGTCTTGGTTCTCATTCGTAATAATATGTACAATGCTTTGATTGCTAATCTTTTCTTTGTGAATGAAAAAAATGTCTTGTTTCTACTGACTTGTCTCATTACTTTATGCCTTTTTACTCATGCTCAGTGTTGCCCAAGTGGCCATGAACCTGCTTGAACTGCATTTCTGTCAACTTGGTTTACTACTTTAACTTGTTTTTATATAATGTCAAAAGGGGGAAAATTGTTGAGGTATGAGATCAATGATGTTAGCTACTTGAAGAAGACATGGTCATGCCGATAGGGGGAATCAATGCTAGCTACTTGAAGAAGACATGGTCCTGCCGATAGGGGGAATCAATGCTAGCTACTTGAAGAGGACATGGTCATCCCCAAAAGAATGAAGCCTTATTCTTGTTGAGCCACTATCCCCAAATATTTTACTCATACATGCATTGTTCTGGTTTCGAAAGTCTCCTCTCCCATACATTTCTTTGATTTAAGACCTATAAGCCTCTATAATGTCAAAAATAAGATTTTTGTTAAAGTTTTGAATTCTAGACTGGGAAAGATCCTACCAAACTTGTTAGTGACAGTCAAAGTGGTTTTGTTAAGGGAAGATCTATTATTGAAAATGTGCTCCTAGCCCAGGAGATTATTCAAGATATTGGCAAGCCAAATGTTGGGGGTAATGTGGCTCTCAAACTTCACATGACAAAAGCCTATGACAGAGTCTCATGGCCTTTTCTTTGTGAGATGATGAGAAGAATGGGGTTTTGTGAGGTCTGGATTAATCTCATCTATAGACATGTTTCTAATAATTGGTACTATTTAGCTATCAATGGATCTAGACATGCCTTTTTCAAATCCAAGAGAGGCTTGAGACAAGGAGATCACATATCTCCATCTCTCTTCATTATATGTGCTGAGTTCTTGTCCATAAAGCTTAACATGATTTCTGTGCATCCCAACTTTATTGGTTTCTATATGCAAAGGAAAGGTTCCTTGATTAATCATCTAGCTTTTGCTGATGACATTATCCTCTTCTCTAGTGGTGATAGAGTCTATTTAGAGTTAATGAAAAAAAAGCACTTTGGCTACGTATGAAGTTGTTTCGGCAAAACTTATTAACAAGTGTTGCTCCCAAATGCACATGCAAGTGTACGTGGTCGCGCAAGTAATATAGTGGCTCTTAAAAGAACCGAATTATCGAACCCAAATGACTTGTCAATAAACTACTTTAACAAAATTATAATAGTCTAATTATTTATTTAAGATTGTCAAAAGAGTTTGATTTTTATTTATAAAGAAAAGAATGCAGGAATTAAATAATAAGATTACTCACAATGGTTGGAAAATTTCAGGGCTGCAGGTTGCAATGAATCTCATGTATCATATTCTTGGCTTAGAACTAATTTAAGTTGTCAAATTACTGGTTTACAGGGTTAATTGTATGAGTCGGGTCTCTTGACCTCTAGTCGCCTACTCTAGTTAGCTTTCTAACTATGTCGTTGAGTGGGGATAGACATGCCTAACTGGCAAGCATTTATATTTCATCATGTTTCGTAACCAAGCAAGTTGTTCGTCCGGGCATCACTCCTAAATGCAAATCAACTCGTAATGGATGATCGAGCTTTCTATATTCTCTGGTCTATCTACCCTCTCCTCTCTCAATTTTAAGAATAGACAATAGATTTATCTTATGGTGAACAAGCATAAAATACTAAAACAAAGAATATAGAAGTAACTTATAATGACAACCAAGAACTAATTCAAGAATCTTAAATAATCAACATTCAATTCGTAGCTACAGCCCCAGAACAAGGGCGTTTAACCACTAATCTCTAAGAAAAGAAAGAAGAAGAAAAGAACCCTAAAAAATAATGACAACTTTATACTTTGATGCCCTATAATTGACCAGCTCCCCTAATAATTATTTCTATGGACTATTTATAGATGTAGAAAACTCTAAATAAAATAATTGAGTCCAAATCAAATTAGGAACCGAAAATAAAAAGGAATCCAATTCTGCTTGAACTATGCCGCCTCACTTCTTTTGTTGTTGCCGCCTTCAGTTGTGACACGTTGTAGCAGTCCTGCGCCATTCACAATTGAATTTCATTCTACAGCATTTCATATATATTTATATAATATTTTATTCAATTTAATTCATTAAGTTGTTGCTTGATTTCCTTCTTCAACCTTCCATCTTTTATTCGTTTTAGCTTCAAACTTCATCAACTTTACACCAATTTACTCCTACAAATAAAATATACTATTAGCACAATCCATAAAATTCATTCTCAAAAAGGGCATATATAAATGATAAATGTGAGATAAATAATGATTAAATTATATATTTTTGGCCTCACATCAACACCACACACTTAAATTTTTGCTCGTCCTCGATCAAATATTAAACTCATCTCAAAAAATCATACTAGGAATGTCGTCAGTTTTTAATACAAACAATTAGGCCATATACCAATTTCAAACATCAAGTACAATTCTCAATCATTATGCAAGACATCCAAAGAAACAATAAACTTCTAACCTCCTAATCTCAAGGAAGGACTTTGAACTCATCAAAGAAGGTTAATAAATTCATTTATCCATCATGAAACAAGTGCCCTCACAAGAAGAAATAGTATACACACTCAATTCAAAAGATTGAATATAAATTAAGGACATCATCATAAAACAACTCATACTCACAAATAAAATTCACATGTATGCACAAAGAACCATAGGCTTGCACATTATGTACATCTCCACTAATTAAGCATGCTTGAATAGAATCAAATAGGACTTTAACGGCTTGTGATGTAGGCTTGGGGACAGGTACGAAAACTATATAATAGTGACTTACACTTCCTTAAGCACTTCGCAATTTTAGACTTCATCACCCATTATTTTCTCCTCTTTATTTTCAGCCCTCTCTTTAATAATTATTTAACAAGTAATTCTCATCATCTCAAGAATGTTTCAATCATTTTTTTTCTCTTTTTTGTTACCAATGATTTTTTTTTCATGTCACATTCTTTCAAAGAGGGCTTTTAAGCACTTTGTAGTTAACATTGATTATCTTTTCCCTCAACCATCCCTTTTTCTCAGAGTTGATAATTAGAATAAATCTATGCTATAATGCTCAAGGAAGGAAGGTGCAAAAACTAGGGATTCAATAAATTAGTCAAAGACAAATTAATATGGCTACCAATAAAAGGCTACAAGCTCAAAAGGACTAACTAGTGATATAATATCTGAAAAGGCTAAAATTTACCAGACAAATCAAACAAAGACTATTATTATCTCCTAAATAAATCAACACTTTTTATTTCACTTCAATAATATGCAGGGCAAGTTCTAGACTAAGATGCAAAGCATGGAATAAATAAAATCTCACCACACATGGCAGTTGTATCAATCAAGATGGATCAATTCCACTTCTAAGAGAGACATGATCATAACAAACTACAAAGTAAAATAAGCAATATAAAAAGTCACAACCTTGAGCTTAGGTGTCAAAGAGTCTGTAATTTTTTTTTATCAATCAAGCATTCACAAGAAAGTACTACTCAAAAATTAGGCCTATAGCAAGTATCATACCACTGAAAAGGGTATTTTCTTTTCTCTCAAAAAAAAAAAACACTTAAAACAAAATTAATTCCTAAAAAAAATAAAAGGCACTTGGTTCAAAGGGACTATCCTCGAGAAAAGAACCAAAAACAAAAGCCATGGAACCCATCCTAAAAAAGAAAAGACTTGATAAAATAGTAAAAAATAGGAATTAATTCCTCCACCCCACACTTAAAAATATGCTATGTCCCCAAAGAATCAAATAAAATTTAATAACAAGGGTTAGGAAAATACCCTGAGGCCTTTAGGCCTAGCAAGTAACATGTTCTCTCAATTTTCACCAAGGGTCATCACCCCACACTTAAGCTCAAACGTGCTCCTTAGCTCCAAATTTCGGATTCTTCAAAACATGTAAAAACAACACAAAAAATTGACACTAAAAAAATTAAAAATAAATAAATAAGAAGTTGCACGATAAATTGGGTTGCCTCCCAATAAGCGCCTAATTTAATGTCGTTGCACGACACAAGTAAGTTCACCACATTTCTTTCCACTTTGAACTTATGAATTTTGCCTCTAACTTTGCATCAATTATTCTGCTCCTCTCTAGGGGAGGTGATATAAAGATAAAGGAACCAAGTAATATATGTCGCATCTTGCACTTTTTGGCTCTTAGGTGAGGAATGTCGTTTTGTCTACGTGGACTAAAAAATAATGGAATGTAGGGGCCTGTTCCTCATCTATACAGTCATCCATTAGTTCAGATTTTATAGAAAAGTGCTTTGAATGAGATTTAAGTTGCCTCAACTCCAAAGCAACATTTTTTATAATATTCTCACTTTTCTACTCTTTCTCAACATCGATATTAAGGAATAAGATATAGTTGAATGATTGAAATTCCTCTTTTTGCTCCACTAGTTGGTCATCATCCACGACAATTGGTAATTGGGCTTCTAACGCCTCAATCTTTTTGTTCAAGTCAACCTCAAAGTCATGAATATCTGAGCCAAATTGATGTATTTCTTGTGTGAGCTCAACTCTTCCTTCAATCAATTATGTTGTCATGTTTATTAGACCATCACGAACAGACTCTTGAAACTTTAGAAGTTGAGTTTGTTCTTGTAGCCAAGATGGGCTCACTATCTCTATTTCTCCATAACTTTCTCCTTGTTGGGCTTCTCTCTTTTCTAATTTAACTTGGACTGTAATTTCTAATTGAATAGCGTCAATCTTATTCAGTAATTTCATGAATTTTTTGTGCTCTGCCGCGCATTCAAATCTTTGTTCCGTAATTTTTGAATTAACTTTGTCCAGCATGTCCGTACATTCCATAAGTGAATTCACATTGCGCACCTCTTGTTTTTCATTCTCCACTTCATCATCCCTGCCAACATCACAAATAACAGAAGAATCATAATGGGGGTTCGAGGGCAGGGAATAAGATTTAGGACAACCATTCCAATGAATATACTGACGACCACATATATGACATAAAGGACATTCATCACCCAACCAGGATTTATCTTAATCATCCATATCAATAAGAGTACCAAATTATTCAAAGAAAGAAAAAATAATATTAATTGCTCAAAAAAAAAAAACTAATCAAAAAACATAAAAATTAATAAATAAATTAAAAGAAAAAGTATAACCTAGAATAATAGTTAATTTCTAAGTCCCCGGCAACGGCGCCAAAAACTTGTTGCTCCCAATTGCACATGCAAGTGTACGTGGTGGCGCAAGTAATATAGTAGCTCTTAAAAGAACCGAATGATCGAACTCAAATGACTTGTCAATTAACTATTTTTACTAAATTATACTAGTCTAACTATTTATTTAAGAGTGTAAAAAGAGTTTGATTATTATTTATAAAGAAAAGAATGCAGGAATTAAATAACAAGATTACTTACAATGGTCGTAAAATTCCAAGTCTACAGCATGCAATGAATCTCATGTATCATATTCTTGGCTTAGACTAATTTTAGCTATCTAACTGCATCGTTGAGCGAGGATAGACAGCCTACTGGCGAGCATTTATATTTCATCCTGTTTCGTAACCAAGAAAGTTGTTCATCCGGGCGTCACAACTAAACACAATCAACTGTTAATGGATGATCGAGCTTTCTATATTCTTTGGTCTATCTACCCTCTCCTCTCACGATTTTAAGAATAGACAATAGATTTATCTTATGATGTGCAAGCATAAAATACTAAATCAAGAATATAGAAGTAACTTATAATGACAACCAAGAACTAATTCTGTAACACCCTGTATCCCAAAATAGACCAGATTGCAGATTTCTGGTGTTGCAGGTGGCACTCACGGGCACCATCCACGGACCGTAGGAGGACCCACGGTTCGTCCTGCAGGTCTGTGGTTCGTGTTAGCAACTCCCCCAGAACTCAGCTAAAAATTTGGGCAAGTGTTGACCCACAGCTGGACCTACGGTCCATAGGTCAGGTCACGGACAGTGGTTCGTGTCCATGGATTGATGCCCCTAAAGCCCAGCTTCAGTCCCGATTGACGATTGATTAGCACGAACCGTCATTCGATCCACGGTCCGTAGGTCAAACCGTAGGTGAGGGTTAGCAGCCAGTTAGATGAAAATTATGAATGGGCCAAGTTCAGATGGTCATAACTCTTAGCACAAAATGAATATTGTGTCCCATGACCTACGGTAAGATAGATAATTGAATCCTCTTTCCAACACCACCAAGGTTGCTAAAATCTGACCTCCGAGTAAAACATTATGGTCATTTTAGGAAAGCCCTGTCGGGAAGACTTGACCAATGACTCCAATCGACGGACCGTCGATTGAATGACGGCTCGTCAGTCACTCCAAAAGCAGTTAAGTCAGCGGTCTTATGGTCTTTTCCTATTTCGTTTAACCCCTTAGATACGTCTATTAGACCCTAAATCATGAGGTTTTAGTCAGTTTAAGCCTAGAAACATAACTAGAATTTACCTTAGTCAAAATCATTAATCAAAACTTAAAAAATTAGAAGCAAGAGAGGAGAAAAGGTCAAGAACCCTAGTTCAAGAACGCAACAAGGTTCCATCAGTTCCAGCCCCGAAATTGAAAGATTTCTCCGTGGAATTCATCACCAGGTATGTGGGATTTCACTAGCTGGTTCCTTTTGCCCATTAGGTCCCTAGAATTCAATCAGATTCTTGATTCCATGATTATGAACAGACCTAGGGTTTCTAGAATCTCAACAGATCATCATGAATTAGTTATTTAAATATTCCAAATCAGATTATCATGTTATTGCTCAGTTTATTGCATGAATTTTAGAACCCTAGCTATGTATTTCTTTAGTTCTTGAATTACACATGCTAGGTCAGATATTTCAATTATTCAATTTTACATGCCTCAGTTTATGAATGCATCATTATCACATTAATTGTTGCATTCTCAGTTTGCATGGTCAATTTCGAGCTATCCAGTATTTACAGAAATTTAGTCATAACCAGTTAACCACTTAATTCATTGGGAATATCATAATACCGAGTTGGACTAGGGTTCATCGTACCCATATAGTCCCAGAACTACGAGCCACGTAGGTGTAAGTCCCCTATGTGGGCAATATCAGTTTAGTGATCACGCCAGCATGCCTCTACACCTTTGGCCAGGTGTATTGGGTCCTCTCGATGGGGCGTATACATCAGACTCCACATTTAGCTCATGTGGTTTTATGTCGGTTATTAGTAGCTCCCACAGTTCAGTCAGACTCTATTGCATTGACCATATTTCAGTAGAGTGAGTATTCAATCACAGCATGTTATAAATTTGGTCTATGCATCAGTTAGCTCAGTATTCAGTATTTTCAGTATCTATATCATGTTTAGATTAAATCATTGCTTTATTGCTTTGTTCAGTTATATGTTACTTCAGCTTTACTCTATCATGCATGCTCTATACCTTTCAAGTACTGATGCATATGTGCGCTACATCTCCTCGTGATGTAGGTTCAGGTTCTCAGCATCCAGATCACGCTTAGATCGGTTCTCGATCTTCAGTTCAGCAGCATCAGTGGTGAGTCCTCATTCTTCGAGGACTAGTGACATGTTTATCTTTATCACTTTTAGTCTTTAGTTTCAGTTTTGCTAGATCTAGTTGGGGCATGTCCCAACATTTCTAGTTAGATTTAGAGGCTTATTTCAGACATAGTTAGATTCAACTTAGTATTGAGTTAATATTTTCTTTGTATTAAACTCATCAGTTTTCATTCATCTCAGTTATAGTATATGGGTATTCCCCATCATTTCAGACTTACTTTATGATTTAACTTCTGCATTAGTTATTATTATCTTTAATATGCTCATGATCATGCCAGCAGGGTTAGCTTGGGATCACTTGTGGTCCTAGGTCCCGTGTCTGCGTCTCGGGGGTAGCTTGGGGTGTGATAAATTCAAGAACCTTAAATAATCAACATTCAATTCGTAGCTATAACCCCAAAACAACGGAATTTAACCACTTATCTCTAAGAAAATAAAGAAGAAGAAAAAGAATCCTAACAAATATTAATAACTTCATACTTTGATGCCCTATAATTGACCTTCTCCCTAAATAATTGATGTTCTCTAATTATTATTTCTGTGGACTATTTATAGATGTAAAAAGCCCTAAATAAAATAATTCAGTCCAAATCAAATTAGGAACCCAAAATAAAAAGGTGTCAAATTTCTGCTTGAATTGTGCCGCCTTACTTCTTTTGTTGTTTCGCCTTCAGTTGTGACACATGGCAGCAATCATGCACCGTTCACAATTGAATTTCATTATACAACACTTCATATATATATTTATATATTATTTTATTTAATTGAATCCATTATCTTGTTGCTTGATTTCCTTGTTCAACCTTCCAGTTTTATTTCATTGTAGATTCAAACTTCTTCAACTTTATACCAATTTACTCCTATAAATAAAATATACTATTTATCACTATCCATAAATCTCATGCTAAAAAAGGACATATATAAATAATAAATGTGAGATAAATAATGATTAAATTATATATATTTTTGGCCTCACATCCACAAGCATAAGAGCTGCAGCATCATGGCCTCTAATGAACCAGATCACTCCATCAAGAGAATTGTAAGAATTACTGGAATGAAATACAAGTCATTCCCGATAAAGTACCTAGGGTGCCCTATCTACACAGGAAGGAAGATGATCTCTATTTTTACTAAGATGATAGGCAAGGTTCATAATAAAATTAATGGATGGCATGCCAAATTACTTTCTACAGGGGCAGGGTTGTTCTCATCAAACACGTGCTTTTGGATCTGCCTACTCACCTCTTGGCTGCTATGCACCCTTCTAAGTGTGTACTCCACCAAATTGAAAGGTTGATTATCAGATTTTTCTGGGGTGGTGCGTCAGAAAAGAAAAAACACCATTGGGCTTCTTGGGAGAACATTTGTTCCCCTTATGAAGAAGGAGGTGCAAACTTTAGAAGATTAAATGACATATGTATTACCTTTATTACTAAGCTTTGGTGGAATCTTAGAACCAAGAACTCTCTTTGGAAAAGGTTTGTGGTGGCTAAGTATTGTCAAAGATATCATGGTTTGACTAATCAATGGTATATTGGGAAATCTCAAGCATGGAACGCTATGTGCAAAATCAGAACAAAGGTGGACCATTACATTGTGTGGAGACTTGGGAGAGGTGACATTGATGCTTGGTATGACAACTGGTCTGATAAAGGCCCTTTATGGGCTTACCAACAGATGGAAGCAAGCCGCGGAAACTAAAGCTGAGGGATGCTATCAAAGGAGACACTAGAAATTGGGATGGTTGGGATATTTATCTTCCTGAAACAATTAGAAATTACACCAAAACTCTATTTTCATCTTCAAGCCTAAAGAACATGATGTGCTTATTTGGACTTTGGATATAAAAAAGGTAATTTTTCTGTATCCTTGGCTTGGCAACTCTAGAGACAAAAGAGACAAAAGACTTGGATGAACTCAATGACATGGCAAAAAAGAAGCTACTTTTAAAATGAGCTTTATGGTATGGAGATCCTTGAGAGACAGAATCCCTACGGATGCAAGAGTGGCGAGAATGGGGATCTCTATTACCTCAAGGTGTTGTTGCTGCAAGACTTTTGATAAGGAGAGAACTGAACATTTTTTTGGAAGTGGTAAAATGGCTGAAGAACTCTGGAAGATCACCTAATAGAATACGTGTGTCCACTATCAGTCAACGGACCAGGTTCCTTGACTTAGCAAGAACAGAAATAAGGAATAGACAATGAATTGAAAACACACAAGCATTTTACGTGGAAACCTCCTTGCTCAAGGGAGTAAAACCACGACCTGTCACATAGGATTTTCAATTGTTTTCACTAATCTCTTCAAGAAAAAGTGAAACACAGATACAACACCAAATAAGATTAAGATATTAATCTCAAAGCTAAATTATAACTCTATTACTTACTGAGCCTAAGCAGATACCACACTACTCACTAAGCAATCAACCTTAGATAACATAGAATTCGACTAAGCAGATACCACACTACTCATTAAGCAATCAACCTTAGATAACATAGAATTCGACTAAGCAGATACCACACTACTTACTAAGCAATCAACCTTAGATAACATAGAATTCGACTAAGCAAATACCACACTGCCCACTAAGTCAACTAGCTTCTAGATGACTTAGAATTTGACTAAGCAGATACAACACTGCCCACTAAATTAGTTAACTCTAACCGATTTAGACTTTACAAACCGAAAAAAGATATGAATCCTTTATATATTAGGAATAGATTTACAATGAAAGCACAAAAGATATAATCCTACGACAACTAGACAGGTTGAATCTCTATCAGGTCCCTGTTGCTCTTGAGGATGATTCTTCACCAGGATGGTATTTGCGTGTATACTTGAGAATTTTTCAAGATGCAAAAACTAAGGTTGTGTCTATTGGACATAACTTTTACGAACAATAGACACAACCTTCGAGGCCATGCCATTGGCCGATGTTTCTGCCACATTTGGAGATTGTGCACCAACTAATTGTACTTTTTATTGCCTGACATTTGTGTGTACATTGACACAAGGATCAGGTCCCTTTACGAGGTCTCATGGTTTGTCAAATCATCAAAACTACAAATAACATTTTCCTCCTTTTTGATGATGAAAAACTCCACACAAATGCCTTCATTTTCATTCCCCCTGTCAACCTTGCCGCTTGTTCATTCCCCTTGTCAACCTGTCTTGCCACTTTTGTTCTGCCTTTCCACAACCTAAGCAACCAACATTTCCCCCTTTTGGCTTCATGAAAAAGAAACACAGTAAACCAACATCACAAGTAAGTTTGCAAAGTGAGATCATAGCCGGGGGCAACATAGACATAGCAAAAAAATAGGATTAAACAAGATTTAATCACAACAAAACAGGAACCAACTTCATTGCAGAAAAGATAGAATTCAATACATTAAAATTACACTGATTGTGAGAACCCCGGACACTGTCCACACAAAAGGAAAGACACAAGAAGGATAGGGAAGGGACTATATGGAGGGAGGCTGACGGGAAAGGGACTTGATGACTAGAGTGAGCCGATAATTGGATTCATCATGATCCTTGATAAGTTTCTCTTGAAGTTCAGCAATCTGAGCCAAGAGAGTAGCATTCTGGACCTTAACTCGGTTGCTTCTGCAGTACCAGGTCCCTCAGTATGTGCTTTAAGCAGATGAGCCTTCAATAAGGCTATCTTTGCATCCTTGTTACTCATAAGCACAATCATCTCTTCCAATTCATGCTTCAATTAATCTTGTTCCATCACCCATTGAGACATCTTACTCAGTGGTCTTGCCTTCCCTTTAATGCACTCACATTCTACTAGAGTACTCAAGGAGAATGACTGTTTAACAGTTCCAATAGTGCCTTTGCCCACACGAATGTTCATATGTTGAAATACGTTAGTGAGGAAATACCCGTAGACCATCCCATTTTTTCCCTTGTGTTCTATGACTGTTTTATACAGATGCTCCAGCATCAGGGCTGGGAGATTGAAGGGTTCAAATTTACAGAGTGCTTCCATTACAAACAAATAAGTCGCAGATGAGACAATGCGTTTCTCAGTTCGAGGAAGAAGTACCTTATTGACAAACTCGAACAACAATTGGTACTCTCCCTTTATGAGCTTCTTTTGGACACCTGCACGGTGCATGTCAAGAAGCTTAGAGCACTCCTTCACAAACTACTTGGAATAGAACTTTCCTACCACAGATCTGGTCCCTTCTCTGGGTACCTCCAGGATATTTCCCAACAATTCTTCATGTAAATGCAATTTTTGGTTACATACCAAGGTATTGAGACTCCCATCCTCGGAAAAATTTATATTATAATAGAACTCTCAAACTTGCTCGTCATGTAGGACTGGAGATTTGGTCATAAACATGTGAGTCCATGATTAAATCTCCATAAGGTCCGCCAATGAGTTCATGCCTGGCTTCGTTATGATTTCAGGATTAAACACCCTCCTTCCTAGAACCTTATGTAGGCGCAGATTATCCACAATTGTCTATTTGCTGACTTCCTTGTCATCCTTAATTTGTTTGGTACCAGGTCCCTATTCAAGATTTTGCTTAAGAACATGGAATGGTTCCCTTTTTTGCTTTGATGGCTCCTTCTCCTCCTTCTATTCTCCGCCGTAGTTGTTTCGCTTGGCTTCATAGCATCACCCATAAGTTTCTGGGAGGTTGCTCTGGTAAAGGGCTTCCTTTTTGGGGGTCTTTTTAGTGACCTTTTCCTTCCCCTTCGTGGTGACAATGACCATCTTCTTTTGTATTTCCCACCTAAGAGGAATATTCTCCTCGTCAGTGTCACTTGAATCAGTAGATGGATGGACACCAACCTCAGGTGTTTGGTCGAAGATTTGTTCAGAATCTCCAAGTATTCCATCCATGAAACTACTCCCTTCTTCATTCCGTACCCCTTCTCTCATCTGGGCCAAGCTTTTGATAACCAAGTTCTCACTCGCGGCCAGAATGTTGTACTTTGAAGACTTACTCTATGGAAGATCTCCCTCGAACATGTGTTCAGATAACATAGTTGAAAGGGGACCAAGTTGATAAGACGGTGCATGGTTATTGAGGTCTATAGGAGACTGGGGAGTAAGAGGACTGCCTTCAGTAATATTGACCAGAGAAATGGTCGACATCTTTGTAGGAAAAGATTTAACGGGTGATGTGTAGAATGCAACTGGATCTATTTCACTTGGGGAGTGAGAAATGTGTTTGGAAGAGGAAGGTGATTGAGACATATTAGAGGGAAGAGGAGAAAAATGTTGGAGAGAGAAAGATTAGGCTTTTCTGCAGATAGCCTTGAGAGGAGGAAGTTTGAAAATTGAAGAGATGGAATGGAGGGAAGATGTATAAAAAGAAAATGAAACAATGTGTCAGGTCCCTGAGTAGACGCGTCACTTGGGATTAAAGCAATAGGACAAACGGTCAGAATGGCCAATGACGACACGTGGAGATCTCAACGGTTCTCATTTAACAGTTTAAGCTAAATGTAGAGAGTGCTAAACTTTAGTCAGGATTAGGTCCCTATTTGCAGGAGAAGCTTGATCCCTGAATGGTTCTGACCATTCCTTGCTCCTGTGATTTTCCATGAGTGTATTCCTGCAACAGGTACATAATTGATTTTACTCAAACAAAGCATTACAAATAATGAAGATACCTGCCCTTCTGATTATAGCCAAAGGAAGAGTGGATGCCTTCGGATAGGGACATGTCTGTTCATGTTCATAATCCCCAACTTCAACCTGTTACTCTTAAATTGATCCTTACTGAGGGCCTCTGTGAAAATGTCTACAAATTGATCTTCAGTTATGTAGTACTGCATGTTGATGTTCCCCTTCTTAACATTGTCTTTCAAGAAGTGATGCCTGACATCAATGTGCTTTGTTCTCTCGTGCTGGATTTGATTCTTTCCCATGTTGACTGCACTAGTATTGTCACACATGAGAGAAATGGTATGGTTGAGTACTCCAAAATCCTCAAGTTGTTGCTTGATCCATAGTAGTTGTGCACAACATGATACATCAGCTACATATTCAACTTCAGCTATGGAGAGAGCCACTAAATTTTTTTGCTTGGTTCCCCAAGAGATGAGTGAGGACCCCAGCAAATGTGCCATTACGGAAGTGCTCTTCCTGTCCACCTAATACCCTGCAAAATCAGCATCTGCATACCCTACTAGATCAAAGTAGTCCCCTGCTGGATAGAAGAAGACCATGTCCTTGTCTTCTTTAGATACCTCAGAATCCGCTTGGTTGCTTTTAGATGCGACTCTCTGGGACATGCTTGAAACGTTGCACACATTCTTAGACTAAAGACAATGTCATGTCTACCTATTGTTAGATACAACAATGATCCAATAATACATATGTATATGGTTTGATTCACTAGAGCATTAGACTCGTCTGCTCCCATCTATGAGTTTGAACCCATGGGGGGTGTCAATATGCTTACAGTCAACCATATCAAACTTCTTTAGAAACTCCTTTATGTACTTCTCTTGATGTATTGAGGTGCCACTTGAGGTTTTCTTGATCTGCAGTCCTAAGAAGAATTCAACTCTCCCATTATGCTCATCTCGAATTCATTCCCCATCAAAGTAGCAAATTCTTCACACAGAGATCCAGAGGTATCTCCAAAAATGATATCATCCACATATACTTGGATGTTGAGCAGTTCTTTTTCTCTTTTCTTCAGAAATAAAGTGTTGTCTATCTTGCCCCTCTTGAATCCATTATTTAGAAGAAATCTGGACAACTGCTCATACAGAGCTCTAGGAGCTTTTTTTGTAGTATTGGGAATTCATCATCCTCAAAGCCAGGTGGTTGTTTCACATACATTTCTTCCTTTAGGTCTCCATTAAAGAAGGAACTTTTGACATCCATTTGGAAGAGCTTGAATCCCATGAAGGCTGCAAAGGCAATAAGGATTTTGGTAGCCTCCATTCTAGCGATAGGGGAAAAAGTTGTCATAGTCAATTCCTTCCTCTTGATTATAGCCCTGAATAACCAGTCTTGACATGTTACTTGTGATAACCCCATTTTCATCAAGTTTGTTTCTGAACACACCCACCTGTTACCTATAATGGTTCTGTCTATAGGTCTAGGAACCAGGTGCCACACCTTGCTCCACTCAAACTGATGGAGTTCGTCTTGCATGGAATTGATCAAGTCAACAATTTTCAAGGCCTCCTTCACATTTTTGGGCTCAATAGTCGAAATGAATGTTGAAAATGCAACCAGATTTCTAGTCTTGGATCTAGTTTGCATTCCAGAATTCATTGGTGAAATGAGATTATCGAGAGGATGAGACAATTGATGCTTCCATCCTAATTTAGAGCTCAACGGGTTGAGGTTGATCCATCTGTTCGTCTTCATCTTTGGAATCATCATTCTCTTAGTGAAGTGATTCCTTATGATCTGCATTGTTTGATGAACCACTTGTCAGCTTCATTGACCTTCTCTAATTGACCGAAGCCAGTACCATCAGGGTTTTGAGTTCCTTCAACTAGTGGACCATTAATTTCATCTCTCTGAATTTTAAACAGCTCCTTAAAATCATCATCATCCTCCAATTTAAGATTCTTCAAATCACCACTTTCATCAAAAACCACATGAACACTTTGCTCAATGCATAATGTTCTTTTATTGAAGACTCTGTAAGCTTTGTTGGAAGATGAGTACCCTACGAACACACCTTCATTACTTCTAGGATCAAATATTCCCAGATCATCCTTGTCATTGTTTAATACAAAACAATTGCAACCAAAAGCCTTTAAATAATTCAATTTTGGCTTTATGTTGTTGAGTAGCTCATATGATGTTTTGCTCAATAGAGACCTGATCAAACACCTGTTAATCACGTAACATGCAGTGTAAATTACTTAGCCCAAAAATTCTGACTGCTAATTTCTTCACTCTCCTGCAATAAAGATCACTTATTATACTTGGGAACCCATTTTTATCTTAGTTCCTAGTAAGCTGATAAGGGTGTAATAAGGGTGTTTCTTGCCCAATGAGGCAGGTAATCCTTTTCCGGTTTGAAGACTTAGGAATGGGAGAAGGTCCCTTTTTGTGCTATTTTCTGTCTAGAGTAGACTGAATTTTTTTTGTGAGGATTTCACACAAATGCCAGGCTGTAAAAAGTACAATTGGTTGGTGCGCAGTCTCCAACTATAGCAGAAACCTCGGCCAATGGCATGGCCTCGAAGGTTGTGTCTATTCTTCGTAAAGGTTATATCTAATAGACACAACCTCAGTTTTTGCATCTTGAAAAATTCTCAAGTATACGCGCAAAGACCATCGTGATGAAGAATCATCCTCAAGAGAAACACAGACCTAATAGAGCTACAAGCTGTCTAGTTGTCTTAGGATTATATCGTATGTGCTTTTATTGTAAATTTGTTCCTAATCTATTAAAGGATTCAGATCTTTGTTCGGTTTGTAAAAGTCTAAATCAATTAGAGTTAACTAATTTAGTGGGCAGTGTTTTATCTGCTTAGTCAAATTCTAAATCATATATGAGCTAGTTGATTTAGTGGACAGTGTAGTATCTGCTTAGTTGAAGTCTAAGTTATCTAGGGTTAATAGCTTAGTGGGTAGTGTGGTATCTTCTTAGGCTCAGAAAGTGATAGAGTTATTACTTAGCTTTGATAGTAATAACTTAATCTCATTTGGTGTTGTATCTGTGTTTTACTTTTGCTTGAAGTGATTAGTGAAAACAATTGAAAATCATGTGTGATAGGTCGTGGTTTTACTCCCTTGAACAAGGAGGTTTCCACGTAAACTGCTTGTGTGTTTTATGTTCATTGTCTATTCCTTATTACTGTTCTTGCTGAGTCAACGGACCTGGTCCATTGGCTGATAATGGACACACATATTCTATCAATTGGTATCAAAGCAAGTGATCTCTAGCTAGTTAACACCAATACAGAGATTCCTGTAAATGGATGGCCGCTCCACTAAACCTACAAGAAGGACAATCGTCAACAAGACCAACTCGTTTCAATGGCCAGTTCTATAACTGGTGGAATACAAGGACGCACGACTATTTAATGGCAGAAGAAAGAGAGTTGTGGGATATTGTGTTGGATGGACCCTTCATCCCAACGATCGAAGTGAAAGATGGTGAAATTACAAAAGCCGTTCCAAAGACTCGCCAACAGTACAACGAGGCGGACAAAAAAAGATCGAGAAAAGCTATAAAGCTAAGAAGTTGCTAGTGTATGGTATAGGTGCTGAAGAATACAACCACATCCCTTCTTATGAGTTGGCAAAAGAAATCTGGGATTGTCTGAAAATAGCTCATGAGGGCACAAAGTAGGTGAAGGAATCCAAATATGGATATGTTGACCACCCAATATGAGAACTTCACAATGAATGAGGGGGAAACTATTCATGACATACATACAAGATTATCCTCCATAAGCAATGAGCTACGATGTTTGGGAGAACCTATTCATTCCAGTAAGCAGGCCAGGAAGATTCTTCGAGTCCTTCCCAATTCATGGGTGAGCAAAGTGGATGACATACTGAAGCAAAGGACCTGAAGGTTCTGACGATGGATGAATAGAAACCAAGACACTTCAAAGAATGAGGTAAAGAAAGACAAGTCTCTAGCTCTCAAGATCTCACCAGGTGAAATCTCCAGTGAAAAGGAAGACATGGCTTATCTCACCAAGATATTTCATAAAATTATGAGAAATCATGGAGGTTTTCGAAAAGGACGGAACCCTCTCCGTGCTGCAAATGCAAGTGACTTATGTAATAAGTATGGAAAGGCGGGACACTTCATGAGAGATTGTCCGATGCTCAAAGCTGAAACCATAGAGTATCAAAGACCTGGAGGTGAAAAAGATAAAAGAAGGGACCTGGTACCCGAGAAGAATGCAAGAACAGTTGCAGCTGACTATGTTGTAAGGAAAGCCCTTGCTGTCTGTGGGAATTCTTCACCAGAGTCATGAGAATAAGAATATTCAAATGAAGCATCCATGTTGGTTGTCAAAGATGATGAGAATGTGTTTGATGGCTTGTTCCCCCTCATGGCAAAATCGGATGGCGAGGAAGAACAAGAAAGGGTAACTCTCATTGACCTTAAACAAAACTTGAATACTTATTCTGTTAGAAGGTTGAGAAATCTAATTGATGGCCTGATCGATTTTGTTATAGAGTTAACTACTGAAAAGGACTCTATGAATAACAATCTAGATAATTTTAGTAAAGAAAAGATAGCCTTGACAGTCCACATGTCTGTTATCGAGGAGCAATTGATAGTTCTAGAAACTAAAAATCTAGAACTCATGAACAATTAAGAATAATGAATGAGAAATCTGGCAAAAGAAAAGGAGAAGCCGCTAGCTTGCAAAGAGAGTTAGAAGCCAGTCTGAACACTGCTGAGACCAGACTTGCTCTAGCCTTGGAAAGGAATGATCAGATGGAGAGGGACCCGATCCTTCTTGGAGAAGAATTGGAAAATTCTCTAAAATGGACCAGCTCTACCAAGCTACTTTCTAACATCACTAGTCAAAGTAACTACAACAGGAAGGGGTTAGGTAGCTTGAACATTAGTCCTCCCTACAATCCCCACAGTAAATATGTGTCTATGTCAGATAATCTATTATGTCTTCACTATGGTCGCAATGGTCACCTAAAAAGGGACTTCCCTATTGACAAAAGGATCAGGACCCTTTACGAGGTCACATGGTTTGTGAAATCATCAAAACTACAACTCTTATTTCGTAACCAAGCAAGTTGTTCGTCCGGCCGTCACTCCTAAACACAAATCAACTCATAATGGATGATTGAGCTTTCTATATTCTCTGGTCTATCTACCCTCTCCTTTCTCGATTTTAAGAATAGACAATAGATTTATCTTATGGTGCGCAAGCATAAAATACTAAAGCAAGAATATAGAAGTAACTTATAAAGATAACCAAGAACTAATTCAAGAACCTGAAATAATAAACATTCACTTCGTAGCTATAGCCCCAGAACAAGGGCGTTTAGCCACTAATCTCTAAGAAAAGAAAGAAGAAGAAAAGAACCCTAAAAAATATTGACAACTTTATACTTTGATGCCCTATAATTGACCTCCTCCCCTAATAATTGATGTTCTCTAATAATTATTACCGTGGACTATTTATAGATGTAGACAACCCTAAATAAAATAATTGAGTCCAAATCAACTTAGTAACCCAAAATAAAAAGGAATCCAATTTCTGCTTGAATTGTACCGCCTCAGTTCTTTTGTTGCTGCCGCCTTCAGTTGTGACACGTGCCAGCAGTCCTACGCCGTTAACAATTGAATTTCATTCTAAGGCATTTCATATATATATAATTATATATTATTTTATTCAATTTAATCCATTAAGTTGTTGCTTTATTTCCTTCTTCAACCTTCTATCTTTAATTCATTTTAGCTTCAAACTTCTTCAACTTTACACCAATTCACTCCTACAAATAAAATATATTATTTAGCACAATCCATAAAATTCATGCTCAACAAGGGCATATATAAATAATAAATGTGAGACCAATAAGGATTAAAATATATATTTTTGGCCTCACATCAACACCCCACACTTAAAATTTTTCTCGTCCTCGAGCAAACATTAAATTCATCTCAAAAAATCATACTAGGAATATCGTCACTTTTGTTAATACAAACAATTAGGCCATATACCAATTTCAAAACATCACGTACAATTCTCAGTCATTATGCAAGACATCCAAATAAACAACAAACTTCTAACCTCCTAACCTCAAGGAAGGACTCTGAACTTATCAAATTTAAGTTAGCTCCCCTATGCTCATCAAAGAAAGTTAATAAAATCACTTTTCCATCATGAAACAAGTGTCCTCACAAGTTGAAATAGTCCACACACTCAATTCAAAAGATTGAATATAAATTAAGGGCTTAGCATCATAGAACAACTCACACTCATAAATAAAATTGACATGTATGCACAAAGAACCATAGGCTTGCACATTATGTACATCTCCACTAATTAAGCATGCTTGAATAGAATCAAACAGGACTTTAACGGGTTGTAATGTAGGCTAGGGGATAGGTAGGATAACTATATAATAGTGACTTTCACTTCTTTAAATACTTTGTAATTTTAGACTTCATCACCCATTATTTTCTTCTCTTTATTTTCAACCCTCTCTTCAACAATTATTTCACAAGTAATTCTCATCATCTCAAGAATGTTTCAATCGTTTTTTTCTCTCTCTTTTTTTTTTCAAAGGAATTTTATTTTCATGTCACATTCTTTTAAAGAGGGATTTTTAAGCACTTTGTAGTTATCATTGATTACCTTTTCTCTCAACCATCCCTTTTTCTCAGAGTTGATAATTAGAATAAGTCTATGCTATAATCCTCAAGGAATCAATTTGCAAAAACTAGGGATTCAATAAAATAGTCAAAGTCAAATTAATATGGCTACCAACAAATGGCTACAGGCTCAAAAGGTCTAAGTAGTGATATAATATCTGAAAAGGATAAAATTTACCAGAAAAATAAAAAATAGCCTATTATCTTCTCCTAAACAAATCAACACTTTTTATTTTGCTTCAATAACATGCAGGGCAAATTCTAGACTAAGATGCAAAACACGGAATAAATAAAATATCAGCAAACACGACACATGTATCAATCATGATGGATCAATTCCACTTCTAAGAGTGAAATTATCATAACAAACTACAAAATAAAATAAGTTATATGCAAAGTCACAATCATGAGCTTAGGTGTCAAAGTGTTTGTAAAAAATTTTTATCAATCAAGCATTCACAAGAAAGTACTACTCAAAAATTAGGCCTAAATAGCAAGTATCACACCACTCAAAAGGGTATTTTCTTTTCTCTCAAAAAGAAAATTAAAAGAAAATTTATTCCTAAAAAAATAAAAGACACTTGGTTCAAATGGACTATCTTCGGGAAGAAAGCAAAAAACAAAAGCCAAGGAACTCATCCCAAAAAAGAAAAGACTCAATAAAATAGTAAAAAAAAAGGAATTAATTCCTCCACCCCACTTAAAAATATGCTATGTCCCCAAAGCATCAAATAAAATTTAAAACAAGGGTTAGGAAAACTCCCTGAGGCCTTTAGGCCTAGTTAGTAACATGTTCTCTCAATTTTTATCAAGGGTTGTCACCCCACACTTAAGCTCAAACGTGCTCCTTAACTCCAAATTTCAAATACTCAGACTTCTCCAAAACCAGTAAAAATTACACAAAAAATGACAAAAAAAAATAAAATAAATAAATAAGAAGTTGCACGATAAATTGGGTTGCCTCCCAATAAGCGCATAACTTAACGTCGCGGCACGACACAAGTAAGTTCACCACTTTTCTTTCCACTTTGAACTTATGAATTTTACCCCTAACTTTGCATCAATTTTTCTGCTGCTCTCTAGGAGAGGTGATATAAAGATAAAGGAACCAAGTAATATATGTCTCATCTTGCACTTTTTGGCCCTTAGGTGAGGAATGTCGTTTTGTCTATGTGGACTAAAAAACTTTAGAATGTAGGGGCCTTGTTCCTCATCTATACACTCATCCATTAATTCAGATTTTATAGAAAAGTGTTTTGAATGAGATTCAAGTTTCCTCAACTTCAAAGAAGCATTTTTTACGGCATTCTCATTTTTGTACTCTTTCTCAACATCGATATTAAGGAATAAGGTATATTTGAATGGTTGGAATTCCTCTTTTTGCTCCACTAGTTGGTCATCATCCACGACAATTGGTAATTGGGTTTTTGACGCCTCAATCTTTTTTTTCAAGTGAACCTCCAAGTCATTAACATCTGAGCCAAATTGATCTATTTCTTGTGTGAGCTCAACTCTTCCTTCAATCAATTGAGTTGTCATGTATATTAGACCATCATGGATAGACTCTTGAAACTTTAGAAGTTGAGTTTGTTATTGTAGCCAAGATTGGCTCACTATCTCTATTTCTCCTTAACTTTCTCCTTGTTGGGCTTCTCTCTCTTCTAATTTAGCTTGCACTGTAATTTCTAATTGAATAACGTCAAGCTTATCCAGTAATTTTGTCACGACCCGGGATCACCCCCTAGTCGTAACCGGCGTACTCGACCTCGAAGAGGTCTAATACAAGCCTCTTAGCATTCATTCATCGCATAGACATTAAAACCATAAGGAATTAAAAACTTTCTTTACTAAGAAAACATTTCATAAAAAAGAAACAATAGCAAGCGGAAAACTTTATACATGATGTCTCAAAACCATCTAATACTTTAGAGTACAAAATTCGGGACCAATCCCATACACAACTTAAACAATACTAAAAAGACATAAAAGAACATATAGGGTATTGTCCTCGAATATATGAGGACTCACCAAGTCTTCATCTTCAACACTTAGAAACCTATCAAATAGCCATGACATGTCATCATCTCCAAATCCCTACACTTTAGTCCAAAAAAGGAAAGAAAGGGGTTAGCACAATTAAGTACTAAGTATGGAGACCATGCAAAAACATGCCAAAAAGGACATTTTCAAGGAAGTAAATGCTTTCATATCATTTGATAAAACCTTTCCTTTACAAGTATAAGAGACATAATACAAGTCAACATTAACATATAAGACCATAGCCAACCATACATAT
>NC_064286.1:9522756-9723717 GCF_019186545.1 Solanum stenotomum | reverse complement strand
GGTTTTTGTGTGTATTTGAAAAACCTTGAAAACCTTTTGATTGGGTTCCTTGAAAGAAAGAATAATCAAGGATAAGGATCCCCATACCTCTAAGTTGAAAACCCACGAAAATTGAAGAAGAAGCACTCGAAATCTTCAATCCTAGCTCCAACTCCTCTTCTTCCTTGAGTTAGAGAGAAATATATGAAAGGAGATGGGTTTCTTTTTAATTCTAAGAGGAGTGACTTAAATGAAAGGAATTAAGTCATAAAAAGGTCTTATAGTTGCTAGGAAAAGAATAAAATAACATAGGGTCAATTTTGGAAAAGGACTAAGGACCCATAAAGTCTTAACTTAAAAATTCTACCCCTTCCCGTCTTAGTTCGCCCTTTTTTTTCAGCCTGACAGTGCTTCAATATTTCGGGCATAACTTTTTACTCCAAGGTCGGAATTAGGCAAACTCGGTGGCGTTGGAAAGAGGACTCAAAGACCTTTAATTGGATTGGTAAAGGTCCACCTAATTCATTTTGAGCTAAAATATATGACCATTTAAAGTTGACCCTTACAACTCACTAGTTCAAATGACTAGTTTCCGGACGTCACGGTCATTCCTCATCATTTCATCAAGTTCTCAACTCCAAACTCACATGTGAGGCTCTAGTTTCACTAGTTCATTTTTAGGGTCGTTACAAATTTCATGATTTTTTTGTGATCTTCCGCGCATTCAAATCTTTGTTATGTAATTTTCAAATTAACTTTGGCCAGCATGTCCGTACATTCTATAAGTGAATTCAAATTGTGCGCCTCTTGTTTTGCATTCTCCACTTCAGCGCCCCTGCCAACATCATAAATAACAGAAGAATCATAATAGGGGTTCCAGGGCAGGGAATAAGATTTAGGACAACCATTCCAATGAATATACTGACAACCATATATATAACATAAGGGACATTCATCACCCAACCACGATTTATCCCAATCATCCATATCAATAAGAGTACCAAATTATTCAAAGAAAGAAAAACTAATAATTAATTTCTCAGAAAAAAAACTAATTAAAGTACAAAAAAATTAATAAATAAATAAAAAGAAAAATTATAACCTAGAATAATAGTTAATTTTTAAGTCCTCGGCAGCGGCGCCAAAAACTTGTTGCTCCCAATTGCACATGCAAGTGTACGTGGTTGCGCAAGTAATATAGTGGCTCTTAAAAGTACCAAATTATCAAACCCAAATGACTTGTCAGTTAACTATTTCTACAAAATTATACTAGTTTAATTATTTATTTGAGAGTGTCAACAGAGTTTGATTTTTATTTATAAAGAAAAGAATGCAGGAATTAAATTATAAGATTACTTACAATGGTTGGAAAATTCTAGGGCTACAACATGCAATGAATCTCATGTATCATATTCTTGGCTTAGATCTAATTTTAGTTGTCAAGTTACTCGTTTACAAGGTTAATCGTATGAGTCGGCTCTCTCGACCTCTAGTCGCCTACTCCAGTTAGTTGTCTAACTACATCATTGAGCGAGGATAGACAGGCCTAACTGGCGAGCATTTATATTTCATCTTGTTTCATAACCAAGCAATTTGTTCGTCCGGGGGTCACTCCTAAACACAAATCAACTCGTAATGGATGATCGAGCTTTCTATATTATCTGGTGTATCTACCCTCTACTCTCTCGATTTTAAGAATAGAAAATAGATTTATCTTATAGTGCACAATCATAAAATACTAAAACAAGAATATAGAAGTAACTTATAATGACAACCAAGAATTAATTCAAGAACCTTATATAATCAACATTCAATTCATAGCTACAGCCCCAGAAAAATGGTGTTTAGCCACTAATATCTAAGAAAAGAAAGAAGAAGAAAAGAACTCTAAAAAATATTAACAACTTTATACTTTGATGCCCTATAATTGACCTCCTCCCCGAATAATTGATGTTCTCTAATTAATATTTCTATGGACTATTTATAGATGTAGAAAATCCTAAATAAAATAATTGAGTCCAAATCAAATTAGGAACCAAAGTAAAAAGGAATCCAATTTCTGCTTGAACTGTGCCGCCTCACTTCTTTTGTTGCTGCCGCTGTCAGTTGTGACACGTGCCAGAAGTCCTACACCGTTAACAATTGAATTTCATTCTAAGGCATTTCATATATATATATATTTATATATTATTTTATTCAATTTAATCCATTAAGTTGTTGCTTTATTTCCTTCTTCAACCTTCCATCTTTAATTCATTTTAGCTTCAAACTTCTTCAACTTTACACCAATTTACTCCTACAAATAAAATATATTATTTAGCACAATCCATAAAATTCATGTTAAAAAGGACAGATATAAATAATAAATGTGGGACAAATAATGATTAAAAAATATGTATTTTTGGCCTCACATCAACAAGCATAAGAGTTGCCTCATCATGGCCTCTAATGAACCATATCACTCCATCAAGAGAATTGAGAGAATTACTGGAATAAAATACAAGTCATTCCCAGTAAACTACCTAGGGTTCCCTATCTACACAGGAAGGAAGATGATCTCTATTCTTACTGAGATGATATGCAAGGTTCTTAATAAAATTAATGGATGGCATGCCAAATTTCTTTCTACAGGGGGCAAGGTTGTTCGCATTAAACATGTGCTTTTGGCTTCGCCTACTCACCTCTTGGTTGTTACGGACCCTCCTAAGGGTGTACTCAACCAAATTGAAAGGTTGATTATCAGATTTTTCTGGGGTGGTGCGGCAGAAAAGAAAAAACACCATTGTGCTTCTTGGGAGAACCTTTGTTTCCCTTATGAACAAGGAGGTGCAAACTTTAGAAGATGAAATGACATATGTATTGCCTTTACTACTAAGCTTTGGTGGGATCTTAGAACCAACAACTCTCTTTGGGAAAGGTTTGTGGTGGCTAAGTATTGTCAAAGATCTTATCTTTTGACTAATCAATGGTTGATAACTGCCTATGTTCCTTGATTTTTTGATGATCTCCTCACAAGCGTAGGGACCTGGTCCTCTGCAGAGTATGAATACTCGTCCAGTGGTCAAAGTGTTGAACAACTGTAAAAGTTGTCCACGTCAGAAAGTTGGTGTAGTTGCAGAATACTTAACCAATCAGAGGCGACGAGGTTGTTTGTCTGTTGGGTAATAATTCTTTATGGTATATATTAAACTACAAACAACAATATTGATCATTCATTCAAAGAGAGATATTTTTCAAGCTTCAAAACAACAAGGGACCTGATAGAAGTGCTTCTATTGCTTTCTGTACCAGCTGTAATTTTGTTTGCTTGTAATAGTTCTTATATTTTAGGATTCATTTCACTTGTGAAAGAAACATTTCAAACTTGTGTGAATCTTTGTAAGAACCAGGCCAAGGGTAACTTAGTTTCTTACTCTAAAGTGTATTTATCGGTTAGGATTAGTAAAGTGGGTAGTATTGTATCTGCTCTGGCTCAGCTAAGTGATAGGTGGTATTGCTTAGTGTGGAGATTAGCAGGCTAATCTCATTTTGTAAACTGGCCTTTACTTTTTGTGGGAGAAGATTAGTGGAAGCAATTTGAAAAGTCCTGTTGAGAACTGGTCGTGGTTTTACTCCCTTGAGCAAAGGGGTTTCCACATAAACTTGATTTTCAATCTTTACTTTGAGCATTTGTTCTAGACTGTTTATTAATGTAACTGTGTTGAGGACCTGGCCCCATATACATAGGTGGATGCATACATTCCAACAAGTGGTATTAGAGCTTCACTTTCCAGTTTGGTTAACACCAAGAAAAGAAAAAATCCTGAAGTTGTTGCTTGATCCATAGTAGTTGTGCACAACATGATGCAACAACTACATATTCAACTTCAGCCGTGGAGAGAGCCACTGAATTTTTTTGCTTGGTTCCCCAAGAGATGAGTGAGGACCCCAGGAAGTGTGCCATTACGGAAGTGCTCTTCCTGTCCACCTAATACCCTGCAAAATCAGCATCTGCATACCCTACTAGATCAAAGTAGTCCCCTGCTGGATAGAAGAAGACCAGGTGTCTTCTTTAGATACCACAGAATCCGCTTGGTTAATTTCAGATGCGACTCTCTGGGACATGCTTGGAACTTTGCACACATGCTTACACTGAAGACAATGTCATGTCTACCAATTGTTAGATACAACAATGATCCAATAATACATATGTATATGGTTTGATTCACCAGAGCATTAGACTAGTCTGCTCCCATCTTTGAGTTTGTACCAAAGGGGGGTGTCAATATGCTTAGAGTCAACCATATCAAACTTCTTTAGAAAATCCTTGATGTACTTCTCTTGATGTATTGAGGTGCCACTTGAGGTTTTCTTGATCTGCAGTCCTAAGAAGAATTCAACTCTCCCATCATGCTCATCTCGAATTCATTCCCCATCAAAGTAGCAAATTCTTCACACAGAGATCCAGAGGTATCTCCAAAAATGATATCATCCACATATACTTGGATGTTGAGCAGTTCGTTTTCTCTTTTCTTCAGAAATAAAGTGTTGTCTATCTTGCCCCTCTTGAATCCATTCTTCAGAAAAAATCTGGACAGCTGCTCATATAGAGCTGTAGGAGCTTTTTTTGGAGTATTGGGAATTCATCATCCTCAAAGCCAGGTGGTTGTTTCACATACACTTCTTCCTTTAGGTCTCCATTAAAGAAGGAACTTTTGACATCCATTTGGAAGAGCTTGAATCCCATGAACGCTGCAAAGGCAATAAGGATTTTGATAGCCTCCATTCTAGCGATAGGGGCAAAAGTTTTGTCAAAGTCAATTCCTTCCTCTTGATTATAGCCCTGAATAACCAGTCTTGACGTGTTACTTGTGATAACCCAATTTTCATCAAGTTTGTTTCTGAACACACCCACCTGTTACCTATAATGGTCCTGTCTATAGGTCTAGGAACCAGGTGCCACACCTTGCTCCACTCAAACTGATGGAGTTAGTCTTGCATGGAATTGACCAAGTCAACATTTTTCAAGGCCTCTTTCACATTTTTGGGCTCAATAGTTGAAATGAATGTTGAAAATACAACCAAATTTCTAGTCTTGGATCTGGTTTGCATTCCAGAATTCATTGGTGAAATGAGATTGTCAAGAGGATGAGACAATTGATGCTTCCATCCTAATTTAGAGCTCAACGGGTTGAGGTTGATCCATCTGTTCGTCTTCATCTTTGGAATCATCATTCTCATAGTGTAATGATTCCTCATGATCTGCATTGTTTGATGAACCACTTGTCAGCTTCATTGACTTTCTCTGATTGACCGAAGCCGGTACCATCAAGGTTTTGACTTCCTTCAACTAGTGGACCATTAATTTCATCTCTCTGAATTTTAAACAGCTCCTTAAGATCATCATCATCCTCCAATTCAAGATTCTTCAAATCACCACTTTCATCTAAAACCACATGAACACTTTGCTCAACGCATAATGTTCTTTTATTGAAGACTCTGTAAGCTTTGCTGGAAGATGAGTACCCTACAAACACACCTTCATTACTTCTAGGATCAAATATTCCCAGATCATCCTTGTCATTGTTTAACACAAAATAATTGCAACCAAAAGCCCTTAAATAATTCAATTTTGGCTTTATGTTGTTGAATAGCTCATATGATGTTTTGCTCAATAGAGACCTGATCAAACACCTGTTAATCACGTAGCATGCAGTGTTAACTACTTAGCCCAAAATTTCTGAAGAAGATATGACTCTATGAGCATGGTTTTGGCAATGTCTACCTGAGTTCTGTTCTTTCTTTCAACAACCCTATTTTGTTGAGGAGTTCTTGGTGCTAAGAAGTTGTGATAAATACCATTGTCTGCACAGAAGGTATCAAGCCTTCCATTCTCAAACTCATTTCTGTGATCAGACCTGATCCCTACAATCTTGCAGTTATTCTTTGTTTGAATCATATTAAAGAATACCATCAGTACATCAGCTGTCTTGCATTTAGACTTGAGGAACATAGCCCAAGTGAATCTTGAGTAGTCATCCACAATCACCAGGATGTACTTCTTTCTGCATCTACTTTGGATTTTCACTGGCCCACACAGATCCATGTGATTCAACTTAAGAGCTCTTAGCGAGCTTACTTTCTTCTTTGGCTTGAATGCATATCTGATTTGTTTTCCTTTGACGCATGCATCACACACTTTGTTGTCACTGAACTTCAGTTTTGGTGAGCCACACACCAGGTCCCTAGAGACAAGTTTGTTTAGTAGAGAAGAGCTCACATGACCTAGCCTCATATGCCATAAGTTGGCATTTTTACTTTGAGCGCTAAGGCATGTCAGATCGTCTCCTTGGGCAGTATTCAGGTCTGCCACATACATATTCTTCCACCTTCTGGCCGTCAGGATCACTTCATTAGTTGACAAGCTGGTAACAATGCATTTCTCTGATAGAAATTTGACCTCGTTTCCCTTGTCATAAATCTAGGAAACATTAAGAATATTGTATTTTAAACCACTCACATAGTAGATATTTTCAATAGAATGTTCAAGTGATTTCCCAATTCTACCAACTCCCAGAATATACCCTTTCTTCCCATCACCAAAAGAGACACCTCCACCTTGAAGTGCCTTGAGTGAAAGGAAGTTTTCAGGCTTCCCAGTCATGTGCTTCGAGAATCCACTGTCCATAAACCAGCACTGACTACTACTTTCTTCACTCCCCTGCAATAAAGATCACTTATTAGACTTGGGAACCCATTTTTATCTTAGTTCCTAGTAAGCTGATAAGGGTGTAATAAGAGTGTTTGTTGCCCAATGAGGCAGGTAATTCCTTTTCCTGTTTGAGGACTTAGGAATGGGAGAAGGTCCCTTTTTGTGCTATTTTCTGTCTAGAGTAGACTGAATTTTTTGTGCGGATTTCACACAAATGCCAGGCTGTAAAAAGTACAATTGGTTGGTCCGCAGTCTCCAACAATAGCAGAAACCTCGGCCAATGGCATGGCCTCGAAGGTTGTGTCTATTCTTCGTAAAGGTTATGTATCATAGACACAACCTCAGTTTTTGCATCTTGAAAAATTCTCAAGTATACGCGCAAAGACCATCGTGATGAAGAATCATCCTCAAGAGAAACACAGACCTAATAGAGCTGCAAGCTGTCTAGTTGTCTTAGGATTATATTGTATGTGCTTTCATTGTAAATCTGTTCCTAATCTATCAAAGGATTCAGATCTTTGTTCGAATTGTAAAAGTCTAAATCAATTAGAGTTAACTAATTTAGTGGGCAGTGTTTTATCTGCTTAGTCAAATTATAAATCATATATGAGCTAGTTGATTTAGTGGGCAGTGTAGTATCTGCTTAGTTGAAGTATAAGTTATCTAGGGTTGATAGCTTAGTGGGTAGTGTGGTATCTTCTTAGGCTCAAAAAGTGATAGAGTTATTACTTAGCTTTGATATTAATAACTTAATCTCATTTGGTGTTGTATCTGTGTTTTACTTTTGCTTGAAGTGATTAGTGAAAACAATTGAAAATCATGTGTGATAGGTCGTGGTTTTACTCCCTTGAACAAGGAGGTTTCCACGTAAACTGCTTGTGTGTTTTATGTTCATTGTCTATTCCTTATTACTGTTCTTGCTGAGTCAACGGACCTGGTCCATTGGCTGATAGTGGACGCACATATTCTATCAATTGGTATCAAAGCAGGTGCTCTCTAGCTAGTTAACACCAATAGAGAGATTCCTGTAAAAGGATGGCTGCTCCACTAAACCTACAAGAAGGACAATCGTCAACAAGACCACCTCGTTTCAATGGCCAGTTCTATAGCTGGTGGAAAATAAGGACGCACGACTATTTAATGGCAGAAGAAAGAGAGTTGTGGGATATTGTGTTGGATGGACCCTTCATCCCAACGATCGAAGTGAAAGATGGTGAAATTACAAAAGTCGTTCCAAAGACTCGCCAACAGTACAACGAGGCGGACAAAAAAAGATCGAGAAAAGCTATAAAGCTAAGAAGTTGCTACTATATGGTCTAGGTGCTGAAGAATACAACCGCATCTCTGCTTATGAGTTGGCAAAATAAATCTGGGATTGTCTGAAAATAGCTCATGAGGGCACAAAGTAGGTGAAGGAATCAAATATGGATATGTTGACCACCCAATATGAGAACTTCACAATGAATGAGGGGGAGACTATTCATGACATACATATAAGATTATCCTCCATAAGCAATGAGCTACGATGTTTGGGAGAACCTATTCATTCCAGTAAGCAGGCCAGGAAGATTCTTCGAGTCCTTCCCAAGTCATTGGTGAACAAAGTGGATGACATACTGAAGCAAAGGACCTGAAGGTTCTGACGATGGATGAATAGAAACCAAGACACTTCAAAGAAGGAGGTAAAGAAAGACAAGTCTCTAGCTCTCAAGATCTCACCAGGTGAAATCTCCAGTGAAAAGGAAGACATGGCTTATCTCACCAAGATATTTCATAAAATTATGAGAAAGCATGGAGGTTTTCGAAAAGGACGGAACCCTCTCCGTGCTGCAAATGCAAGTGACTTATGTAATAATTGTGGAAAGGCGGGACACTTCATGAGAGATTGTCCGATGCTCAAAGCTGAAACCAAAGAGTATCCAAGACCTGGAGGTGAAAAAGATAAAAGAAGGGACCTGGAACCCGAGAAGAATGCAAGAACAGTTGCAGCTGACTTTATAGTGAGGAAAGCCCTTGCTGTCTGTGGGAATTCTTCAACAGAGTCATGAGAATAAGAATATTCAAATGAAGCATCCATGTTGGTTGTCAAAAATGATGAGAATATGTTTGATGGCTTGTTCCCCCTCATGGCAAAATCGTATGGCGAGGAAGAAGAAGAAAGGGTAACTCTCATTGACCTTAAACAAAACTTGAATACTTATTCTGTTAGAAGGTTGAGAAATCTAGTTGATGGCCTGATCGATTTTGTTATAGAGTTAACTACTGAAAAGGACTCTATGAATAACAATCTAGATAATTTTAGTGAAGAAAAGATAGCCTTGACAGTCCACATGTCTGTTATCGAGGAACAATCGATAGTTCTAGGAACTGAAAATCTAGAACTCAGGAACAATTAAGAATAATGAATGAAAAATCTGGCAAAAGAAAAGGGGAAGCCGCTAGCTTGCAAATAGAGCTAGAAGCCAGTCTGAACACTGCTGTGACCAGACTTGCTCTAGCCTTGGAAAGGAATGATCAGATGGAGAGGGACCCGGTCCTTCTTAGAGAAGAATTGGAAAATTCTCTAAAATGGACCAGCTCCACCAAGCTACTTTCTAACATCACCAGTCAAAGTAACTACAACAAGAAGGGGTTAGGTAGCTTGAACATTAGTCCTCCCTACAATCCCCACAGTAAATATGTGTCTATGTCAGATAATCTATTATGTCTTCACTGTGGTTGCAATGGTCACCTAAAAAGGGACATCCCTATTGACAAAAGGATCAGGACCCTTTACGAGGTCACATGGTTTGTGAAATCATCAAAACTACAAATCCTATTTCGTAACCAAGCAACTTGTTCGTCCGGGCGTCACTCCTAAACACAAATCAACTCATAATGGATGATTGAGCTTTCTATATTCTCTGGTCTATCTACCCTCTCCTTTCTCGATTTTAAGAATAGACAATAGATTTATCTTATGGTGCGCAAGCATAAAATACTAAAGCAAGAATATAGAAGTAACTTATAAAGATAACCAAGAATTAATTCAAGAACCTGAAATAATCAACATTCACTTCGTAGCTATAGCCCCAGAACAAGGGCGTTTAGCCACTAATCTCTAAGAAAAGAAAGAAGAAGAAAAGAACCCTAAAAAATATTGACAACTTTATACTTTGATGCCCTATAATTGACCTCCTCCCCTAATAATTGATGTACTCTAATAATTATTTTTGTGGACTATTTATAGATGTAGACAACCTTAAATAAAATAATTGAGTCCAAATCAAAATTAGTAACCCAAATTAAAAAGGAATCCAATTTCTGCTTGAATTGTACCGCCTCACTTCTTTTGTTGCTGCTGCCTTCAGTTGTGACACGTGCCAGCAGTCCTACGCCGTTAACAATTGAATTTCATTCTAAGCCATTTCATATATATATATTTATATATTATTTTATTCAATTTAATCCATTAAGTTGTTGCTTTATTTCCTTCTTCAACCTTCCTTCTTTAATTCATTTTAGCTTCAAACTTCTTCAACTTTACACCAATTTACTCCTACAAATAAACTATATTATTTAGCACAATCCATAAAATTCATGCTCAACAAGGGCATATATAAATAATAAATGTGAGACGAATGAGGATTAAAATATATATTTTTTGCCTCACATCAACACCCCACACTTAAAATTTTGCTCGTCCTCGAGCAAACATTAGACTCATCTCAAAAAATCATAGTAGGAATATCGTCACTTTTGTTAATACAAACAATTAGGCCATATACCAATTTCAAAACATCACGTACAATTCTCAGTCATTATGCAAGACATCCAAATAAACAACAAACTTCTAACCTCCTAACCTCAAGGAAGGACTTTGAACTCATCAAATTTAAGATAGCTCCCCTATGCTCATCAAAGAAAGTTAATAAAATCACTTATCCATCATGAAACAAGTGCCCTCACAAGTTGAAATAGTCCACACACTCATTTGAAAAGATTGAATATAAATTAAGGGCTTAGCATCATAGAACAACTCACACTCATAAATAAAATTCACATGTATGCACAAAGAACCATAGGCTTGCACATTATGTACATCTCCACTAATTAAGCATGCTTGAATAGAATCAAACAGGACTTTAACGGGTTGTAATGTAGGCTAGGGGACAGGTAGGATAACTATATAATAGTGACTTACACTTCTTTAAGCACTTTGTAATTTTAGACTTCATCACCCATTATTTTCTTCTCTTTATTTTCAACCCTCTCTTCAACAATTATTTCACAAGTAATTCTCATCATCTCAAGAATGTTTCAATCATTTTTTTCTTTCTTTTTTTTTTCTAAGGAATTTTATTTTCATGTCACATTCTTTTAAAGAGGGATTTTTAAGCACTTTGTAGTTATCAATGATTACCTTTTCTCTCTACCATCCCTTTTTCTCAGAGTTCATAATTAGAATAAGTCTATGCTATAATCCTCAAGGAAGCAAGTTGCAAAAACTAGGGATTCAATAAAATAGTCAAAGTCACATTAATATGGCTACCAACAAATGGCAACAGGCTCAAAAGGTCTAACTAGTGATACAATATCTGAAAAGGATAAAATTTACCAGAAAAATAAAAAATAGCCTATTATCATCTCCTAAACAAATCAACACTTTTTATTTCACTTCAATAACATGAAGGGCAAATTCTAGACTAAGATGCAAAACATGGAATAAACGAAATAACACCACACATGGCACATGTATCAATCATGATGGATCAATTCCACTTCTAAGAGAGACATTATCATAACAAACTACAAAATAAAATAAGCTATATGCAAAGTCACAACCATGAACTTAGGTGTCAAAGTGTCTGTAAAAAATTTTTATCAATCAAGCATTCACAAGAAAGTACTACTCAAAAATTAGGCCTAAATAGCAAGTATCACACCACTCAAAAGGGTATTTTCTTTTCTCTCAAAAAGAAAATTAAAAGAAAATTTATTCCTAAAAAAATAAAAGACACTTGGTTCAAATGGACTATCTTCGGGAAGAAAGCAAAAAACAAAAGCCAAGGAACTCATCCCAAAAAAGAAAAGACTCAATAAAATAGTAAAAAAAAGGAATTAATTACTCCACCCCGCTTAAAAATATGCTATGTCCCCAAAGCATCAAATAAAATTTAAAACGAGGGTTAGGAAAACTCCCTGAGGCCTATAGGCCTAGCTAGTAACATGTTCTCTCAATTTTTATCAAGGGTCGTCACGTCACACTTAAGCTCAAACGTGCTCCTTAACACCAAATTTCAAATACTCAGACTTCTCCAAAACCTGTAAAAATGACACAAAAAATGACACAAAAAAATAAAAAATAAATAAATAAGAAGTTGCACGATAAATTGGGTTGCCTCCCAATAAGCGCATAACTTAACGTCGCGGCACGACACAAGTAAGTTCACCACTTTTCTTTCCACTTTGAACTTATGAATTTTACCCCTAACTTTGCATCAATTTTTCTGCTGCTCTCTAGGGGAGGTGATATAAAGATAAAGGAACCAAGTAATATATGTCGCATCTTGCACTTTTTGGCCCTTAGGTGAGGAATGTCGTTTTGTCTATGTGGACTAAAAAGCTTTAGAATGTAGGGGCCTTGTTCCTCATCTATACACTCATCCATTAATTCACATTTTATAGAAAAGTGTTTTGAATGAGATTCAAGTTTCCTCAACTTCAAAGAAGCATTTTTTACGACATTCTCATTTTTGTACTCTTTCTCAACATCGATATTAAGGAATAAGGTATATTTGAATGGTTGGAATTCCACTTTTTGCTCCACTAGTTGGTCATCATCCACGACAATTGATAATTGGGTTTCTGACGCCTCAATCTTTTTTTTCAAGTGAACCTCCAAGTCATTAACATCTGAGCCAAATTGATCTATTTCTTGTGTGAGCTCAACTCTTCCTTCAATCAATTGAGTTGTCATGTATATTAGACCATCATGGATAGATTCTTGAAACTTTAGAAGTTGAGTATGTTCTTGTAGCCAAGATTGGCTCACTATCTCTATTTCTCCACAACTTTCTCCTTGTTGGGCTTCTCTCTCTTCTAATTTAGCTTGCACTGTAATTTCTAATTGAATAACGTCAAGCTTATCCAGTAATTTCTTGATTTTTTTGTGATCTTCCGCGCATTCAAATCTTTGTTCTGTAACTATCAAATTAACTTTGTCCAGCATGTCCGTACATTCCATAAGTGAATTCACATTGTGCGCCTCTTGTTTTGCATTCGCCACTTCAGCGCCACTGCCAACATCATAAATAAAAGAAGAATCATAATAGGAGTTCGAGGGCAGGGAATAAGATTTAGGATAACCATTCCAATGAATATACTGACAACCATATATATGACATAAAGGACATTCATCAGCCAAACACGATTTATCCCAATCATCCATATCAATAAGAGTACAAATTATTCAAAGAAAGAAAAAATAATAATTAATTTCTCAGAAAAAAAAACTAATTAAAGTACAAAAAAATTAATAAATAAATAAAAAGAAAATTATAACCTAGAATAATAGTTAATTTCTAAGTCCTCGGCAGCGGCGCCAAAAACTTGTTGCTTTCAATTGCACATGCAAGTGTACGTGATTGCGCAAGTAATATAGTGGCTCTTAAAAGTACCGAATTATCAAACCCAAATCACTTGTCAATTAACTATTTCTACAAAATTATACTAGTTTAATTATTTATTTGAGAGTGTCAAAAGAGTTTGATTTTTATTTATAAAGAAAAGAATGCAGGAATTAAATTATAAGATTACTTACAGTGGTTGGAAAATTCTAGGGCTACAACATGCAATGAATCTCATGTATCATATTCTTGGGTTAGATCTAATTTTAGTTGTCAAGGTACTCGTTTACAAGGTTAATTGTATGAGTCAGGTCTCTTGACCTCTAGTCGCCTACTCCAGTTAGTTGTCTAACTACATCATTTAGCAAGGATAGACAGGCCTAACTGGCGAGCATTTATATTTCATCTTGTTTCACAACCAAGCAATTTGTTCGTCCGGGGTCACTCCTAAACACAAATCAACTCGTAATGGATGATCGAACTTTCTATATTATCTCGTGTATCTACCCTCTACTCTCTCGATTTTAAGAATACACAATTGATTTATCTTATGATGCACAAACATAAAATACAAAAACAAGAATATAGAAGTAACTTATAATGACAACCAAGAATTAATTCAAGAACCTTATATAATCAACATTCAATTTATAGCTACAGCCCCAGAACAATGGTGTTTAGCCACTAATCTCTAAGAAAAGAAAGAAGAAGAAAAGAACCCTAAAAAATATTAACAAATTTATACTTTGATGCCCTATAATTGACCTCCTCCCCGAATAATTGATGTTCTCTAATTATTATTTCTACGGACTATTTATAGATGTAGAAAATCCTAAATAAAATAATTGAGTCCAAATCAAATTAGGAACCCAAAATAAAAAGAAATCCAATTTCTGCTTGAACTGTGCCGCCTCACTTCTTTTGTTGCTGCCGCCTTCAGTTGTGACACGTGCCAACAGTCTTACGCCGTTAACAATTGAATTTCATTCTAAGGCATTTCATATATATATATATTTATATATTATTTTATTCAATTTAATCCATTAAGTTATTGCTTTATTTCCTTCTTCAGCCTTCCATCTTTAATTCATTTTAGCTTCAAACTTCTTCAACTTTACACCAATTTACTCCTACAAATAAAATATATTATATAGCACAATCCATAAAAATCATGCTAAAAAGGACAGATATAAATAATAAATGTGAGACAAATAATGATTAAAAAATATGTATTTTTGGCCTCACATCAACAAGCATAAGAGTTGCCTCATCATGGCCTCTAATGAACCATATCACTCCATCAAGAGAATTGAGAGAATTACTGGAATAAAATACAAGTCATTCCCAGTAAACTACCTAGGGTTCCCTATCTACACAGGAAGGAAGATGATCTCTATTCTTACTGAGATGATATGCAAGGTTCTTAATAAAATTAATGGATGGCATGCCAAATTTCTTTCTTTAGGGGGCAAGGTTGTTCTCATTAAACATGTGCTTTTGGCTTTGCCTACTCACCTCTTGGTTGTTATGGACCCTCCTAAGGGTGTACTCAACCAAATTGAAAGGTTGATTATCAGATTTTTCTGGGGTGGTGCGGCAGAAAAGAAAAAACACCATTGGGCTTCTTGGGAGAACCTTTGTTTCCCTTATGAACAAGGAGGTGCAAACTTTAGAAGATTAAATGACATATGTATTGCCTTTACTACTAAGCTTTGGTGGGATCTTAGAACCAACAACTCTCTTTGGGAAAGGTTTGTGGTGGCTAAGTATTGTCAAAGATCTTATCTTTTGACTAATCAATGGTTGATAACTGCCTATGTTCCTTGATTTTTTGATGAACTCCTCACAAGCGTAGGGACCTGGTCCTCTGCAGAGTATGAATACTCGTCTAGTGGTCAAAGTGTTGAACAGATATAAAAGTTGTCCATGTCAGAAAGTTGGTGTAGTTGCAGAATACTTCACCAATCAGAGGCGATGAGGTTGTTTGTCTGTTGGGTAATAATTCTTCATGGTATATATCAAACTACAAACAACAATATTGATCATTCATTCTAAGAGAGATATTTTTCAAGCTTCAAAACAACAAGGGACCTGATAGAAGTGCTTCTATTGTTTTCTGTACCAGCTGTAATTTTGTTTGCTTGTAATAGTTCTTATATTGTAGGATTCGTTTCACTTGTGAAAGAAACATTTCAAACTTGCGTGAATCATTGTAAGAACCAGGTTAAGGGTAACTTAGTTTCTTACTCTAAAGTGTATATTTATCGGTTAGGATTAGTAAAGTGGGTAGTGTTGTATCTGCTCTGGCTCAGCTAAGTGATAGGTGGTATTGCTTAGTGTGGAGATTAGCAGGCTAATCTCATTTTGTAAACTGGCCTTTACTTTTTCTTGGAGAAGATTAGTGGAAGCAATTTGAAAAGTCCTGTTGAGAACTGGTCGTGGTTTTACTCCCTTGAGCAAAAAGGTTTCCACATAAACTTGATTGTCAATCTTTACTTTAAGCATTTGTTCTACACTGTTTATTAATGTAACTGTGTTGAGGACCTGGTCCCATATACATAGGTGGACGCATACATTCCAACAAGTGATATCAGAGCTTCACTTTTCAGTTTGGTTAACACCAAGAAAAGAAAAAATCCTGAAGGAATGACAGCTCCACCCAATATGGAGGAAGGACAATCTTCCACCATGCCACGTCGTTTCAATTTCTAGTACTATGGATGGTGGAAGAATCGAATGCTTGACTACATCAATGCTGAGGACACGGAGTTGTGGGACATTATTCTTGATGGCACTTATATTCCTATAAAAGAGGTGAAGGATGGAGAGCTCACCACTATTGTTGTCAAAATCAGAAAGGAGTACAACGAAAAATATAGGAAGAATATAGAAAAGAACTACAAAACAGAAAAGATTCTGGTGTGTGGCATTGGAGCTGATGAATACAACAGAATTTCTGCGTGTGAGACTGCCAAGGAAATTTGGGACTGTCTTCAAACTGCTCATGAAGGAACTAAGAGAGTGACAGAATCTAAAGTTGACATGGTCACCACTCAGTATGAGAACTTCATCATGAAGGAGGGTGAAACCATTTTTTATATGAACTCAAGATTCACCTCTATCACTAACGAGCTCACGTGCCTGGGTGAGCCTATCCCTGTTAGCAAGCAGGTTCGCAAAATTTTTAAGGTGCTTCCTAAATCCTGGGAAAGCAAGATGGATTCCATAACAGAAGCTAAAGATCTGATGACTCTTCCCATGGATGAACTGATTGGGAATCTTCAAACCTACGAGCTAAACAAGATATAGGGAACAACGATGAAAGAAGAAAAGAAGGAGAAGTTCATTGCCTTGAGACCTTCTCAAACTGAGGTGACTGAGGAGGAGGATGAGATGTCGTATGGCACTAGAAGATTTCAGAAGATCATAAAGAAACATGAAGGCTTCCAAAAGAAAACCGTTGCTAGTAGAACTGCTACTGCAAATGATCTTGCCATAAATATGGCAAGCCTGGTCAAGGGACTGCCCCCAGACCTCGCAAGAGGGATCTGGTCCCAAACAATGCTCGGAGAAAGGCTCATGCTGATCAATTGGTGAGAAAAGCCTTTGCTGTATGGGGAGATGATTCAAGTGAGTCAGAAGAAGATGTAGAAAGCCATGACGATGTTTCAATGATGGCCATTGAAGATGATGAAAGTATTTTCAACTCCATTTTCTCCTTGATGGCTAATTCTGATGATAATGAAGATCCAAATGAGGTAACTCTTTTTGATCTTAAGGATGATCTAGATACTTTACCTGTTGAAAATTTGAGGAAACTTGTTGCCCTACTTATTGATTCTGTTGATGAACGAACCACTGAAAACTTAATGTTAAATGAAAAATTAAGTTTGTATGAGAATGAGAATTCAACTCTGATGTCTCAAGTTTCTGAAATGAGTGTAAGGATAGGTACTCTAAAAACTAGCAACATAACTCCTGAGGAGGATCCTGGTAGTTCAGTGGGTGGAAAGAGAAAGCTTAGCATCGTTTAGGAAGAATTGGAAGAAAGCTTAAAATTTCTGAGTCTAAGCTAGTTGCTTCTCTTGAAACTAACTCCCAACTAAGAAATTATCTGAGTAGGGTCAAGGAGGAGCTAAGCCACTCTCTAAAGTGGACTGATTCATCTAAGATACTCTCTGACCTGTCTAATTACAGTTTCAATGGAAAGAAAAGGGTTAGGATGCAGACCAATATAACCTCCCTATAATCCCCATAGCAAATATGTGTCTGTATCTGACAGTCTATTATGCACTCACTGTGGGTGTAATGGTCATCTAAAAGAAAAGTGTAAGACTCTAAGAAAAGTAAAACAAAAGCATGTGAAATTTGTCATATCTGAAAACAATGATAAAAGGGAACACAAGGGACCTGGTCACCGTTATCGTTTTAGTAAGAACACTTTTCCCCCCGGACAGAAAGGTTTCTTATCAAGCCTTTTGATAGTTATTGGAAACACCGTTTGAAGTGGGTTCCAAAATCTAACAAGTGATTCTTATGCAGAAGAGAGGAAGGAGTCAGTGTTGGTACATGGACAGTGGATTCTCAAGGCACATGACCGGAGATACTTCAAACTTCCTCTCTTTGGAAGCACACCATGGTGGTGGTGTGTCATTTGGTGGTGGAAAGAAGGGTTCTATTCTTGGTATTGGCAGAATAGGGAGATCTGCTGATAATTCTATAAAGAATGTACACTATGTGAAGGGTCTGAAATACAATCTTTTGAGTATTTCGCAAATCTGTGTCAAAGGAAATGAAGTCAAGTTCATGGCTGACAAATGTTTGGTTACAAATTGCATTACCAAATGGGTTGTCATGTCTGCTACTAGAGTCAAAAATATGTATGTTGCAAATCTGGACTCTATTGAGGGAGATGATTTGTCCTGTCTAAGTGCTCAAACTGATGATGCATATCTGTGGCATCGACGAATGGGTCATGTGAATACTTCTTTGTTGAACAAACTTGTTAAAGGGGACCTGGTCCGTGGATTTCCAAAACTGGAGTTTTCAAATGATAAAGTTTGTAATGTTTGTGCTAGAGAGAAACAAACTAAGTCATTATTCAAAGCTAAGAAGGGAGTCAGTGCAACAAGACCTCTGGAGCTGCTCCACATGGACTTATGTGGTCCTATCAGAATCCAAAGCAGAGGAGGTAAGAAATATATTATTGTCATTGTTGATGATTTTTCCAAGTTTACTTGGAACATGTTCCTGCGGATGAAAGATGAGATAGTTGCAAGATAGCCAGTATCAGATCTGATCATGATACAGAGTTTGAGAACTCTCAACATGAAGGGTTTTGTGCAGAAAATGGAATCAATCACAACTTCTTAGAACCAAGATCTCCTCAGCAAAAATGGAGTTGTTGAAAGAAAGAACAGAACTCTGGTGGAGATCGCTAGAAATATACTGATCGATTCAGGGCATGCAATGATTTATGGGTTGAAGATGTCAATAAACATGCTATGTGACCAACAGGTGTCTTGTCAGGTCGTTGATCAAGAAAACACCCTATGAATTGTTGAATGGCAGAAAACCCTCAATTGCCCATCTTAAGCCATTTAGGTGCAAATATTTTGTGCTAAATAATGGAAAGAATTTAGGCATGTTTGATACCAGAAGTGATGAAGGAGTATTTGTTGGGTACTCGTCTACAAGCAAGGCATATAGGGTTTTTAACAAAAGAACTCTATGTATTGAAAAGAGCATGCGTGTTAAGTTTGACGAGTCGGAGAAGAGGAATGAGAACAAAGAAGACTATGAGCTTGAGGAGCTGACCAACAGAGAACAGGAAGATCAGGGTACAAATGTGAAGGATGTAGAACATTCAGGAGTACCTGGTCCCTCCAGTCCAACACATGAGGTATTGTCTCAAAATCTTTAAAGGAATGAAGGTGATTCTGATGCTGACAGAGAAGAAGAGATTACCAGAAAGTCTGGTTGGAAACATCAATCCTCTCATCCACTGGATACTCCCATGAGTACAAGTGTGAAACTTGATAAAGATGAAAATGGTGTGGAGGTCAATCAAACCATGTACAGGGGAATTATTGGGTCACTTATGTACCTCACTGCAAGCATGCCAGACATAGTATTCAGTGTAGGGATGTGTTCAAGATTTCAAGCAGCACCATAGGAATCTCATCTAAAGGTAGCTAAACATATCTTAAGATACTTGAAGGGAACTCAGGACTGGTCCTCTCTTATCCTACTGGTGACTCGTTGGATCTTATTGGTTATGCTGATGATGATTATACAGGTGTTTTGGTTGATCGAAAAAGCACATCTGGCATGACACACTTTCTGGGATCATCACTGATTTCATGAGGAACCAAGAAGCAGAACTCTGTGGCATTGTTTACTGAAGAGGCATTGTATGTGGCTGTTGCATCATGTTGTGCACAACTATTGTGGATTAAGCAGCTGCTAGAAGACTTTGGTGTACTCACTGACACCATTCCTCTTATTTGTGATAACACCAGTGCCATGAAGATGGCTGAATATCCTGTTCCGCATAAGAGGACAAAGCACATAGACGGGCATCATTTTCTAAGGGACAATGTTGAAAAGCAAAATGTGGTGATGAAGTTCTGCAAAACTGAAGATCTGGTGGCTGACATCTTTACAAAGGCACTGAGTAAAGAATCCTTCATTAAGAACAAGATGAAGCTAGGGATGCACAAAATCACCTGATCCCCTGACAATTTGCACAAAGCTCCTTCTTGCTGACTATGTTAAGGGGGGCAGGTATCTATACTTGTTTTAATGTTGGTTATAAAAGAATTCACTTTTGGTACCTTAATGCAGGTATACACTCATGGATGTCAAGCTGAAGGGACGGTTTAATCACACTAGGCAAAGTTGCAGACTGAAAAAGGGACCTGGTCCTCATGAAGTTAGTATCACTTGTACTACATTGACTAACTGTCAACATTACTGCCATGTGTCCCTCTCCCATTCATCGCATCAGTTTCAGACGTCTTTTCCCTTTTAAACAAAAAGTCGCTACTTCTGGGACACAATGCCTTTTCATCTATATATTTACCCCTGTTAGTAAATCAATTTCAAAATCTCTTCACAAAATCCCTACAAAAATTCACGAAAGTCTCTCTCTTTCTCTCTCAAAATGCCTAACTCTAGTTCTTATTCAAAAATCCATATCTCTCCAAAAGTTGAAAATCTCAGTTCATTCAACTTCTCTGTTCTTACTCCAAAAGAATCTCCCTCGACTCCAGTCTGTGGAGTTGGTGAAATGGATGAATCCACCACTCCTCCGATTGAAGTTATAGTCTCTCCGGTTCTTCTTTCTAACTACACTAGTCCTATCTGGTGGAAAATCCCAAAATTCAGACGCGCAATCAGTGACAAAGCCTAATGATGAATCTCCCTCAAAATAAATTGAGGTTGGCTCCATGGCGGTGTCGTCTACCATATTTGAGAGACTGTTTAAAGGAGACTTGCCAGAAGGGAGGGGTCCGGAATCTGTATTCTAGCCGCAGGGGCGGAACTAGTAGCGGTTCAAAGCCTGGCATCACTAAGAGGTGACTCTCAACCTACTCTACTGGAGCAGGAATTAAGGTCACCGGATCAGGTCCCTCAAAGAGGTCAGCCCTTGTTTGACCAAACACCAAAATCCTTTGATGTTGAGAGTGTTAAGAAAGAAGAAAAAGAGGCTCCTTTAAAATGAAACAAATGGGGAGTACGAGGAGCAAATGTTGTCACAATGGAAGTTCCTAAACTTGAGACTGTTAAAGGTACGTATAAGGATGACACTATTGCAAAACTTGCTGAGCGTGCACATGAGAGAAAAAGAAAAGGAAAGGGAAAGCTTGTCGAGTCCCACTCGAAAAAGCAAAAGAAGTATGGGACAAGAAGTGTCACACATAAAGTAATGGGAAGTGCTATGGAGGCAAACGCTGGCCAAACTGAGAGAATAAGGAAAAAGAGACAAGAAGGGTTATTGGCTACGCAACCTACGTCAACTGCTGTGCCTGTTGAAGATAGTGAGACCCAATCTGAGGATATCACTAGGTATGTGGCAAAATGAAAGAGGGATGCTGAAGAAGAAAGGGTGAAATCTAAAGGAACTCAGAAAAGGGCAAGGAAATCTCCTGTAAAAAGGGAGAAAGTGATAAAACAGAAATCACCCGTAAAAGGGGAGCGAGTAAGAAATTATGTGGATAAACAACCCGTAAAGGGACCTGGTCCTAGGGTTCAAAATCAAAGTGAGAATGAGGAAATGACAAGGGAGGAGAGAATAGAGAAAATGGAGCACCAAAAGGTTTTGAATGGCAGAATCTTTGACACTAACATTATAACAAAATTTTGCATGGCAACCTTGTTTGATGCTGTCGCCATTCAAGGATGGAATCATATTTTTGAACCACCTGCTCTGTATTTGCACGAACTTGAAGTGCGTGAGTTTTTCTACAAAATGGAACTGCTGGAAGGAGGGGGAATTACAACCATTGTCAAGGACATTGAGATATGTTTGAATGAAGAAACTCTAGGGATCATGTTGGGGGTGCCTATAGTAGGAATTCGAACCATTGAAGGCTGCAAACCAACTGAGGAATTCACCAAGCTTGCCACAAAATGAGGAGAGGTTAAACGTGCCAGGCTACCCAAGAAGTTCCTCAAGGGAGAATATCAGTTGGTGTTTGAGTTCATCAACAAAGTGTTGGTGCCTAGGACGAAAAAACAAACAGTTGCGTCTGTTACTGACTTATTTCTCATGGAAAAGTTGGTTGATCTTGAAGAAATAAGTCTCCTTGCTATCATGTTAGAGCAACATGCACAGAGTAATGACCTGGAAAAAGGCCAAGAATGGCATTCTGTATGGATATCTGTTGAAACTTGTCCTTACCCACTTTGAAGTACCATTAGGAAAGGGAGTACCAGGTACCACCAAGCAGATGTTCACTGAGGCTACTTTACTGGAATGCGAGTGCATGGAGCGACAAGCTAAGGGTAGATCTCAAGTAGCAACCGTTCTCGAGCAGCAGGCCACTCTCAAACGGGAAGTGGAAGATCTCACGGGTATTCTGAATGACAAGGAGGTTGAAAGTGCTAAACTAAAGTCTGAACTTCAGAAGGCAATCTCTAACGGACTTGGAACCAGTCACGCTAACGAGGAGGTGCTGCAAAAATTGAGGGAAAAAAATGCACTACTGATAAAGACAAATGCCTCACTCAGTGAGGAGGTTAAGGCCCTCAATAGGCAGATTATCAAGGTTCATAAAGATGCCAATGAGCGCATGCTATTGTTAATTCGCACCCTCTCTCCCTCTCCCCCTCTGTCCTAAATGTGTTTTAGTTGCCCTGAGTTTCTCCTCTGTTTACTCTTGTAACCCAAAATCTTGTGGCTTTATGTTTTGACTATTTATAGTGGTCAGTTTATGTGATATAATGCTCTTACCATTTTTTGCCCTGTTCATGTGTGCCTTTATCGTCTCTTTTTACTTTCATACGCATGTTCTGTGTGGCCCGTGGCCCTGAATTCTTAATTGCCCTATGTTTTAACTTGGATATGTTTACTTCTTCACCATTTCAACGATGTCAAAAGGGGGAAATTTTGTTACATGTTTTGTTGCAATTAATTTGTTCGGGGATTAAGCGGGAAACACCAGTTCTTGAATAAATGTTTGTTCACTCACGTGAGGAATTATGCAAGTTGTTTGTCATCATTAAAAAGGGGAAAATTGATAAGTGCTTACGTTACTTGATGTTTTGATGATCTCCTCACAAGCGCAGGGACCTGGTCCTCAACAGAGTGTGTATACTCGTCTAGTGGTCAAAGTGATGAACAACTATAAAAGTTGTCCGCGTCAGAAAGTTGGTGAAGTTGTAGAATACTTCACCAATCAGAGGCGACGAGGTTGTTTGTCTGTTGGGTAATAATTATTCATGGTATATATCAAACAACAAATAACAAACAATAATATTGATCACTTATTCAAAGAGAGATATTTTCAAGCTTCAAAACAGCAAGGGACCTGATAGAAGTGCTTCTATTGCTTTCTGTACCAGCTGTAATTTTGTTTGCTTGTAATAGTTCTTATATTGTAGGATTCGTTTCACTTGTGAAAAAAATGTTTCAAACTTGTGTGAATCATTGTAAGAACTAAGTTAAGGGTAACTTAATTTCGTACTCTAAAGTCTATATTAATCGGTTATGATTAGTATAGTGGGCAGTGTTGTATCTGCTCTGTCTCAGCTAAGTGATAGGAAGTATTGCTTAGTGTGGAGATTAGAAGGCTAATCTCATTTTGTAAACTCGCTTTTACTTTTGCTTGGAGAAGACTAGTGAAAGCAGTTTGAAAAGTCCTGTTAAGAACAGGTCATGGTTTTACTCCCTTGAGCAATGAGGTTTTCATGTAAACTTGATTGTCAATCTTTACTTTCAGCATTTGTTCTTTACAGTTTATTACTGTGTTGAGGACCTGGTCCCATATACATAGGTGGACGCATACATTCCAACAATGGCATTCTGGGCAAGCTCAAGCATGGAACGCTATGTGCAAAATCAGAACAAAGGTGGACCATTACATTGTGTGGAGACTTGGGAGAGATGACATTGATGCTTGGTATGACAACTGGTCTGATAAAGGCCCTTTATGGGCTCACCTACCAGCAGAAAGCAGGCCGCGGAAACTAAAGTTGAGGGATGCTATCAAAGGAGACACTAGACATTGGGATGGTTGGGATCTTTATCTTCCTGAAACAATTAGAAATTACACCAACAACTATATTTTCATCTTGAAGCCTGAAGGACCTGGTACGCTTATTTGGACTTTGGATAAAAAAAAGGTAATTTTAATGTATCCTCGGCATGGCTACTCTTGAGACAAAAGAGACAATAGACTTGGATGAACTCAATGACCTGGCAAAAAAGAAGTTACTTTTAAAATGAGCTTCATGGTATGGAGATCCTTGAGAGACAGAATCCCTACTGATGCAAGAGTGGCGAGAATGGGGATCTCCATTACCTCAAGGTGTTGTTGTTGCAAGACTTCTGATAATGAGACAACTGAACATCTTTTTGGAAGTGGTGAAATGGCTCAAGAACTCTGGAAGATCACCGGTGGCCCCTTTGGAGTCATTTTAGAGATATTCCTTAATAGAAAAAACCTCATAAATTGGTGGAACCTAAAAGCCCTTAATTCGGTGTATAACACTATTATCAAATGCTTCCCTACTCTAATAATTTGGGAGATATGGAGGAACAGGTGTAGCATTAAATATGGTAATGAAAATTATAATGTGAATAGTTCTCTTAACTTCATTGCTACTGGAGTTGGTCGAGTTATTCAAAAATTCATCAGCAATGCGTCCTTTCCCTTCAGTTAAGAGAAAGTTCTAGTTATTGTGAACTCTACTGTCCACTTCCAGAAGGTAGTACCCTTATCTTGGTGTAGACCCTTTTCATCTTTTGTTAAATTAAATACCGATGGAAGCTGCAAAAGAGGAATTTGTGGTGGGGGTGGGGTGATAAGGGACTCAAATGGGCATCTTATTATGGCTTTCTCCTTAGTTCTCGGAGAAGGAACTAGCAACTGGGCTAAGGCAGTCTCTTTGTTGTTTGGTGTGAATTGGTGTTATGCAAATGGTAATGATCACGTTATGGCGGAGAGTGACTCCAAGCTGATTGTGGACTGGATTACCTCTTCTATCAAGACCCCATGGAGAATAACCAAAGAAGTGCAAAGTCTAAAGTCTATGGTCCAGCTTAAGGCCTTATATGTTAAGCATTGTTTCAGAGAAATCAATCAAGTTGTGGATAAATTAGCTTCTCTTAGCTACGATTCCCTAGAATCCAAATTCTACAACAGTTATGCAGATCTACCAAAACAAGTAAAGGGGCTAATGGCCTTGGATAGATGGGGTCTCCCAGCATTGAGAGTGGTCCACATGAAGAAGAAAGACTTTACCTTTGATCCTCCCTAAATGGGGTTTCACATTTTAATTTAGTATAGGCTAGCTTCTTCTTTGTGCAGGTTTTGGATATCCTAAATATCCGTGTAACTTAGCATTTTCTTCATCCCAAAACTCTTGTAAGGGTGGTTATATTTGCCTTCATCCTAGCCTAGGAAGGTTCTGTAGCATTATCCCCCTCAAATCTTTTGTATCAAACTTTTTGGAGATGAATAAAATCGTTAGTTGATGTGGAAAAAAAAAATTAGACTAGAGCTAGAAAAAGAAATGAATGAAAATTTATTGGTATCTGTAAGTTTCCATCTTAGTCCCCATTTAGACTTAAAGTCATCTTGATTTTGCATATGAAGTAGTAATAGTCCCTCATTTCAATCACGTTAGTTGGGTGGCGTAGCTACACATATAATCTAGGTGGTCAATCATACCCTATTCATCAAAATATATATTATGTATATAGAAAATTGTACGACATATATCGGTCACAATGATATTTATAGCCTATATGTGAGCACAATGATTCATGCATGATATGTGAAAAGGTAGCCTAGAAATATAAAATGTTGCATTCATCTGTCATGAGTATTCTTGAATGGAATAACTTCAGTCAGACTTGCAACACTTTCACATTTTATAATTCACCAATCTTTATTCTATGTACCATTATCCATTAACACATTATACAATGAACCCAATAGATACATCTACCTCGATCAAACGCATCAGTTTTAGACAAGAGCTAGAAAAACAAATGAATGAAAATTTGTTGGTTAACTCAAAGTAATTTGCAATCTAAGTTAAATCTATTTTTTCGATTGTTATTTGTTATTAAAAAAAATGCATATAGATTTTCCTACACGTAATAACCATAAAAAAGTGTTCCATTTTATAGTTTATTTTTTCTCATACCTCTTAATGTAACATATTGCCTTCCCAGCCGTGATAGTATCTCACAATAGTGAATGCTTTAGTATAGAGGTAATATATAAATGTGTTTTTTAATTTGATTTTATTTGATATTTGTATTCTTCAATTTTGATTGTATATATATAGATATTTAAATTTATATAAAGTTGAACAAGTAGATATACATGTTCTATTTGGCGTGTTACGTGGCAATTTATGTCCTCTACGACATCCTACATATATTATGCCATATAGAATGTATGTGTTTAGTTGCTCAATTTTATAAAAAAAATTGGGATAATGCATAAGTACCTCCTAGACTATGACCGAAATCTCAGAGACACGCCTAAACTTAACTAGGGTTCTATTACCCCCCTAAACTAATTTAAAATGGAATAAATACACCACAAACGTTGACATGGCATAGAGAGTGTGCACACTCTCTTGAAGGCAAGTGATGAGTGCGCAAATTCGACACATGTCATTTTTTGATTGGTAACTTTATGATTAGTTAGTACACATATTTATTGACGATAAAACTTATATATATTTAATTATTTTTATTTCTTTCTTTGTAAAATATTTATTTTAATTTCTTTTCACTTTAAAATTTTTTTCTAATTAATTTATTATCTTTTCAATTTTAATTATTTTTAAAAAAATTATGTGTATTTTTTTTTAAATAATTTAAAAGTGTCCTTTAATTTTAATGTTTTAATTTCTTTATGTTTTATTTGATTTTCTTCACTTATTTTGACATATCTTCAAAATTAACTTATTATAAATATAAGACATTTGAAATCAAATCAAAACGAAAGACAAAGAAAATAAAATCAATAGAAAAATAAAAGAGAAAAACAATGAATGTAGGTAAAAACAAATTTCCGATACAAGGTAAAAAAATGTGTATTAATTAATTTAAATACAAGATTAAAAACAGATTATTTAAAAAAAAAATAAGAAAAAATATTCTTTTTTAATAAAATAATTTTTAATTAAAAATAATATTTACACACGTGACGGGCGAGTGTGGATAAACACAACCAACTTGGGTTGTTGAAAGTGCCACATCAGCACAAAATTAAAGGTGCACAAAAATACGAAAAAAATGAGTTCGGGGGTAATAGGATCTTAGTTAAGTTTAGGTGTGTCTCTGAGATTTCGGTCATAGTCTAGGGGGATACTTATGCCTTATCCCAAAAAATTAAATACCTACTTCTACACACGTAAAATCAAAAGACATAAATATGTATCAGCTGAGACGAAATTAAAAGACATATTTACATATCATGTTAGTGGGATGTGTGGCCAAATTTAAAAGGTGAAGGTAATGGCCAATAGGTAAATGACAATAATTTGTCCTTGTTTTCTAACAACCTTGATACAACCTATAACCACTACATAGAGAGAGAGAGGGGAAAAGAAAGAAGAGATGAATAGAGGGGATATGGAAGAAGTGATGAAGGAGAAAGGAAAGGTATGTGTAACAGGAGGAAATGGTTATCTTGTATCATGGATGGTTATGAGACTTCTTCAACTTGGTTATTATGTTAACACAACTATTAGATCTCATCCAGGTGATTTGTTTGTCCTATATATCTTTTGTATGCTCATCACATCAATTGACATGATTTGGATCCTATATGGCATAGTTGGGGCACGTGGGAGAGGTTTATATGCCACGTAAGACAAAAAAGTGTACAAAATTACAAAAGAATGGGTTCGGAGTAATAGAATCTTAATTTAGTTAATGTATGTCTCTGAAATTTCGATCATAGTCTAAATGATACTTGTGTGTTATCCCATTATTTTTCCGGCAATACCTTCACATAAATTGAAACAAAGTATGATTAATTTATGTCATTATTGTCCGGTTAAAATTATATAATTTTTTAGCCTAACTTTCATTGATTGTAGATGTCAAGAAGGATGTAAGCTACCTCACAAATCTCCCAGGTGCACAAGAAAAGTTGAATATTTTTAATGTTGAAGGCTGCATTGGTGTATTTCATGTTGCACATCCAATTGATTTTGAAAACAAAGAAACTGAAGAAACAATAACAAAAAGAACAATTAATGGGGCAATAGGTATTTTATAGACATGTCTCGATTCAAAAACAGTCAAACGTGTTGTATACACTTCTAGTGTAGCTACGATTGTGGGTATTGGAAGTTCCAACATAATCGATGAATGCTCATGGACAGATGTAGGTGTTATGAGAACATTGAAGCCTTTTATAAGTGTCACACCACAAGCCTACACCTTGGGCTGAACTGACACTCGAAAACCATTGTTGGTCCTAAGCGAACCCTTGGCCTAACTTACTTACTCAGCGGAAGACTTCAGAGATAAACCGATATAACTCAAGAATGTTAATAAGAAAGCATTCAACTATCCAATAAGGAAAACTCAAGTCTTTAAACAACATTTGAAATGAATAAGACTAAAGAACTATACCTATCTATCTATAAAGCCTCTAAACAACGAGGGATGTCGGGACAAGACCCCCGATCATCCTAACAACTGAAATACTAGAAAGCAAAGTAAAGGGAGTCCTCCGGAATGCAAGGAGGCTAACCAACTGACTTTGCGTGCTCAACTGGATCAACGGGGCCCTGGATGCTGATCCTGATTTCCTGTGTCTGCATCATAAAACGGTGCAGGCCAAATGGCATCAGTATATTGAATGTACGAGTATGCGAGGGGAATACTAAACATAACAGAAGCTTGAAAAGAATCTGAAAGAAACACTTACCTTGGCTTTACTCAACTCATGAATAACTTAACTCAAATTCAAAGTAAACACCAATAATGATGCCGTTATACAAAGCATTTAAAATAGTAGTAGCAACTCAATTTGTTAAAGAAATGCAATAACAACTCAATTTACTTGTAACGTAATATAATACTGTAGGAGTTTCTCTAACCGACAACCACTACTATGAGCCTAAGTGGTGATACAACGTCTTGCCCACACTATTAGAAGTGTCCTATACTTTGCCGTCATATAGAACACCTTAACTAAGAGGATCCACTAATCTATGATAAAAAGCACTTAAGGAATCATCTAAAAAGTATGATCCTTTACTACCCATGATGACTACATGGTTTATGGAGACAAGAGTTATTATGAACTCGCATCCCCATTTCGGTGCTCAATACTACTCCCAAAAATATACTTAGCTCATATTTTTTTAGAACAAAATTTATTTCTTTGGTTTGAGATATTTACTCAAAACTAAGCTTAAAAGCTCTCTTGGAATCGATGTTACCTTTCTTGCTCAAATGTTAAAACATTTTTAACTCTTGGGAATACTTAGTTCCCGTATAATCTTTGAAAAAATGAACTTTTACTCTTACTATTTACTCAACTCAGAGCTTAAGTCTTAAAACAAAGTTAAAACGTTTGTGAAAGACTTTTGGAAAACTTTATGAACGTCTCTTAACTTGACTCTTAACTTTCCTTGAATTGAATTATGGATTCAAGGATTGTGATTTGTGATAGGAACGATCTCATGATGTTTAGGAGTGTTTTTAGATAGTTAAATATGAGAAAAGATCAAGAAATCACTGTCTGGAAACTAGTCCGCGACGTGGAGATATAATTAACTATTTGATCGCGAAAATTAGTTTTGAGGCAGAACGGTCCGTGAACGCTCCCTCCGTGAGGATAATTTTCCCATTCTGAGTAACAGGTCCGGGACGCGAACCTGGTGCCAAGATTTCCCCCGACTTTTCTTTCTTCGTTTTTCAACCCCAAATCACCTAAACTCGACTGTTTTTCTTAACTTCTCGTTAGATTTAGATACCCAGTGAATGTACCGAAGAACCTAACTCAAAACAACTCCAAAATTCGACGCGATAATCTCAAGAACTCCTCAATTCAGCCCAATTCAAGAACACATATCAAGAACATCAAACTTTCAACCCTTTTTAGGACGAATTTCACTTAAATAATCACGATTGGCACGTGGATGAACGAACCTAACACTATGAAAGTCTCACATACCTTGTAGGGATTACCCCTTGACGAAATCCACAATCTTAGTTTTGAGAATTTGACGATTATTGCTTCTTATCCTCTTTTCTCCTCTTCTTTTCTTTTATCTAAAACCCTAACTCCATTTTCAAAAGCATAAACTGACCAAGTTCAGTTTAGACCTCTAAGTAATTACCAAAAATGAATTAATTTAATTGGGTATGGTAAAGACCAAAATACCCTTCTAAAATCTGGTTTAGACTTTCCTTATTTGAACAGCCCAACTTCAAATGGGCATATTTCACTCATAAGAACTCGGAATCGTGCAAACTTGGTGACGTTGGAAAGATAATTCCAAGATCTTTCCTACGATATATGGAAGCACACCTAAATTATTCCGAGCTAGGAGTTATGGTGGTTTGAAGTTGACCAAAAACCCAAACTTAACATATATAACTTACCAAATTTTAAAAAAAAATCATTCTTTCCTAAAATGACTATTTACAATTCTAACTATTTCTAGTTCTTTCAATTAGCGAGATGTTACAATATCTCCCCCTTGGGAGCATTCATCATCGAATGAGATTACTCTTACTAGGCTAAGGGTGTAACATCTAACATTCAGCTCAAACACCCAACAAGCAATGCAAATACAACATGCCAACTTATACATTAAAGAGTACTAAGAAGAGAATTAGTACCTTGATCTGGAATTTCTCCAGTTTCAAAGAGATGTGGATACCTCTTCTTCTTATCTTCTTTAGCTTCCCAAGTAGCTTCCTCAACAAACGGATTCCTCCAAAGAACTTTGACTGATGCTACTTCCTTAGTCCTCAACTTGCGAACTTGGCGATCTAGAATCTAAATCGGAATCTCCTCATAAGATAAGTTATTCTTGATCCAAATATCTTCAGTTGGTATGATCATTGAAAGATCGCCCATGCACTTCAACATGGAGATATGAAATTACGGATGAACCTCTACCAACTCTTGGGGTAGCTCTAACTCATAAGCTACAATGCCAATCCTCTTGAATATCCTGTAAGGACCAATATATCGGGGACTAAGCTTCCCCTTCTTACCAAACCTCATAACACCCTTCATGGGTGAACTTTGAAGTATACCCAATCATCTACTTCAAACTCTAACTCTTTTCTCCTAACATCAGTGTAGGATTTCTGACGACTCTGAGCTGTTTTCAACCTCTCTTAGATCACTTTCAGTTTCTCCGTAGCTTGATGAACTAGGTCTGGTCCTATCAACCAACTTCACAAACTTCAAACCATCCAATAGGAGATTTGCACCTTCTCCCATAAATAGCTTCATAAGGAGCCATTTGGATGCTAGAGTGGTAACAATTGTTGTAAGTAAATTCAATAAAAGGTAAGTGATTATCCCAATTACCCTTGAAATCAATCACACAAGCCCTCAACATATCCTCTAAGGTCTGAATAGTGCGCTCTGCTTGACCATCTATCTGAGGATGAAAAGTAGTACTTAAGTTCATTTTTGAACCCAAGCCTTTTTGGAATGATTTCCAAAACTGTGTAGTAATTTGCGCACATCTGTTTGAAATAATGGAGGCCGGAACCCCATGAAGTCTTACCACCTCTTGAATATACAACTTAGCATAATCTTCTGCTGAATGAATAGACTTTATCGGCAAAAAGTAGGCTGACTTTATCATTCTATCGACAATCACCCAAATAGAATCGTGCTGTCTGCGAGACCTTGGCAAACCTGTGATGAAGTCCATATTGATCATCTCCCTCTTCCATTCCAGAAGTTCTATATTCTGAGCCAAATCACCGGGCCTTTGATGCTCTATCTTAACTTGTTGGCAATTCGAACACTTAGCAACAAACTCTGCAATGCCCTTCTTCTTACTACTCCACCAATAAACTTCTCTCAAATCACGATACATTTTTGTGGAACCCAGATGAATGGAATATCTGGAGCTGTGAGTTTCCTCCATGATCTTCTCTTGGAGTTCATCCACCCTTGGTACACACAATCTACCTTGATACCTCAATACGCCATCTCCCCTTTGTTCAAAAGCTAATACTTTTTGCTTATGAACATTTGCCTTCAATTCAAGCAAAATAGGATCTTGGTCTTGCTTTTCTTTCACTTTTGACACTAATGATAATTAAGCCCCATTCATCACCACTACCCCTCATTTTGTGGAGTCCATTAGTCGGACTCCCAAGCGTGCAAGTTTGTGCACATCTTTTGCTAGCTCTTTTTTATCTTCCTCAAAATGGGCGGTACTACCCATAGATAACCTGGTCAAGGCATCAGCAACAACATTAGTCTTACCTGGGTGATAAAGAATACTCATGTCATAATCCTTGAGTAATTCGAACCACCTCGTTTGTCTGAGATTAAGCTCTTTCTTAGTAAACACATAATGAAGACTCTTGTGATCGGTGAACACATCCACACGAACACTATAAGGATAATGGCGCCATATTTTTAAAGAAAATACTACGACAGCCAATTCTAGATCATGGGTTGGGCAATTCTTCTCATGAACTTTCAACTGTCTCGAGGCATAAGTTATGCCCTGCCATTATGCATTAACATACAATCCAAACCAACTTTAGACGCATCATAATAAACAACAAAGTCTTGCGTGCCTTCTGATAAGGTCAATATTGGGGCAGTAGTCAACCTCTTTTTCAATTCCTAAAAGTTTTTTTCACAAGCTGCCAACCATTGAAATTTCACTGTTTTCTGAGTTAACTTGGTCAAAGGGTATGAAATAGATGAGAACCCCTCTACGAACTTCTATAATAGCCAGCCAACCCAAGAAACTCCTAATGTCAGTTGGAGATATGGGTCTAGACCAATTCTGCACTTCCTCTATTTTCTGAGAATCAACTTTAATTCCCTCTCCAGACACAATGTGGCCTAAGAATGCCACAGACTCAAGCCAAACTCACACTTAGAGAACTTGGCATACAACTCTCTATCCTTCAGAGTTTGGAGAATTATTCTGAGATGACTAGCATGATCTTCCTCATTCCTCGAATAGATTAGTATGTCATCAATGAATACGATACCAAACATATCTAAATAAGGTTTGAATACTCCATTCATAAGGTCCATGAATGTTGCAGGCTCATTGGTCAAACCAAATGACATAACTAAGAACTCATAATGACCATAACGGGTTCTGAATATTGTCTTCGGAATATCACTTTCCGTTACTCTTAACTGATGGTAGCGTGATTTGAGGTCTATCTTGGAGAAATAAGTAGCACCCTGAAGCTGATCGAAAAGATCATCAATTCTCAGAAAATGATACTTATTCTTAATGGTAACCTTGTTCAACTGACGATAATCTATACACATCCTAAGGGAAGCATCCTTCTTCCTCACAAACAAGACTGGAGCACCCCAAGGTGAGACAGGTGGTCGAATAAAATCCTTATCAAGGAGATCTTTCAACTGCTCTTTTAGCTCTTTCAGCTCTGCTGGTGCCATTCTATATGGCCAAATAGATATAGGACGAGTATCTCAAAAAATATCTATACCGAAGTCTATTTCTCTCTCAGGAAGGACTCTGGAAAGATCATCAGGAAAGACTTCTGGAAACTGAAACTGACTAAATATGAGGTATCTCAACAGTAGAGTCATTAACTCGGACTAAGTGATAGACATACCTCTTGGAAGCTAACTTCCTCGCCTAAAGGTATGAAATGAAACGACCATTAAGCACTGATGAACTGCTACTCCACTTTATAATTGGCTCATTAGGAATTTGGAACCTAACAACTCGAGTTCTACAATCAATGGAGGCATAACAGGCAGGAAACTAGTCTATACCTAGAATGATATCAAAATCTACTATGTCTAACTCAACTAAATCAACCGTGGGTTCTTGTGATTGATGGCAATTACACAATCACAATATACTCACTCAGCTAGAATAGACTCCCCAATAGGTGTAGAAACACAAAAGGGTTCACAAAGTTTCTCAGGAAGAACATCAAAATTATTTGCAACATAAGGAGTCACAAAAGATAAACTTTCTCCTGGCTCTAGCAAAGCATAAACATCAAGAGTAAAGACTTTGATCATACCAGTGACAACATCTAGGGAATCTTCTTGCTCTTGACGACTAGTGATCGCAAAAAGGTTGTTTGCTCCTCCTCACTAGTACCTAAAGTAGCTCCTCTAGGGGCAACCCTGTTTGGTGGAGAAACTGATGAAGATTGGGCTATATTGCCCTGATTTTCATTACTTTGTCGGTTCTTAGGGAACTCTTTCATGAAGTGACCCTCTCGTCCACACTCTTGTAGAGCTATTGTGACACTTACCTCTGTGGGTTCTACCACACTTAGCACAAGCAGGAGCCATTTACCTCATTGTGCCACACTACCCAAATATTGGGCAGATCTAGCCCTGAAGTGCTGTGAATTATAACTATTGTACTCACCTTTGTTTCTGGGTGAAGGTGCACCAGCAGATGATAGAGCAAGTCCCTTTTGGTTTTGCTGAAAGGACTAACAGTTCACATTACTTCTTTGCTGCCTGGACACATTTCCTGTCTTCGCTTTCTTGTTTCTAAACTCCTCTATATCCCTCAGCTTCTCTTCCTCAACCTACTGCACATAGATCATCAACCTTGATATATCCATGTGACCTATTAGCATTGCAGCCTTACCTTCCTTACCCGACAGACAAGACAACCCAGCAACAAACAAGTTCATTCTACTCCTCATATCCGCAAGCATCTCTAGAGCATAACAGGATAGTTGGGTGAACTTCAACCCATACTTATGAATGCTCAAACAATCCTGCTTAAGTGTAAGGAACTCTCGTACCTTAGCCTCCCTCAGTTCTCAGGGAAAGAAACGACCCAAGAAGGCCTCCTCAAAATAAGCCTAACTCGCAGGTGGTGCTCTCTCAGTTCTACCCTTCTTCCACTGGTCAAACCAAGTCATAGCAACATTCTTCAGTTGATATGCAGCTATTTCAACTCGCTCAGCATCGGTAACGTGCATGACCTCAAATACCTTTTACAATTCTTCAACAAAATTCTCCGGATCCTCAGTAGTGCTTGAACAAGTGAAACTTGGAGGATTCATCCTCAAGAACTCTCGGATCCTCGAAGTATCAACTTTTTCTTATCGAGCCCCCCTTTGTTACCCAGCATGGTTGGTCATAACTTGTCTTAACATCGTGATCGCTTCCCTGAACTCAACATTGGTAACTTTTCCTTGGGGTTGCACTTCAGGTGCACTAGGTACCCCTTGCTCCTTAACATTATTCCTAGCAGGACGACCTCTTGCAGCTCTTCTTGGAGGAATGATTAATTGAAAGGCATGCACAAGCATGAATTAGAAGAAACATTTTAGAGATCAAACTCTAATGCACGAACTGAGTGTGAAAGAAGTGAGATAATTTCCTAAGTGTCGCAGCCTCCTAATTACAGATGCGGCGCGCTTCACACCGATAACTAGGACTCTACAGACATGGCCTCATAGACTCCCTAGGACTCTTGAACTCTGTGCTCTGATAACAAGTTTATCATTCCCCGAGCCTACACCCTGGGCGGGACTGGCATTCGAGAACTATTGTTGGTCCCAAGTGAACCCTTGACTTGGCTTACTTACTCAGCAGAAGACTTAACTTAACAGAAATTAACCCATATAACTCAAGAATGTTAATAAGAAAGCATTCAACTAGCTAATAAGAAAAACTCAAGTCTTTAAACAACATCTGAAATGAATAAAGCTAAAGAACTATAACTATCCATCTATGAAGCCTCTAAGCAATGAGGGATGTTAGGACAAGACCCCCGATCATCCTAACAGCTAAAATACTATAAAGTAAAGTAAAAGGAGTCCTCCGGAATGCAATGAGGCTCACCAACTGACTCTGAGTGCTTAACTAGATCAACGGGGCCCTGGATGCTGATCATGATTTCCTGTGTCTGCATCATAAAATGATGCAGGCCAAATGACATCTGTACATTGAATGTATGAGTATGCGAGGAGAATACTAAACATAACATAAGCTTGAAAGGAATCTGAAAGAAAACACTTACCTTGACTTTACTCAACTAATGAATAACTTAATTCAAATGCAAAGTAAACAACAATAATGTTGCAGTTATACAAAGCATTTAAAACAGTAGTATCAACTCAATTTGTTAAAGAAATGCAATAATAACTCAACTTACTGGTAATTTAATATAATACTGTGGGAGTTTCTCTAACCGACAACCACTACTATGAGCCTAAGTGGTGATGCATCATTTTGCCCACGCTGCCAGAACTGTCCTAGACTTTGTCCTCATATAAAATACCTTAACTAAGTGGATCCACTAGTCTATGCTAAAAAGCACTTAAGGAATCATCTAAAGAGTATGATCCTTTACTACCCATGATGGCTATATAGTTTATGGAGACTTGAGTTATTATGAACTCGCATCCCCATATCAGTGCTCAATACTACTCCAAAAAAAATACTTATCTCATATGTTTTTAAAACAAAACTTCTTTCTTTGGTTTGAGATAATTACTCAAAACTTAGCTTAAAAGCTCTCTTGGAATCGATGTTCCCTTTCTTGCTCAAATGTGAAAACATTTTTAAATCTTGGGAATACTTAGTTCCCGTATAATCTTTAAAAAAATGAACTTTTATTCTTAATTCTTACTCAACTCAGAGCTTAAGTCTTAAAACAAAGTTAAAATGTTTGTAAAACACTTTTGGAAAACATTATGAATTTCTCTTAACTTGACTCTTAATTTTCCTTGACTTGACTCTTAACTTTCCTTGAATTGAATTATGGATTCAAGGATTATGATTTGTGATAGGTACAATCTCATGATGTTTAGGAGTGTTTTTAGATAGTTAAACATGAGAAATGATCCAGAAATCACTGTCTGAAAACTAGTCCGCGATGCGGAAAATGTATTTAAATATTTGGTCGCGAAAGTAATTTTTGAGGCAGAACGGTCCATGATCGCTCCGCGAGGAGAATTTTCCCATTCTGAGGAGCAGGTCCGCGACCTCGACCTGGTGCCTAGATTTCCCTCGACCTTTCCTTTTTCATTTTTCCAACCCCAAATCGCCTCAACTCGACTACTCTTCTCAACTTCTCTATATATTCAGATACCCAGCAAATGTACCCAAGAACCTAACTCAAATCAACTCCAAAACTCGATGCGATAATCTCAAGAACACCTTAATTCAGCCCAATTCAAGAACGAAAAAAATGCTAGAACACATATCAAGAACATCAAACTGTCAACCCTTTTTAGGATGAATTTCGCTGAAATAATCATGATTGGCGCGTGGATTAATGAACCCAACGCTATGAAAGTATCACATACCTCATAGGGATTACCCCTTGATGAAATCCACAATCTTAGCTTCGAGAATTTGACAATTCTTGCTTCTTCTCCTCTTTTCTCTTCTCTAAAACCCTAACTTAATTTTCAAAAGCGTAAACTGACCAAGTTCAGTTTAGACCCCTAAGTAATTACCAAAAACGAATTAATTTAATTGGGTATGGTAAACACCAAAATACCCTTCCAAAATTCGGTTGAGACTTTCCTTATTTGAACAACTCAACTTCAAATGAGCATAACTCACTCATACGAACTCAGAATCACGTAAAATTGGTGGCGTTGGAAAGATAATTACAAGATATTTCCTATGGTATCTGGAAGCACACCTAAATCATCCTGATCTAGGAGTTATGGTCGTTTGAAGTTGACCAAAAACCCAAACTTAACATAACTTAACAAATTTCCAGATTTTTCATTCTTTCCTAAAATGACTATTTCCAATTCTAACTCTTTCTTGTTCTTTCAATTAGCGAGATGTTACAGTAAGATCTTACACGATTAGTAAGATTTACTACCTTGAGCAAGGAGATTTCCACGTAAAACTCTTGTGCATGATTTATATTGTGTTAATTAGTTTCTGCACTTTTATTTTGTTAGGGGACCTAGCCTTGTGATCATTGGTACACGCATACTGTCCATCAATTGGTATCAGAGCTTGACTTCTCTATCTGGTTGACACCAAGAGAAAGAAGATCCTGAAGGAATGGCTGCTCCACCCTATATTAAAGAAGGTCAGTCCACAACTCGTACACCTAGATTCAATGGCCAATACTATGGATGGTGCAAGACCAGAATGAACGATTATATTATGGTGGAAGACAGCAAGTTGTGGGATGTGGTGCTTGATGGTCCTTACATTCCTACCAAGGACATGAAGGAAGGAGATCTAACTTGGGAGGTTCCCAAAACTAGAAGGGAATATGATGAAGCAGACAGAAAAAAGATCGAGAAAAATTATAAAGCCCAAAAGTTGCTGGTATGTGGAATAAGAGCAGACAAATACAATAGGATTTCGGCCTGTGAAATGGCCAAGAAAATATGGGACTGCTTGAAGACAGCCCTTGAAGGAACAACTCAAATTAAATAATCAAAGGTGGACATGCTGACTACTCAGTATGAAAATTTTAGCATGAATGAAGGTGAAACTGTTCATGAAATGCACTCCAAATTCATCTCCATCACTAACGAACTTCAATACCTTGGTGAGCCCATTCATCCAAGTAAACAAGTTCAAAAAATCTTAAGAGTTCTTTCAAAATCCTAGGAAAGCAAAGTCAATGCTATCACTGAAGTTAGAGATCTGAAGACCCTTAAAATGGATGAACTTATTGGGAATCTGCAAACGTATGAGATGAATAGACATCAGGAGTCTTCGAAGAGGGAAGGAATAAATGAGAAGTTTTTAGCCCTGAAGGTGTCCCAACATGACATGTCACGACCCAAGGTACCCCCTAGATGTAACATGGCGTATAGAACCCCGAAAGCCTCCATACAAACCACTTAGTTCTCATAACATAAGAAATAGAACAATAAGAGTAAATACACAATTCAAGTCTAAAAATTTTCAAAAAGGAAAGCGAAAGTCTAGACACTTAGTCTCAACATAGCCATCTATTATAATGTTTAAATGAAATAGGGCCTAGCCCATACAACATGTCCTAAAAGGAAAAGTACATGAAATGAACTAAAACATATGAAAAAGCCATCCTCGAACCATGAGGACTCACCAACAAGCTCGGAAGATACCCAAGTCCAATCTTTAGCCACTAGAATTATCATCTCGAGAACCGGACCCTACACTTGGGGGAAAATGTAGGAAAAGTAGGTGTTACTACAAAAGTGCACCAAGTATGATGGCCATGCATAAAAACATTGAAATCATGCAAAAATGGACATTTCATTTGCAAGCATGCAATCTGCCAAGTTTAAACATAATCATAAAGAGAGTGCAAAAGCATAATTCATAAACATAAGTAACATAAGTCATCATCATTAAAATCACCCTTGGATTCATGCACAAAGCTTCTTGAAGTAACCATAGTTTATAATTCATATTCATGTTCTTGTTGTTGTGGGAATAAGCCTTAACCGACATGAGACCATGTGAGCTATACATGGTCACCCGGTGTTACCCATACTGAAAATGGGTGTCCTACTTGCCTAAGGTAGAACCATACTTTTAGCTTAGGTGGATCCACTAGCTAAACAACTTATGGGGGCATATAATTTATGGGATAAGGAGATTGCTACTACAAACCCAGACTCAACTAGCTTAAAAGGTCTCCATCTCATGAAACATACTTTAGGAACCCGGACTCAGCTAGTGTAAAAGGATCCCATTGGGAAGCCGGACTCAACTAATGTAAAAGCTTCCATCTCATATCCAATATCTACTCGGTGCTAAGCATTAATTCCCACGGAGTACATATTAAGTCTTGACTTAATTCATAAGATATCTCTTAGATCATGCGTGAGAATATCCTTTCACCGTCCATGTCTACCTATAGATCCAAAATGTGAGAAAGCCTTTCAACAACACAACAACTATATCATAATTCGGGTTTTGAAAGGGACTCCATGGATGAAAGCAATCCATAGATGAAGGACTACCATACCTTATCAATGAAGCCCAATGAATTTGGTGTGAAGAGCCTTGTTCCTTGAACCCTAGCTCCAAGTTCCTTCTTCTTCTTCAGGTTCTAGAGAGACAATATTTGGTTAGGATAAAGCTTTGGGAATTGATTTAGGTTTTAGGAATAATGAGTTGAATCACTTAATTTAGGGGTCTAAAATCCTTATATAGGTGGTCTATATTAGGGTAAAACGACACCACTTAATCTTAATTAAAATCGTAAAGACCCAAAATACCCCTAAACTTAACCACTAAAACTGGCCCCAGGTCACCACCCACGAGACCACACTGATTAAACGTGGTTTGACCCACGGTCTGTGTTGGTCAATTGTGGTTTGGTGACTAGGACTTTTGGCCAAACCACGGACCCTCCATCCACGGGGTGTGGTCCCAGCAACGGGGTGTGGGTCCTGCAGTTGGTCACTGCCCAGGCAGTTTTCTAAGGGTCCTCCTCAAAGGCCCATTGTTGGTCCTTGAGGGGTAGTACCTTGACGTTCTAACAACAAAATCCTCTATTTTAAGTGCGGGGAGTTACATTCATGACTATAACCCTCACGTTAAGCTCTAGTTTAGCCTAAAATTTTCCTGAGTGTTACAATATATCCCCATTGGGAACATTGATCCTCGAATGACGATCTAGGCACCTTACGAAAGTAAAGACTCAAGACTAGCAGTCCATCATGCATTGTGACATCAAAATAATGCACAATTAAAAGGAGGAAACATCAATTCCAACTTAAACATAATCAATGCATCACAAGGAAGTAGACACTACATCTAACAACCCATTATGCATGAAATTTCAACTTTTCTCATGTTCTTAGGAGGAACTACCTTCTCAAAGCTAAAAGCATGCTCAACACAATATCATGGAATCATTATGCCATTTACTCAAGAAAAGCATATACATATACAACATGTTCATTAGTTCATCTCATGAAGCATATAGGCAATCCGTACTCAATACACAACATCATGAAGAACATCAATGACATAAAACTCATTTTCTTACTAAACATAAATTTCTCAAGAACATGCATAACACAAGGAAATGATGGGAAACACATATAACACACAAGATTCCCAAAACAAGAAAACTTCAAGAGAAACTACTTTCCTCGAGCTAGAAAAGGAGTAGAAGGAAAAAGATGAGGATATCGGGACTTCATATTAGCCTCGATCTCTTAAGTAGCACCCTCAACTAAGTGATTCCTCCATAAAACTTTTACGAAAGCTATTTCCTTGTTTCTCAATCTCTTGACTTGCCGTTCTAGGATCTCTACCGGAACCTCTTCATATGAAAGACTTTCGTCAACTCCCAACCCTTCTAGGGGAATTATGGATACCGGATCTCCAATAAAAATTTAAGCATAGAAACATGAAATATCGGATGAACAAGAGCCAATTCATTTGGCAAATCTAACTCATAGGCAACTTTACCAACACGCCTCAAAATTTGGTATGGGCCTACATACCAAGGACTAAGTTTCCCCATCTTGCCAAACCTCATCACACCCTTCATGGGTGAGATTTTCAAATGAGTCGTTCTCAATCTTTCTCTAATAAGATGAACTTTCTCAATGGCTTCATAAACTAGTTCGACACCTATCAAAGCAACTTCACCCACCTCAAACCAACCAACGGAATCTCCAACCATACAAGGCTTAAAAAGAAGCCATACCTATACTTGAGTGATAGCTATTATTGTAGGCAAACTCTATTAATGGTAAGTGGTCATCCCAATTACCCTTGAAGTCTATTGCACATGCCCTTAACATATCTTCCAATGTTTGGATGGTACGCTCCGCTTGCCCATCGGTTTGGGGATTAAAAGTCGTGCTATGCTTAACCGTAGTGCCAAGACCTTTTTAGAATGACTTCCAAAAGTGAGAAGTAAATTGGGTTCCCCGATTGGAAATAATGGATAAAGGAGCCCTATACAACTTCACCATTTCTCTTATGTATAGCTTAGCATAGTCTTCCGCCGAAAAAGAAACCTTGACGGGAATAAAGAGAGATGATTTTGTCATTTGATCTATAATGACCCAAATAGAATCATATTTTCTTCGAGTGCGAGGCAAACCAACAATAAAGTCCATGTTTACATCTTCCCACTTCTAAGTGGCCCAAATCCCACAATATCTTTCTTCATCTCATTCCACCAATAGACTTCCCGTAGGTCAAGGTACATCTTGGTGGCTCCCGGGTGAATAGAATACCGAGAACTATGGGCTTCCTCTAAATTAGGAAGTGTATGTTTTAGCAAGTTCAGTCTCATACCCTTTGTAGGTATACACACATCGCAAAAAGGGCTAAAGGAAAAGGGAGGTCAGGACAGATCTAGGCAATCACATTCAAACTACAAAGAGGGACCTGATCTGCTCTCGAAGGCTTGCACTCTTAACATTGCATGTTGAATTATGCATGAGAACCGTTGCAATTGCCACATGTCTGTCATTCAGGTATATGACCATTGTCCCATCATTTGAATACCAAAATGACACTTCCTTTCACATAATATACCCTTTCATTTCCTTTATACTTGATATCTCTTTATCTCCCCAAAAAATTCAAATCCCCTTCCAAAAATCAAAGTTTTTCAAAACCCTCTTTTCTACTCTCTCAAAAAACACTTCAAATGTAAAAAACCTTTGGTCCCACTGGAGAATTTTCTGATGAATAAATTTTTGAGTGTGAAGAAGGACAAGGTCCAACAAGCAAAAAGAAGTAGGTGGAAAAGATAATGTTCAAAAGGGAAGAGGTTGATATTCTGAGAATTCAAAGTATTATGAAAAGGAGGGTGTCTGACCTTAAAAAAATTTGAAATGGTTCCTCAATTATTAATCTATTCATCTCAGAGGCCTTGAGTAAGTTTGATTTTACCAATCTTTATGTCATCAGAAACTCAGGCAAGCGTTGGAAGCTATGATAGTTGCTCTTGCTAACAAGGATACCGAAATGGTTTACCTGAAGGCTCAACTTCTCAAACAACACTATCAGAGGACAAGGTTGAAAAAACAATTGGCCCTAAAGGGTCAACATGAAGTCTGGGCAGCAAAAAATGTGAACTTCAAGAGAAGCTTCTGAAAAACCATGCTAAGGGATATGCTCTACTAATCATATACTTTCAATCCCTTGCTCCTAAGTCATCCCCTCTCTTCCTAAATTCCCGTGTCAATCCTCGTTTCTCTTTTTCTATCGAAATTGAGTGGATATTGTTTTGGTTAATATGTGCAATGTTTGATTGCTAATTTTTTATTTATGAATGAAAAAGGCCTTGTTTCTACTGACTTGTCTCATTACTTTATATATTTTTAGTCATGCTCAGTGTTGCCCAAGTGGCCATGAATTTGCTTGAACTGCATTTCTGTCAACTTGGTTTACTTTTTTAACCTTTTTTTTATGATGTCAAAAGGGGAAACATTGTTAAGGTATGAGATCAATGTTAGCTACTTGAAAAGGACATGGTCATGTTAATGATAGGGGGAATCAATGCTCGTTACTTGAAGAGGACATGATCATGCTGATAGGGGGAATAAATTGAACAAGTGTGTCATTATCAAAAAGAGGGAAACGCTATTTTGTTGCTAATGTGAAGTTTTGATGATTTGACAAACTTCGAAAATGATGTAAAAAGGGGACCAATCCAGTTACCTGAAGAGTCTTGTTGATAGGGGGAACTGGTGAATAAGTATGTTATCATCAAAAAGGGGGAAATGTTATTTAGAAGCTAATGATAAGTTTTGATAATTTAACAAACTTAGGGATCTAACAAGGAACCAGATCCTTGTTATCGGGACTGACGACAGGGTAAATGAATGAATAAACAAAGTGTAAGGAATATTTGTGTGTTATCATCAAAAAGGGGGAAATGTTATATTCTAGGTGTTTTGATGATCCTCACAAATGCAGGGACCCGGTCCCTGGCAGAGTTCTCTCGTCCAGATTTATAATGGTGTACAGATGTAAAGCTCTCCTGTCAGTGTCAGTGGGTTGATGAAGTTGTTAGCGTACTTCACCAATAGAAACGGATGAGGTTGTTTCTACAATGGTCAATAACTCTTTTTGGTTGATATAATCAAAGTGAAAAACAACAAAAAGATTCATTCATTCAAAAAGAGAGAGAGCTAGCACGTCTTCTCAAAAACTCAAGGGACCTTGTCCTTGGAAGACTGTGTATGTGAAAAGTCAAACCACAACTGTCTAAAAGTTGTCACATCTGACATGGTTGGTTCAAAGCTTTTCAGAACAGCAGGCTCTCAGCCAATGGTGTCGTCCCGAGGAGTTTGTGTTCATTTTGATATAGTTTCTTCTCACAAGACACAAACTTAAGATTTGGCAAACAAAAACTCATAAGCTTACAAAGAGAAGGTCATATTCAAGGAAAAGATCAAGCACAATAGAACACATACAACAAGGGACCTGATAGACCAAGAAGATCAATCTTTATCTGTTGGTGTTGTTAAATGCTTGTAATGTGCTAAACTTGTAAGCTTCGTTTCACTCTTGTTAGAAACGTTTCAAATCTTTGTGTGAGCCATTGTAGGAACATTGTTAGAGTTAACTTTGTGTCTTACGATTAAAGTCTATATTAATCAGTAAGGGTTAGTATAGTGGGCAATGGATGCATTGCTTTGGCTCAGTAAGTAATAGGCGTATTACTTAGTGTTGATATTAAGTGTTTAATCTCATTCTTGGTTGTAACACTTTTTCTTGAGAAGATTAGAGAAAACAGTTGAAAATCTTGTGTGACAGGTCGGGGTTTTACTCCTTTGAGCAAGGAGGTTTCCACGTAAAACTCTTGTGCCTAATTTACATTGTGCTATTTATTTTCTGCACTTTTATTCTGTCGGGGGACCTGGTCTTGTGATCACTGGTGGACGCATACATTCCATCAAATCTTGAGAGCCAAGAATGGATTTCATTCATAGAAACAATTTTTCATAATTTTCTCTTGGGAGACGAGGGTACTAAAAGGACAACAACTATTATTTGTCATGGCTCTTATACCACGTTGTTGGAAAAATGATAATCAGACCCTCGATAATTTTCACACTAAATAGCAATAGCAAGAGAGTAACAACGACACCAAATATTAAGTTAGGTAAATATGATATCAAGTAGGTAATACAATATATATTGATGAAAACTTGGTAGTGTCAAAAGACTACTATTATTTTATAAGAACAATACTCTTTTGTTTCGTACAACTCGTAATAATATTACTTTCACACTATTTTTTCACAAACTAAGAAATAGCTTGTGGATTACTCTCTATTGCTTTCTCTATTTTTCTGTCTCTTCAAATGTCCAATTACTAATCTATTTATAGAGTTTTGAACCTCTTGATTACATCATTAGTGACATAAATTTGAAAGTAATTTCCATAAAGTTTGGCCGTCAAACTCTACCAGAACTCTGCCAAAATTTAACTACCAACTTCCACAAATGTGACTGCCAACTTTCACATTTATAGCTGTCAACTTTCACATTTGTGTGTATTAATTACCACAAATGTGGCTGTCAAAATTGCTGCCAATCTTTGTTCTCACAAGTTCTGCAATCACTGTATGTGATTCGGTCACCTGGAAAGAGGAATGCTGCAAGAAGAAAGGCAGCAAGAGGTTGAGCGTGATTTCCAAAAAGCTCCTATGAGGAGGAAAAATCAAAATTATAACTCGACATGATTGGGTAGAAAAATAGGTGAGAAACCTATCATTAATGGTGAGCTTGACAATATGGTAGATCCAATAAGGGAGGCTTGAATCAACCCCAAAAGCAAAAGAAGTGCATTGAATAGAAATATTTGGATGCATTAAAACAAGAGTGAAGAAGTATTGCTCAAATAACAACCCATGGAAGGTGGCTCAAGAATGGAACACTTTTTGTAATTACCCAATGACTCCTAATGAGAGAATTTGTCTTTTTTGAAAGTCCTATTTACATATGTTGATCCTTCTTGTTAGTGAAGTGGAGAATTTCTCAAGTTGATGTGTTGGCTTTGTTACTATAGTATATGCCATAAATGAGGCTCTCAATAGATGTTTCTTATGGAATGACTTGTATTGTTGAGTAGGAATATTTAAAATCCTCGGCTAGTATAGTGATCATTTCAATAACATACTTGTACTGTAAAAAATGATGTATGCAATGTTGTTAAAAAATCTTTACGGATGTTAAGATTCTAAAGTCATTTAGTTGTACCATTCTGACACTACTCCCCAAGGTTAATGCCCTGACTCTTAAGAAGAATTATAGCCTAGCTGCTTCTTGTACCATATTTTATAAAATCACCACTATGATACTCAAAAATAGGATTAAATGTGTCATTAGTTCAATAATTATTCCTTCACAATCAGCTTTTATATTTATAGAAGAAAGGAATATAATTGATAACATATTGTTCAATCATGAGGTACTAAAATGGTATAGCCTTGTTTGGCTTTGTAATTCTTAGTTTTGATATAAATGAAAGTTGTTTAATTATAAAAAAATTATAAAAAATTACAAAAAGTCCTACATTCACTAAGAACATTTCTTGCCTAAAGCATAAAAATGAAGAAATACAGTTCATATTTATGTCTTTTAATTATATGTATGTATATATTTATCATATTTTCACGTTAACGAATATCTTATTAATCATAATTAAGTGAATACGTTTTGAAATATACCCTCTGTTTTTGGTAAGAACATAAATTTCCAATAAATTATAATATCAACTAATATCACTAATTTTAATATTTAAAGTAGCTAAAAGCTATGCTGCTAGATTATCTAGAACGGTTTGTTCTGTGTCTTTTTTTCATGACAATAATGGAAATTAACTTTTTCATAATTGATGGTACTTGAATATTGCTACGTCACCTCATAAATCACATAACGTAATCAGTAACAATTACGATCTCCATTTCAATTTATGTAATTATTTTATGTGGTACAAGAGGCTAATCATGTTTTTGTTGATCCAAATATTTTATATATTTTTCTAAGAAATTATTTTGATTTATAGTATTTACGACATAGTTTTTAAATAATTAAATTTTAAAATATCTATGTTTAAATTCACGAGCAAAATTTAAAAATTTAAATTTCAAAATTCCAATTGTGTCATGTAAATTTTGATAGAAAAAATGTTAGACTCCTCACCACATGTCCATATCTTTCTTTCATATTTTTTTTTTCAAGTGCATATTTAGATAAATAACATGTGTCCTATTTGAAGAATTGTGAAAATTACAAAAGTATACTACTTGAGACTTTAATTAACATTATATACACCTACTTATATCTAATTACAAACGAAGTTTATAAATTACAAGCATAGCATATTAAATTTATTTTCGATTTTAGTATGTCAGTTTTTTGGGATTCTGTGCCTATTTTGGGGATGATAATCATGTATTAAATTTAATTATTTTATCTCACCAATTTAATGGTTATTACTGAGCTTTTCAAATATACTTTTTACTTTTGCTTCCTTTTTTGATTCAATGATGTAAAGAGTAAAAGATATGTATAAGATTTTTATCTTTTCCACTTCTTTAATTTTCCAAGCAGTTGTTATTTCCTATACACTTTTATTTTCTTGAAAAATTAAAAACTTCTCTAATCCGTGTTCTTCTTCGCTCTTCTTTGTTCTTCTTCTCTCTCCGAATTTTGTTCAACTGCAATTTCACCATTGTTTTATCTCATAAATCCATCACTTTTCAATAGGTTTGTTATCGTTTACCTTTAGTTCTTCCCTCAATATACTATGAATAGGACACTCCGAAAAATCCCTAGGCTTCATAAACCAATCGTAGTTATTGATAGTCCGCCTATTGTTTGTTCAAGACCTTCTTTTTAGTAGGATTCATTTATAAATGGTGTTTAAAGTAAAAGTACACATTTTGATTTGTGTTCTAAGTAAGTATAAATCGAATGTTATCATGTTGGTATATATAGTGATTTTTTTAATGAGAGTTAGTAAAAATCTTGGTCTGTAGCAATTAATTTCTATTACAAAAGCTTTGTTTATTAATAGAATCTTGGTGAGTTGCCTTTCATATTTTTTTATGGTAAAATGTTATCTTTTGGTTTGTAACTAATTAGTACAGCATTAAAGTGTGGTGTAATGTATGAAACTTGGTAACTAATTAGTAGAATCTTGGTAATAGCCTTTCAACAATCTTGGTAACTTCTCATGTTTATATAAACTTGATCTTCTGTTATCAAATCGTGTTGAGAATTTGAGATTATTTCAATTTCTTCATATTCTTCAATTAAATCATCCAAAATAGAATCCATATCAGTCAAACATAGTGTGTTGGATCTCAAAATTTCTTGCCTTGTTGATAGGATGCCATTTTGGTACTCAATGGCTTTTATAGTTATATCCACACATGTTACACATAAAGGATTCCTTGAAAAGAAATCAGAATTGCATTTTTTTTATCTAAATAAACTTGACACCTATATCATTATGAATCTTCATTGGTGTAGATGGACCATTCACGACATATTTGAGTATTAAATGAAAAATGGTTGGGTCCACACCCAATTGGGAAGATATAGTAGTAATTAAGTCATCGTATTTAGTGTTTGCATAATACAGCACTCGTTCAATAATGTAATCCACATAATTACTTGTATTAGATTACAACTTATTAATCAATTTTCAAAATAAATAGAATTGTATTCCCACTGTAATTAAATTACACAATTTGGTACCTAGAATGCCTTTATATATATAAAAAAAAATGGTAATCATTCTGGTATAAAAAATTGTTGACGACATAAATTAGTTTTCTTCACCATCATTTTCATCGTATCATTTACCAAAAAACATAGCAGCAATTTTGTGGTAGTTAAACATAATACACAAAATCAATTACACCAAATCATTTACAATCATGTACACTATCAATTACACTTAAAAATCTACCATTAAAAAATAATGAAATTTATTGTTTATACACGAATTAAAATATACCATCACCAATCAATAAGAACTATAACCAATATTATTTCTTCAATTTTGTATTGTTATCTATAAATAACCAAAATCAGACTATTAACTACACCAATAGATGTACCCAGATAATAGCTTGAACGTTGGTATTTTTATAATGCCTAAAAGATACCAATTACACCAGATCACACACCAATAGAAATTCTCGAATTATGGTGTTTATATATGGCCTAAAAGATACTCAAGGGTATTAGGACTCATAGTCCATATACTTGTAGGACTCATAGTCTGAGACTTCTAGGACTCCTAGTTGTAATTTGTGTTGTACTAGGTTACCTATTCCCCTTACCAATATCCCCCTTGTAGTCATTATATATAGATGAATAGAGATGGACAACGGCTAATTGAAGTCGTTCTTTTCTTTCCTATTAGTTCTTCCCGATAATATGACTCCCCAGTAGCTTATTCCCTCTTCTTCAAATATCTCGCTTCCTTTTTCTACATTAGATTCTACATCTACTCAATCTACATCTGCATGTTGCGTCGGGATCACCTACTTCAGTCTTCTCAATACCTCCTTTGCCTTCTTTTTCTCCTCCTCTTTCTCTCCAAAATGTTGGGCCAAGCATTCTTCCAGGTTCTTCTATCGGCCAGATTTCCTTACCTTCGCTCCCACCTCACACTGGAACAATAGAACCAACAATTCCATCTCCCTTCCACTATGTCACAGCTTTAGCTATACCTAATATCACTAAATTGGTGACTATCAAACTTAATTTCGTTAAAGATTATCTCACTTGGCATACTTAATTCACCTGTTTGTTGATCTCTCATGAACTTCTTGGCTTTGTGGATGGCTCTACACCTCAACCCACTCAATTTTTATGTCATGTCTCTGGCAACCAGCAAGTAAGCCCACTCTATCGTTCATGGGTTAGAGTTGATCAAAGTGTACGGTCTTAGTTGTTTGCGACATTATCTCGTGAGGTCCTTGTTGATGTTCACTTGTTACCTACATCGCGTGATATTTGGCTATCCTTACATAGACGTTTTATGGATGCTAGTCAGGCCAAATCAATAGAACTTAAGCGCCAACTGACTACAATGCACAAATTAGACTCTCTGTCCATTGATTAGTATCTCTGATAAGCTAAGACGATAGTAGACTCCCTTGCAACAATTAACTCTCCAGTTTCCTCTCAAGATCTTATTGATCATGTTCTTCTTGGGTTAGGATGGGAGTATGACACATTGGTTGGTATCATTACTCACTTTCCTGGCCAACTATCTCTTGAAGAACTTCGCACCAAACTTTTGCTTCATGAGCAAGGTTGCAACGCTACAAAGAATTAGACTCTGCAGGTGTATCTCATCAAACCTTTGCTACTCATAATGTATCCTCGAATTCCTCTACTAAAAATCAAGAGGTCGTGGTAGAGGCCGGTCTTCCTCATATAGAGGTCGGGGTCATGGAGGAAGAGGGAGAGGCTCATTTGGTGGTCACAATCAATCACACCAAATTTCTTCATCCAACCCTCCACGCAATGGTTTTTATGAACAGTATTCATTAGGTATTGGTAGTGTTTCTCCTATTTGTTATCATTCACAATCTGCTAGTTCAACATCACCATCCTCGGGAGTCTTAAGATCACCCCCATCTTCTACCTTTTGTCAAATTTGTGGGTATCCTGGTCACTCTGCATTATAGTGCACTAATCGTTTCAATCATGCTTTTGTTGCTAATGATCTTCCTAAGTCTTTTTTCTACTATGTCTGTTAGTGAAACAACTGACGCTACTTGGTACTTTGACTTAACTGCATTTGCTCATATGACCCCATCTAAAGGTAATTTTTTGCGAAAATCCCCGTATACTGACTTTGATCGTGTGTTAGTTGGAAATGGTATTTTGCTTAATATTAAGAACATTGGATATTCTCAGTTACCTTTTACATCTCATCCACTACACTTGCACTCCATGTTTCACGTCCCTCAACTTCGTCATAATTTAATTTCTGTCAAGAAGTTGTGTAAGGATAACAATTGTGCGATTAATTTTGACTTTTCTTCTATGTCTATTAAGGACAAAGCCTCGGGTCAAACTCTCCTGCAAGCTTCCAGTGAGGGTGATGTTTATCCGCTACCATCGTCATCTGTGTCTTCTTATAATCAAACATCATCAGTGTCTTCTTATCATCAAGCATGTGTCGCTTTACGTCATTTTGGATATATTTGGCATCGTAGATTAGTCCATAGTGGAGCTCATACTCTAAATCATCTTAGGAAAAATAATTACATTAGTTTTGTCAGTTCTATCAATACTGATTGTGTCCCTTGTCAGTTAGGTAAATCTCAACGCTTACCCTTTCATTTAGTGAATCATTGTAGTTCTTCTCCTTTAGACATTATTCACTCAGATGTTTGGCAATCACAAGTTTTATCAAACTTGGGTTTTAAATACTATGTTATTTTTGTTGATGATTTTTCTCGGTTTGCATGGTTATACCCTATGAAAAATAAATCAGAAGTGTTTTCACATTTTTGTGCTTTTCAAAAACTAGCAGAGAACATATTTAACACTAAAATAAAGGCTTTTCAAAGTGATGGTGGTGGTGAGTTTGATAACACATCTATGCTCTCACATTTTTCTAACTCGGGTAGTTTCTTTCGTAAGTCGTGTCCAAACACTCCTCAACAAAATGGAGTTGCCGAACGGAAACATTGACACATTATTGAAATAGTGTGTACCGTTCTCTTAGAAGCTATTTTATCATCACAAATTTGGGTTGATGCAGCTTATTATGCTGTTTATACAATTAATAGATTGCCAACACCTAATTTGCAAGGACTTTCCCCCTTTGAAAAACTTTTTCATAGACCACCAGATTACAATTTTCTTAGAGTTTTTGGTTGTGCATGCTTCTCTAGCCTTTCTGTTCGAGTATCTCACAAGCTTGCAACTCGTTCAATTCATTGCATTTTTTTGGGTTATGCATCTAACTCTAAAGGATATCATTGTCTAGATCCCAAAACTGGTCGTGTCTATGTTAGTCGTCATGTTGTCTTTCATGAGTCAGCATTCCCATACACTACATTATCTTGTCCTTCAAAAGTGTCTTCCCCATCTATCTCTCCAGATTCTCTCGTTGTCACATCACCCTTATTTACTCCGCAATTATGTGAACCCATAACTCCTTCTAACATTCCTTCCTCCAGTTCTCCTCCATCTGCTCCTTGTTCTACCTTATTAACTCTTGTGCCTTCTACCGATCCATCTAGTGGATCACACACTGATGATATTTCAGCATCTTTATCCAGCTTGTTGCCTCCGACCAGTTCTTCCGCTTCCGCATCTATCATTACATCACATCAAATGCAATCTCGTTCCAAATCTGGTATTTCTAAGCCTAAGAATATATTATCGTTGAGTGACACTCTTCGTGATTGTGAGCCCTTTTGTTTCTCTCAGGATGTGAAAAATCCTAAATGGCAACAAGCTATGGCCGATGAATTTAATGTTATTTTGGATAATAAAACTTGGGTAGTTGTTCCTTTCCAGTCACAAATGAATTTAGTTGGTTGTAAGTGGGTTTATCGTATTAAATATAATTCAAATGGGTCAATTGAGCGTTACAAAGCCCGTCTTGTAGCACAAGGTTTTCACCAACAACCTGGCATAGATTACTACGAGACTTTTAGTCATCTTGTTCGGGCTACTACTATTCGTATTGTACTCTCTTTAGCTGTTTCTAATTTTTGGCCTATTCGCCAAGTAGATGTCAAAAATGCCTTTTTACATGGTATTCTTAATGAGGAAGTCTTTATGAAACAACCTCCGGGTTTCATTCATCCTGACTTCCCTAATCATGTCTACAAATTGACCAAAGCGATTTATTGTTTAAAAAAGGCCCCACGTGCATGGTTTCATCGTTTTAGTTCATTTCTCCTATCTCATGGTTTTACTTGTAGCAAATCTGATACCTCTATGTTTGTTCATCATTCTTCCTCTGGCGTTCTTGTCCTCTTGCTTTATGTTGATCATATTATTTTAACCGGTAGTCATTCACCTCTACTTGATCAGTTTATTAGCCTTATTTCCCGACAGTTTGCCATGAAAGATTTAGGTGAACTTCATTATTTTCTTGGTGTTCAGGCTGTTCGCTCGTCTGATGGTCTTCATTTATCTCAACAAAAATATATTTCAGGCCTTCTTATTAAGTTTCACATGCATACTTGTAAACTAGTTGGTACTCCTTTAGCTTCTCGCACTACTGTTTCTCTTATGGATGATGAGTTACTTTCAGATCCTAGTGAATATATGAGCATGGTTGGTGCACTTCAATACTTGACTTTAACCCGTCCAGATATTGCCTATGCTGTGAATGTTGTTTCTCAATTTATGCATGCACCTAGTACTACTCATTTGCATTATGTGAAGCATATTTTTAGGTACTTACAGGGTACTACTAAGCATGGATTGTTCTTGCGTGCTTCGTCCTCCAATTCATTGGTAGTTGCTTATTCTAATGTTGATTGGGCCGGATGTCCTGACAGTAGGTGTTCTACTATTGGTTTTGTTGTGCTCTTGAGTTTCAATCTTATTTCTTTGCGTGCAAAGAAACAACCCACAGTTTCAAGGTCATGTACAAAGGCTAAATATAGGGCTATTGCTTATACTGTTGCTAAAACTTCTTGGATTCGTCATGTTCTTTGTGAGCTTGGTCTTTATCTTAGTGAGCCGATTAGAGTGTTGTGTGACAACGACAGCTCAACATACATGTCTCGCAACCCAGTATTTCATGATCGTTCAAAGCATATCGATATTGGCTATTATTATGTCCGTGATAAAGTTGCTCAAAGGGATCTTGTTGTCCAATATGTGCCTTCTCACTTACAGCTTGCTGATATTTTTACAAAAGGGTTTATCCTTATCCCGTTTTTGCTTTTTGCGTGACAATCTGTCCGTTATACCAACACATCCAGATTGAGGGGGCATATTAGGACTCATAGTCCGTATACTTGTAGGACTCCTAGTTGTAATTTGTGTTGTACTAGGTTACCTATTCCCCTTACCAGTATCCCCTTTGTAGTCATTATATATAGATGAATAGAGATGGACAGCGACTGATTGAGCCTTTTATTATTTCTCTGTACAAAGTGTACTAATCAATTATACCTAATGTTATACAACAAAATTTTCACTGAATCTGATGTTTAATAAAGGAATTTAAATATACCATCATTTTCACCAATTCATTTACCAACAAAAAAAATCACCAAAGCTGATTTTTATATACGACCTAATTAACACCCAAACAAAAAATAAACTAGGATTTCTGGTGTTTATAACAACATAATACAGAATACAATTAACACCAAATCGTCTACACAAGTACACTATCAATTACACCTAATAATCTACCAAAAAGTTGATAAAATTTATACACAAATTAAAAAAGACTATCATTTCACCAAATTATTTACCAAAACAGAATCATGCAATATGAATTTTATACAAAACCACAAAATCCTAACATTAAACCAATGAACAAATACCAAAAAAATTATGCGGCTTTGTTATATTAAATAAAATAATTAAAATAATCACGTAAAAAACACAAATTCAATCGTGATTTATCACAAATACCTGATGCGCCCATCGTTCGTTGTGTTGAATTAGAATTGAAAAATTATTGGTATCCATGTTTGAACAATCGATCAGAATGAGTAGAAAGAGAGTTTTATTTTTGTTAAAAAATATATTTTTATGGGAGAGAATATATAACAAATCTGAGTAAATCGTGGAAGGTAAAAGAATTGGAGAAAATCAGAGAATATGAGAAAATCGTGGCTGACTATTCTACGCTATCTTTTTTTTAATATTAAATCCTAGTTTTGAAAAAAAAAACTATTGCTATATAGGCGGAAAAAAAACTATTGTTATATAGTAGTAATTAAGGTATTTAAGTTGTATACTTAAGATTTTTGCCCTTTGAATTTAAAAGTCCAAATTGTATCACGCTAAATAATATTCTTATTGATCATAGTTAAGGGAATCAGTTTTAAAAATATACCACTTCACTTTTGGTAAGAACGACCATGACCGTCGTGATTGACACCCACACTAACTCTCCGGTGGGAGAACCACTACTACAACTCAAACCAAAAAACTAAAACCAAAACTAAGGCATTTAAGTATAGGAAAGCAGAAATAATAGTTAAAAACTGAAGTTCCCATAATCTTCAATAAAAGATCTAACAACTAACAATGCAGAATAATTAACCTAGAATCTGAAAGTCAATGTACCAAAACATCTAACAATGATCCTAGTCTAAACAAGAAGGGATACAACCCCTTACTAATGAACTAACTAAAACAAATGTCTAAGTCTGGAAATGGTGGACATAAACGAAAGAGAATTCCATGGCAGTCCGAAAGAATTGGCTCACCCTTGAATTCGAACGATCACTGATCTCCTAAGCGAGGTCTGTCATTAGCCGCTTGAAGATGCCCTTACTCAACAAAATAAGAGCAAGTGCAGTATCAGTACACAACCACAATGTACTGGTAGGATCGCACGGCTATCCCACTAAGTGAAACATAAGCAAGTCAAGACAACATTATAATCACATGCATATATATCACCATATACAATATTATCAACATTTACGAACAATGAGCAACTTCACATTTTATATCAAATAATTGGTCCTCTCATGGAACCCAAGCCCAAACAGTTAGCCTACTGGAATATGGTATCCGATCCCATAATTATGTCAGAACGTGGCAACAGATCCCATAGTTATGCCGGAACGTGGCAACATATCCAAGTTAGTTATGCCGGAACATGGCAACCGATCCATTCAACACACCACAATCACAATCACAATTATTTCATCAAGATCATACATTTATGTCATGATTTCATGGCAACACTACTAGAAATTTGATCTATTTCCACAGTTCATGTACCGTTGCAATAGACTTTCCTACAGTAGCCATTGGTCTAACGCCACGGTTAAAGCAACCGCTACAACATATCACGTAGCAATAGATCTGTTGCTACGATTATGTGCGACGTTTCAAAAAAACGTAGCAGTAGATAGACCTATTGCCACGGTTTTAATTTTAATAAGTTGCCAACGCTTAGTGTCGTATTGCTACGGTTATGAACCGTTGGAAAAGAGTTTTATGCATCAGTTCTTTTGAGGTTATGGCTACAGTTTTTCTTTCAATTCAAAACCCATTTCATTCTATTGCGACGGTTGTTATAGGGTAATGCAACGGTTATTATAGAGTAATGCGATAGCTATTACATGGTAATGCAACAGTTATTATAGGGTACTTCAACAATTCTTACTTTTTGCAACAGTTGTTATTAAGCTATTGCAACGTGTGTGTATATATAATATATATATTATTGGTGCACTTCCATAAATATTATATTATTGAGCTATTGCAGTAATTTTATAACATAAAATACACATAAATCGTTCACAAGAAGAAATGTTCATTACCAAAATTATAATCAAGATCCATAAAACCAAAATATATATACAATCTATGTCAAGTCTTCACTACTGCTTTCATCGCCTTCTTTGATTTCATCACCTACATACAATTAGAAAAAATATAAATAATTTAGCAATTTTTTCGCAAAAGCTTAATGGCTCCACAATAGTCATATATTACAAAGTTATTACTCTATATCTAAGACATACATATAATTCAATAAACTCAAATAACATTAAACTATATATATGGAGTATGGACTAATCTCAAACTTTTTCGCAACTTCATTGCTGCCATAGATGCTTCAGCTTGGGGAGTTGGAAGTCTATAATCCCAAAATGAATGCATGTATCTCATCCCAACTGGAGACGGTGTAAAGAATACCATACATCCTGGCCCGTCCAACCAGAACAACTACCTTTAGCTAGTTCTCTCTGTTTTGTTACCAAACAAGAGAACAAAGGAACAAAAGAAATACCAAACTGGTCGCCATCATGTATGTGTAATGTTCATGACTTCTAGCTAATAATAGAAGATAATGGAAGCAAAGGAACCATATGGACAGTGACAACTAGTTCAAATTAAGGTTTAGTTGTTTTTACTGTTACATTAAATCTGGTGCTTGTCAGGAATACTTTTAGTTCAGTAGATACTCTCTACCCTACAAAGATAGGGGTAAGGTTTGTCTCATACACTCCCTAGACCCCACTAGTAGGGATTACACTAGGTGTATTGTTGTTGTTTGTAGAAATAATGAGAGATAAAGATGGACTAGTGCATACAACATGGGTATAGGCTCACAACAACCAACCTTCATCGGCACTCCACCAGTGTATTCAGGACCTTCAAAGGCTCACAAATCAGCTGGAAATCTTAAAGTGCAATTACATATATAGAGAGGCAAACTGTACAACTGACTTCCTATCTAAATGGTCCAAGATTCTACAACAATTACACCTACCAGCAGTTGCCCAGGTTGGCCAAAGGAAGCCATATTTTAGAAAAATTGGGTTTGACTAATTTAGTGGTATGATACCCAATAGGTTTATCTACAAGCTATATACTTAAAATATAAAAAGAATCTGCATTTTCATAATTCATGTAATAAACAATCACAAGATGCCACTTCTGATGAACATATCCTAGAATATATAGTATGGCCAGTTGAAGAAGTGCAACTGATTTAGAATAGTAGATGCATCTCTCATTTGCATTAAATACAACATATTTCGGGATTCAAAGAATCTATCAAAAAATCTGCACTATTAACAACCATTTACAGCTATTGTTCTTGCCTTAAGTAGTAGGTTCTTTCGTGTTACTCATCCCACTATGTCACCTAAATTGGGATTGATGATGTCTATGTTTTTCCAAAGATAATTTACTTCCAGTCTTTAAGAGGGGATATGTAAGGTTGAAACAAGTTCTCCACTTAAAGTTTATGGTATGCATAACTAATCTTTGTAAACAGGTTGGACTTGGGAGTAACTTTGGCTCATGAAATGATGCACACTTGGATGAAGATCCAAGGTGCTTTCCAGCTTTCTACTATAATCTATAGTTGGTTTTGTCTAATTTAAACTACAAATAATGGAAAATAAACTAGTGAACAACATTCCTAATAAATCTGTCTTTTTCTCTATGATATATAGGGTATGAGGGGCTGTCCCTCATCGCAAAAGGTATTTGTGAAGTTATAGCTCACAAGTGGATAGAATGGCAATCTTTTACTGGTGATGAAAACATAGAAGGTACAAGTGAACAAGCTCAGTTCTTGAGAAATCTGAAAGAGTTTCTGAAAGATGGAATTGAAAAAAGCCATTCAAGCAGACTATTCTATGTGTAAAATTCTTTTTGGATAGGTTTAAGTTGTGTTGTTTCAGCACAATTTCACCACAAATAAGCTCCACAATTTAGTACATGACACTTCAAAATAAAAATGTTGTTTTCAGCATATTCACATTTTCAGAGCACATTCAAAAATTTCTGCAGATTTTGGCTAGGACTCTAAAAACTTCACAATTATAATCTGTACAATTCAGCATAATCTGCACAAAAATAATCTGCACCATGCCCACATCTGCATTGAGCAGGCAAAGAAAGTCACCAACTGAACCTTCAACGTAAATTGTACTAAACTATAGTAACTTATGGAAGGTCTTTGGTTTAACCCTCCATATCACCATCAATAGGAAAATGAAGAAGAAGAGCAAAAAAAAAGAGTCGCAATAGAAAAATAAACAAAGTCGCAACAGAGAAAGGAAATAGAGTTGCAAGAGAAACATAAAGAAGAAGAAGAAACACTCAAAACATAGAATTAGCGACACCAACCTTGCTCAGCCCCTTGAACAGAAGTAGGTTCGCTTGGTGAAGGAATGGACAATGCTGCCAGTATGTTAGGATCAATTAATCCCGCATGCTTGAGTTGTGCAATTACATCTGCAATAACTTCTTGTCGCACAGTTTTCTTTTGTTCCTCCATTTGTTTCTCCATTTTCTGCATCTTTTCTTGCATTTGCTGCATTTCATCAGTTGTTGCATTTAAAGTTGATTCCAAATTGCCAACTTTTTTTTTCAAAGTAGTCTGTGTAACTCCTACTCCATATAGTCTTAGGCGTCCCGGATGTTCAGGACCCATGACGGTTGAAAATGCATCAACATACTGGTCATTTGTGCTCATTTGTTTTTCAATTCCCTCCATTTCAGCCTACAAAAGCATATCCAACAAACACAATCTTATAAATTAAAATTTAAAATAAATAACTTATCTCAATTAAAAAATTGAAAATAGACAGTACTCATACAATTTTACTAGTAGTATTTTCATTCGAAGCCTCGTACAAACGCCCGGGTTTTCTTGTTCTTGAAACCACAAAGAGATCCTTAGATGATACTGTCTTCTTCTTTCTCCTAGTCACATTGCAATGTGTATCAGAAATTGTTTAAATGTCATGTTAATACTAGACAGTAAATAAGAGAACACACCAACTTATTACGGACTAAAGCGAAACTCTTTTTGCCAGCAGTGTGTGGATTCTTCAGTTTTTTTCGATTCTTAGTATTTGTTTCAGACATTTTCTGCAAAGAAGTGAATCAATAATGTTAATTGAAGGCATATTAGTGCTATATAGTATACTAGACGAGGTCATTATCTCAATATTTCTTTTTCAACAAGTCCAATTGAATAAAAAGAGCGAGTAAACAGATTTGGAAGACTGCAACAATTATCAAACTCACAACATTATCAAACTCACAACATGAGCGAATCAATAGTGTGTCTTGTAAACAAGTTGTTTTAATTGTGACTTCCACACCAACATTTTTACCTTGAATTTTTCAGACTTCCAATATTTGAGGAGCTCTCTAAATTGACATTCTGGAATGACCAGGCCTGTTTTCCATTCGAACTTCATCATTATCATATGGATCGTAATAAGTCATCTTCAAATCACTTCTATGTCTTCTCCAAGCCTCTCGAATTGTTACCATAGTCCAATTGTACGCAGCTTCAGGAATAATATTTCTCCTATAATTTTGTGTCATTCACTTAGCCAATAGAAGTAAAATACTTTTACAAATAATTTAATATTGTAAACTACAAACCTTGGTATAATCCCATAAATCTTGTTTAGTGTCCATGCTCCTCTAATCTAATATATCAAATGGGCAAAGAGTCGCATTTGTAGCCAATATTCCTAGGAAGCTGCTTAATTCTATGACAACATCATCAGTAGGACCAACACGCTGATTTTCGCTATTCAGTAGGATCAATTTACGCTCTTTTCGGGCTTGTACATTAAGCATTTGAGTTCTACTTCTTTTATTTTGAGTGGAAACGTCTTCAGCTATAAGAAAATACAAGAAATATAATTAGAAATCACGGATACATTTAATAAGTTTCTAAGCTTATATGTTACCTTGTTCTTCAGGTTGATCATCTGTTTGAGGAGTGACATAATTTATTTGCACTTGATCCACGGAAGGTAGCTCCTCGAAAGGCTGCTCCTCGACAGGCTGCACCTCTACAGATTGTCTATTTGCTTCAGATTGTGGTGCTATTGGTTGTTGCACTTCAAGTAATTTAAGCAAATGTCCTTTCTCGCACTATATAGCTTGAACAATTTCATTTGTTGTCAATAACCGCCGTTTCTTATTTGCCAAGAATGATAACGATCCTGGTTTAGCGAATGTCTTATTTTTTGGTTTTTTGTTTCTTTTTGAAGGTTCTTGTTGACTCATGACTATTCAAATCTGTGTAAAAATAGGACTACAGAAGTTACAGAAGTTGTACTATCCACCAAGTCTTACCAATAACATTTTTTATCTGTAAAATTTGAAACCAAATATTTAACTCTATTTAATAATCATATCAGTTTTACGAAACAAAGAGCTGAAAACAAAATGTACCCTTAAGTAGCAGCAGTAGCAACATCATATTATCAAGAGCTTAGAAGAAAATAAATGTAAAACTAGTTTGAAATCTAACTTTTGAAAGTCTACTACTTAATGACCTCAATGGGATTTCAAAGAAATGACGATTGCATCAATACATACACACTATTAATTAGAAGAGTTTCACCTATCCTATGCATGCTACTCTCACAATCAAAAATTGCAACAGAATCATAAATAAATAGTGTAATCAGAATCTTCATCTACGTAGCTACCCTTGAAGTGGATATTAGCATCAAAAGGTAGAGGGAATAAACTCAAACGCATACAAGAAGTAAATTCAGTGAAACTCTCTTAGACTCTAGCATGAAAATTCTTCCTGAAATNACTATTAATTAGAAGAGTTTCACCTATCCTATGCATGCTACTCTCACAATCAAAAATTGCAACAGAATCATAAATAAATAGTGTAATCAGAATCTTCATCTACGTAGCTACCCTTGAAGTGGATATTAGCATCAAAAGGTAGAGGGAATAAACTCAAACGCATACAAGAAGTAAATTCAGTGAAACTCTCTTAGACTCTAGCATGAAAATTCTTCCTGAAATTTTCAAATCTGATCAGTCCAGCATATTCAGTTTATTGAATAGAAAAAGATGACAAGTATCTTAGACTTTTTTTTACTTGAAATATGTCATGTGCGTTTTTTTTAGGGAAAAAGTCAACTACAAATCGAAATTTCTCTCATAAAACTAAAATTCACTCTCTCAAAGACTTTTGCTTGAGAGTTCTCAAATCTCCACCAAACACGAAATACAAACTATAACCCTAGATTATATGGCAGACCTAGATTAGAACAAATAACATAGATTTAAGACAAACCCATATATTATTCTTTACGATCTTTCAAAACTCATTCAATGGGGACTTAGAAATCATTAACTAGGAGAGAAAACATAAAATTTACTCACCTTTACATCCAAGAATTTGTTGTCGAAAGACCAGTGGAGCTTCAACTGAAGTAAAAGATATCAATGCCCAAGAAATTTTCTGTTGAAAGACCAACGAGCTTTACCAAAGAGATTTCTTCACCAAGAACTTCGCTGTTGTTTTCTTCACCAAGAATTTCGCTGAGATTTTGTAGAACAGAACAACATTTGGGAAAAAGCGTGCTTTAATTTGGTTGAAAAAGGGTTTTATGGGAAAGGCCTTTTTTCTTTTAGATTTTTTTAATGACATAAAAAAAATTGGCGCTTTGCAAAATTAGTGGAGGGAAATATATATTTAGGGACAAAAATCAGAACCACAATATTTCTCCTAAAATAATCGTTGCCATAGAGTCATCTATTGCAACGATTCTAAAATCTGTAGCCATAGAAACTCTATAGGGACAGTTATAGGGATGATGTCACGGTTCATTTTAAGAATTGTTCTATTAAATCCAATGATATATTGCAATAGTTATAACTGTTGTAATAGGCAATCTATTGCTACGATTGTGTAACCGTTGCTACATAAGCGTTGCAGTAAGTCAAATTTCTAGTAGTGCAATCATCATTCATCTATATAATTTACAACAAATGTGATCAACATTGCAATATTCATACATATACAAGTATCAGAATGAAGCAAGAACAAAACATACATCACACAATCATAGAATCACAACTATCTCCTACCTTGAAACAAGCTTGAAACCATGAGAAACTTAATCCTTCCCTTTCCGAATTTGTTCCACTTGTTCTTTATCTACAAACAATCAATATAGCACGGGAATCAATAAACAATCACTAATTACCCGAATTACTAACAATTCTATGAACCCTAGATCATACCCACGATCCTAATTATCCAATTTAGGGTTGTTTCCACCATAGAATCTATAACAAAACCCTCCCCCATCAATATTCACCTATTATATTATGTTCTATGGATCAAAAAATGGATTCGGGGAGTGAAAAACTTACCTTTAGCCTCAAGAATGGTGAAAAACAAGTAGGAGTCGCCTAAGGTTCGTTCCTTAGCTCTAAAAGTCTAAAAGTGCATAATGAGGTTGTTTAGGGGTTTATTAACGACTTTAATTTGCGTCTAGCCCGCCACAGCGACCGTCACCCCGTTGTAGCGGCCCCACCAGAGCGACAAACCCCAGCGCCAAAGTGGGTTACGCGAGACAGAGAGTTATTTCAAGAATTCCAAGATTCTCATTTCACAACACACCTCTAACCAACGACGCTCAAACAATACCTTTTACGCTAAGATCGATTCCGATAGTTCTACTCACCTGAATTCAATTCCGTTAAGGCGTACGGATTCCTTAATGAGTTATCTATCCCCTCATGAAATCAAAAACATAAATACTTCCCTCGATTTTTACCAGATTTCCCTACACCTCAAAGACTTCGATTTCATCCAAATCTGGACAACGTTGGGAAAATCCAAATACTACAAAAAAGTTTTTCCGGCCCAAATTTTCCCTTGTTGGCTTTTCTATAACGATGGAAACAGGTTGTTACGATAGATACCAATTTACCTATCACTCGTCCCCGAGTGACAAAACTTAGGAAAATAGGCTAAGCAAGGAATGAAGTAGTACTTGAATCGACGAACAATTGGGGACACTTTTCTCGCATGTCTCTCTATGTTTCCCAAGTAGCTTCCTCAACTGGACAATGTTTCCATTGAACTTTCATGGAATTATTTTCCTTGGTCCTCAACTTGTGCACATCACGATCAAGAATTGCAATCTATTCTTCCTCATATTGGAGGTCCTTGTCTAGCACAATTGAATCCTACTTAATGATATAATCCTCATCACCATGATACCTCTTCAACATGGACACATGAAATACCGGATGAACACTTGATAAATTAGGAGGTAAAGTCAATCTATACGCTATCGGTCCCACACATTCAAGAATTTCAAATGGACCAATGTATCTAGAACTTAGATTACCCTTCTTACCAAATCTCATTACCCATTTCATGGGTGATACCTTAAGAAGAACATTTTCACCTGATTGAAATGCCATGTCTCTTGCCTTATGATCCTCATACTTCTTTTGTCTACTTTGGGCTACTAGAAGCTTAGTTTGAATACTTCTAACCTTATCTTGAGCATCCTTCACTAAATCAACCCCCAATGGTTTCACATCTCTAGCCTCAAACCATCTTATGGGTGATCTATATCCCCTCCCATAGAGTGCCTCGAATGGTGTCATGTCAATGCTGGAGTGATAACTATTATTATAGGAGAATTCACACAAAGGTAAGACTTTATCCCAATGTCCTCCAAAATCAATCACACATGCCCTCAACATGTCTTCTAATACTTGAATAGTCCTCTCCGGCTGCCCGTCTGTCTGTGGATAGAAGGTTGTACTAAAAGTGAGTTATGTGCCCAATTTATCATGCAATTTCCTCCAAAACTTGGATGTGAATTGGGTACTACGGTCTGAGATGATAGAGAGGGGCACCCCATGCAACCTCACTATCTCTTTCACATAAACTTTAGCCAATTGCTCTGGATTTTAATCTATCAACCACTACCCAAATAGAATCAAAGTTCCCCAAAGTCTTGGGAAGCCCAACCACAAAATCCATGGCTATCCTTTCCCATTTCCATTCCGGAATTGGCATTTTTTGAAGTAAACCTGCAAGCCTTTGATGTTCATACTTCACTTGTTGACAATTTTGACACTTCGCCACAAACTCGGCTATATCTTTTTTCATGCCCGGCCACCAATAAATTCACTTCAAATCTCAATACATCTTGGTCACACCCGGATAAATAGAATATCGTGAACCATGAGACTCTACCAACAATTTCTCAATCAAGTCATCTACTCTAGGAACACATATTTTCCCTTTAAAACTTAGCACACCATCCACATCAAGAGTGGTCTCTTGTGCGTTAACATTCACAGTCTTCTTCCTAAGATCCTCCAAATTCTCATCCGCAAATTGTTTGGCCTTGATCTCCTCAATGAATGTGGCCCTCACTTCAATACTAGCTAACACCCCACCTCTTTCTGAGATACATAATTGCATGAACTTAGACTCTAAGGTTTGAATTTCTTTAGCCAAAGATCGCTTGGACACATTCAAGCAATCAAAACTACCCATACTCACCGCTTTTCGACTCAAAGCGTCTGCCACCATATTAGCCTTGCCCGGATTGTATTGAATGGTCACATCATAATCTTTAAGTAACTCTATCCACCTTCGTTGCCTCAAATTTAGATCCTTTTGAGTGAACACATGATGCAAACTACGATGATTGGTAAACACTTCTCACTTAACACCATATAGGTAATGCTGCCAGATATTAAGAGCAAACACTATCGCTGCCAACTCTAAATCATGTGTTGGATAATTCCTCTCATGCACCTTCAATTAACGTGAGGCATAAGCTATAACATTTTTATCCTGCATCAACACAACACCCAAACCAGAATGTTAAGCATCACAATAAACAATAAGATCCTTACCTTCAACCGGTAATGCTAGAATGGGCAGTGGTCAAGAGAGTCTTGAACTTTTGGAAGCTCTCCTCACATTTTTCAGTCTATTCAAATGGTATCTCCTTTTTGGTCAAATTAGTCAAATGTGTAGCGATAGAAGCAAAGCTCTTCACAAATCGACGATAATAGCTCGTGAGCCAAACAAAACTCCTAACTTCCGTCACAGTGCTAGGTCTAACCCAATTCTTAACCGTCTCAATCTTTTAGGGATCTACCATTACCCCTTCTTTTGAAACTACATTCCGTAAAAATGCAACCGATTTCAACCAAAATTCACACTTAGAAAATTTAGAATATAGCTTTTGCTTCCCAAGAACACCTAATACACTACGAAGATGGTTGACATGCTCTTCCTCACATTTCGAATAGACCAAAACATCATCAATAAATACTATGACGAAAGAATCAAGAAATGGCTTGAACACTCCATTCGTTAAACTCATAAAAGTTGTAGGCGCATTGGTCAAACCAAAAGACATAACCAAAAACTCATAGTGCCCATAGCGAGTTCTAAACTTCGTCTTGGGCACATCCTCAGACCTAATTTTCAATTGATCATAGCCAGACCTTAGATCAATCTTAGAGAAAACTAATGCACCTTGCAATTGGTCGAAAAGATCATCTATTCGAGGTAAGGGATACTTATTTCGAATAGTGACCTTATTCAATTACCGATAATCTATACACATTCTCATACTACCATCATTTTTCTTAACAAACAAAACTGGAGCACCCCATGGGGAAGCACTAGGATGAATAAATCCCTTATTAAGAAGCTCTTGGATTTGAGCCTTAAGCACTCTTAATTTTGCCGGAGCCATGAGATATGGAGGGATAGGAATGGGTCGAGTACCAGGTTCTAAATCAATGCAGAAGTCTATATCTCTATCCGGAGGCATACCAGGCAAATCATTAGGAAACACTTCTATAAATTCCGACACCATGGGAATTGACTCAATGGATGAAGCCTCAATCTCAATATCCCTAATATGAGCCAAATAAGCCAAACAACCTTGCCCTATCAATTTCTTAGCCCGAATGGAGGATATGATCTTAGTTCGTTTTGTCTTGTACACCCCTTCCCACTCTAATTTTTCCCTTCCCAGAATTTCTAGAGTTTCTAACTTAGTATTAAAATTAAGTACGGCATAATAGGGGGACAACTAAGTCATTCATGTCAAAGTCAGTCATATCCAAAATCACCAAATCAACCTAAGTCAGAAAACCCATAAACAAAATAGGACAAGCATGATAAACATGGGTAACTATGACTAACTCTCCAACTGGGGTGTAAACATGGATAGGGGCATCAAGTATATCACAAATCATATCAAACTCTGAGGCAAATCACACAGATACATAAGAATAAGTAGAACCCGGATCAAATAACACATTAGTCATCCGATCACCGATAAGAATAGTACCTTTGATCACCGCATTAAACACTTATGCCTCATTCTTGCTCGGAAAGGCATAACACTGAGCCCTATCATCTTGACGAACCACTTCCCTACTTTGTTGCACATTACCTCTGTCTGCATTAGCATTTTCTCTACCTCAACGGCCTCGTTGATTACCTCCTCGCCCACTTTGTGGACGTCTTCTACCATTATTACCACTCCCCATGGGTACCACTGCTCTAGACTGCTGCTGCGCAGAATCTAACACACGTGGGTGGGGACAATCTCTCCTCATATGCCCAGGTTCTCCACAGTTGTAACAAGTACGATCAGAAGATGGTCTGCCGCCCGTCGAAGGCGCGACTCCCCGGCTATCCTAAAAATTATGAGATGGAGTTTTCGAGTAACTACCTGTAGAGGCGGGCATATCGGATTGAATTGGCTTGGCTGCAAGCGTTGGCCTTTCGGACCCCTTGGAATAAGAACATTGAAAGTTACCCGAGTTCTTGGCCCTTTTTGCCCATGCCTTAGGTTGACCATCTCACCTCACCCCCTCCACTTTCTTAACATAGTCTGTTGCAGAAGTCATATGAACAGATGATACTTGCAACTCAGAATTTAATCCCCTAATAAATAACTGGATTCTCTCTTCCTGAATAGTCACCAATCGAGTAGTATATCTAGACAAAGCATGGAACTTGGCCTCATAAGCAGCCACAACCATACCACCTTGCTCCAAATCCATGAACTCATCATTTTTGCGATCCCTCAAAGTCCTAGGCACATATTTCTCTAAGAATAGAGCATGAAGTTGGGTCCACATAAGTGGAGGTAAAGTAGAAGATCTGCATTCCATATAAGCTCTCCACCACTGCTTAGCCTCACCTTGAAGTTAGAAAGACACAAACTCAACCCCATGTTGATGAACAATACCCAGTTTATGAAGCCTCTCATAGCAATCCAGAATGAACTCACAAGCATCCTCATTCTCAGAACCAAGAAACACAGGAGGCTTTAGCTTCAGAAACTTTGTCAACATTTCATTCTTATTACCAGTCATAACAGAACCCAACAAAGGAGGAAAGAAAGCATCATTACCTCCAGTTCCAGAAGACATCATTACCTCCAGTTCCACCCACCTTGGGAATAGTGCTAGCAACAGGAGGATTAGTAGGAGCTTGAATTGCTTGAGCAGAAGGAAGCACTCCAGGACCAACCAATTCCTTTAATAACGACATGATTTGTTGAGCTAACACTGGATCCAAAGAAAGAACACCTCTATTCCCAGCCTGCACATCTTCTTCTTGTCCCATATCCTCAACATATTCAACAACAACGTTTTGCTCTTCAATCTCTTCATGATGTACATGAGGGTTCTCATTCACATGAGCATTCTCAATCGGAGCTCCATTTCCAACAGGCGCTACTCTTCCAAGACCTCTACCCCTAGCTCTTCCTATACCTTTGCATCGACCACAACCTCTCACTATAGATTTCTCAATCGAAGCATTGGTAGGAGCTACAGGCCTGACGCCGTTGAATCTACAATTAACCATCTGCGGACAGAAGAGTGAAGGAGGTTAGATATCAATTTGAATCGCCAGATACCAATTGAAATTAAGTCATAGCACGAAAGGAGACAAGAGAAAACACAAAGATTTCCTAAAGTCATATAGCCTCTTGAAGAAAAGTAAAGGCGTCCCCGCACCGTTCTGTGAGACTCTACTAGACTCGTTCTAGTACATCGAGATCAATGAACCTAGGCTATAATACCAACTTTGTCACGACCCCGACCGTCGTGATTGGTACCCACACTAACTCTCCGGTGGGAGAACCACTACTACAACTCAAACCAAGCAACTAAACCAAAACTAAGGCATTTAAGTATATGAAAGCAGCAATAATAGCTAAAAACTAAAGTTCCCATAAACTTTAATAAACTATCTAACAACTAACAATGCGGAAGAATTAACCTAGAACCTGAAAGTCAATGTACCAAAACATCTAACAATGATCCAAGTCTAAACAAGAAGGGATACAACCCCATACTAATGAACTAACTAAAACAAATGGCTAAGTCCAGAAATGGAGGACATAGACGAAAGAGAATCCCATTGTAGCCCAGAAGAATTGGCTCACCCTTGAATTCGAATGATCATTGATCTCCTAAGCGAGGTCTGTCAGTAGCCGCTTGAAGATGCCCTGTACTCAACAAAAATAAGAGCAAGTGCAGTATAAGTACACAACCACAATGTACTTGTAAGATCACGCGGCTATCCCACTAAGTGAGACATAAGCAGGTCAAGAAAACATTATAATCACATGCATATATATTTCGACATATACAATATTATCAACATTTACGAACAACCATGCAACTTCACATTTTATATCAAATCAGTGGTCCTCTCATGGAACCCAAGCCCAAACAGTTAGCATACCAGAACGTGGTATCCGATCCCATAATTATGCCGGAACGTGGCAACTGATCCCATAGTTATGTAGAACGTGGCAACCGATCCAAGTTAGTTATGCCAGAACATGGCAACCAATCCATTCAACACACCACAATGACAATCAAAAGTATATCATCAAGATCATACATATAAGTCATAATTTCATGGCAATCATCATTCATCTATCTCATTTAGAACAAGTGTGATCGACATTGCAACATTCATACATATACAAGTATCATAATGAAGCAACAACAAACATACATGACACAATCATAAAATCATAACTATCACCTACCTCAAAATAAGTTTGAAACCCTAAGAAACTTGATCATTCCCTTTCCGAATTCGCTCCGGTTGTTCTTGGTCTACAAATAATCAATATAACATGGAAATCAATAAACAATCACTAATAACATGAATTACTAACAATTCGATGAACCCTAGATCATACCCATTATCCCAATTATCCAATTTAGGGTTGTTTCCACCATAGACTCTATAACAAAACCCTCCCCCATCAATATTCACCAATTCTATTACGCTCGACGGATCAAAAAATGGATTCGAGGAGTGAAAAGCTTACCTTTAGCCTCAAGAATGGTGGGAAATAAGTAGGAGTCACCTGGGGTTCGTTCCTTAGATCTAAAAGTTGAAAAGTGCATAATGAGGTCTTTAAGGGGTTTATTAACGACTTTAATTCGGGTCTAGCCTGCCATAGCGGCCGTTACCCCGCTGTAGCGGCCTCGCCAGAGCAACAAAACCCAGCGCCAAAGTGGGTTACGCGAGATAAAGAGTTGTTTCAAGAATTCCAAGATTCTCATTTCACAACACACCTCTAACCAATGATGCTCAGAAAATACCCTTTACGCTAAGATCGATTTTAGGAGTTCTACTCGCCCGAATTCAATTTCGTAATGTCGTACGAATTCCTTAACGAGTTATTTATCCCCTTATGAAATCAAAAACACAATTACCTCCCCCGATTGTTACCAGATTTCCCTACACCTCAAAGACTTCAATTTTGACCAAATCTGGACAAGGTTGGGGAAATCCAAATACTACAAAAAAGTTTTCCGACCCTAAATTTTCCCTCGGTGACTTTTCTATAACTACGGAAACAGATCGTTACAACAAATATCTCCTATAAATTATTATATCAGTTAATATGATTGATTTCATCATATGTTTTTGTAGGCTTTTAGGTTTAGAGAATATTTTTCCTTTCACGTTGTTTATTCATCTCATAATAGAGATATATATAGATACAACTAATACTTTAATGACAAGTATAATTAGACTAGAATTAGGACAAATAATTGACCCCTACTCCAAGAAATATAAATTTACATAATAGTCCTAATTTCAACAGTCCCCTTCAAGGCGGTGCATATATGTCTATCATGCCTAATTTGCCAATCATCTCGTGGAAGACCTTCACTGATACAGCCTTGGTGAGTACATCTTCCAATTGACTTTCAGACTTGACAAATGGAAAATGTATAATCTTTTGATCTAGCTTGTCCTTAATGAAGTGTCTATCAATTTCAACATGCTTAGTTCGATCATGTTGAATAGAGTTTTGTGCTATTTGAATTGCGGTTATGTTATCACAGAATAAGCTCATAGTTCTTGTACATTCAATTTCAAGATCCTTCAGAACATATTTAATCCATAATAGTTCACACAAGCCATTGACCATCCCTCGAAATTTTGCTTCTGCACTAGACCTCGCGACAACCTTTTGCTTCTTACTTCTCCACATGACAAGATTGTCGTCAACAAAAATGAGATAACTTGAGGTTGATTTCCTAGTAAAGAGATCTCCTCTCCAATCTGCATCTTTGTAGCCTTCGATGACGGTTCTTTCATTCTTCAAGAATAATAGTCTTTTTTCCTGAAGCTCTCTTCAAGTATAACATAATTCTATAGACAACTTCCATATGATCTTCTGTTGGGTTCTGCATGAACTGACTCACAACACTTACAACATATACAATGTTTGGCCTTGCGTGAGTCAGATAGATTAACTTCCCTACTAGACGTTGATATCTGCCTATATCTTTTATTTTCTCTCCCGAATAGTTTCCAAGTTTGTGGTTTGTCTCTATAGGTGTATAAATTGGCTTGCATGCTATCATTTGTGTCTCCATTAACAAGTCTATACATATTTTCTCTGAAAAAGGGAAATTCCCTGTCTTGACCTTGATATTTCAATGCCTAGGAAATATCACAATTGTCCTAGGTCTTTCATTTCAAATTTTATTGCCAAAAATTTCTGAAGTTGATCCATTTCATTGGAATCATTTCCTGTCCATGTCATAAACATATACAATCAACTATGTTACCTTCCCTTCGTTTTGTCTGATAAACATAATGTGATTAGAGTTACTCTGTTTATAAACCATTGATGTCATTGCAGACATGAAACGTCCAAACCATGCCTGTGGTGACTCTTTTAACCCATATAATGCCTTCTTGTAACACCTCGCTATTTGAAAGAACTAGAATTAGAAAGAAACTATTTTTTTGGAAAGATTTAAATTTGGAAATTTTGGCAAGTTATGCTAAGTATGAGTTTTGGTTCAACTTCAAACACTATAACATTTTGTACAGGATGATTTAGGTGTGCCATAAATTATCAAATGAAAGATCTTTGAATTATCTTTCCAACGCCACCAAGTTTGTTAATTTTTGAGCTCGTATGAAAGAGATGTGTCCATTTGAAGTCGGGCTGTCCAGTTAAGGAAAGTTACCTGGATTTAAGAGGGGTATTTTAGTCTTTTCATTACCCTATTAAGTTATTTCGTTTTTAGTAATTTATTTGGGGTCTAAACTGATTTGGCTCAGTTTACGCATTCCAAATTAACGCTAGGGCTTTGAGAGAAGAGAAAATAGGAGAAAAGCCAAGGTTTCACGCGTTCTTGAGATTTCGCTTGCGGATTTCGCGAAGAGTTAATCCCTAAGAGGTATGTGAGTTCACATAGCATTGGGTTCGTTCACCCATGCACCAATAATGTTAATTTAAGCATAATTTTTTTCCTAAAAAGTTCAAGGTTTGACTTTCTTTATTAGTGTTCTTGAATTTGCGTTTGTTCTTGAATTTAGATGGAATTGATGAGTTTCTTGAGATAGTGTTATCGATTTTAAGAGTTGTTTTGAGTTAGATTCTTGGGTACATGTATTGGGTAACCGAATCCAAACAGAAATTGAGAAAAAGAATCGAATTTAGTCAAATTGAGATCAGAAAATAAGTTGAAAAATTCGTTGGAGTTGCATGGGGGAGGTCTGGTGCGGCGCACCCCAGATGCGTCAGAGGGTCTGGGGCGGCGCGCCAGCAGTGTGCCAAAACAGAGCCTCTGAACTTTTGTGGCTAGCGTGGGTCACCTGCCCCCACCCGTTTTCCATCGTTTAGCCCGTCTGAATCCTTCTAAAGTTTACTAACACTTCCTATCGATTCTAACTACTCTAGATGACTTCTAAACATCTTGAAATCATCCGTAAATATGAATCATAACCTTGAATCCATAAATTCAAATTCAAGGAAAGTTAAGAGTCAAGTTTAGAGAGTTCTTAGAGTCATTTCAAAAGTCTTTTTACAAATATTTTAAACTTGTTTTAAGACTTAAGCATTGAAATGAGTAAGAGTAAGAGCTAAGTTCATTTTCTTTAAAAGATTATATGGGAACTAAGTATTCCCAAAGAGTAAATGTTTTCACATTTAAACAAGAGAGGGAACACCGATTTTCAAGAGAGCTTTTGGAGCTAGTTTTTGAGTAATAATCTCAAACCACAGAGAAAGAGTTATGTTTTAAACGTATGAGCTGAGTATATTTTGGGAGTAATATTGAGCACCGATATGGGGACGAGTTCATAATAATTCAAGTCTTCATAAATCATGTAGCCAATGTGGATAGAAAGGATCATACATTTTAGATGATTCCTTAATGCTTTTAAGCATAGCTTAGTGGATCTACTTAGTGGAGACGTTCTATATCCCGACAAGTTATAGGACAGTTATGGCAGCGTGGGTGAGACGTTGTATCATTACATAACTCATAATGATGGTTGTCTATTAGAGAATCTCCCAAATAGAATTTATTTTTGTAATCTTATATAAAACTGATATATTATGGTATTTTCCAATACTTTGAGATGTTATCAACTGTTTAAATGCTTTATATAAACTGCATCTTTATTTTTGTTTAATTCTGCATTGAGTTGAGTATCCATGAGTCGAGTAAAGTTGAGGTAATTGTTCCTTTCAGAATTTCAGTTCAAGCTTATGTCATGTTTAGTTTTTCCCTCGCATGCTCGTACATTCAATATACTGACTCCATTTGTTCTGCATCATTTTATGTTGCAGATACAGGTAACCAGGATCAGCATCCAGCGCTTCATTGATCCATTTGAGCATTCAGAGTCAGTTGGTGAGCCTCTTTGCTTTTCGGAGGATCCCTTTTATATTGTTTTAGTATTTCAGTTGTTAGGATGATTGGGGGTCTTGTCCTAACATCCCTCATAGTTTTAGAGGCTCATAGACGGGTAGGTGTAGTTCATTAGTATTTCCATTTTCAGTTGTTTATGTTAAGACTTGGGTTGCCACTTTAGCTAGTTGAATGTTCGTTTCTAAAACATTCTAAGTTATTTTGAGACAGATGAGTAAAGTTTCATTTGATTTCTTTTATTAATGCTTAAAGTCTTCCGCTGAGAGTCTAGCCAGGCCAAGGGTTCGCTTGGGGCCAGCAATAGTTCTCGAGTGCCGGTCACGCCCGGGGTATGGGCTCGGCGTGACACTTCTTTAATCTCCATACCTTATTTCTGTAAGTGTGCTCCTACATATTCCTAGTGGGAGATCCATGTGAACCTTTTCCTCCAAGTTACCATTTAAGAATGCATTTTTTACATTAAATTGTCGCAATGACCAATCTCTATTTGCCGCAGCTGATATAAGGATATGAATAGTATTAAATTTAGCCACTGGTGCAAATGTTTCCTGATAGTCCACTCCATATTTCTGTGTGTATCCTTTTGCTACCAGCCTCGCCTTATACCTAGCAATACTTCCATCTACTTTAAGCTTTACAATATACACCCATTTACACCTGACAATCCTCTTTCCTTCGGTTAAGAGAACCAATTTCCAAGTTCAATTTCTCTGCGAGGCCTCCATTTCTTCATTCATCGCTTTCCTCCATTGTGATTCTGCTAATAATTCCTTCACGCCACTAGGAATAGACACTTTGGATAATTGATTAACAGTTAGAGCATATGAGGTTGATAATCTTTTGGTGGAGGTATATTTGCTAATATGATATTTTGAATTGGCATTAAGATCAGATTCATATTGTATTCTCAGTAAACCTTTAGTTTTTCTGATTGGATAACGGGAAGTAGGAGGATGAGAATCATTAGACATAGTTTAAAGTTCATTTGAAGAGTAATTAAGAGTTTCCTGAGGTATATGATCAAGTAGAACATTCTGAGAGGACTCATTGGTTAATGGAGTGATTGTTGTACTTTCTGAAATAATTCCTTCATTGTCTTTATTTGCGACTTCCTTACTTTTATTTCCTTCTTCCCCGATTCCTTCATTGTCTTCATGTGTGACAATGTCTTGTTCCAAGATATTCCTATGTGCATTTAATCTTTCCTCGTAAGCTTCTAATTCCAAGAACTCAGTTACTCCCCCTAAATTAAAGCTCTATTCATCCTAGTCTCTCCTATGTCATTCTCCCCCTAAGAGATGAGGGTGTCACTCCACCTTTATAATATGGTTCTGACTCACGGAAAGATGTATTTAGAGTAACATATTGTTTCTTATTTTGTAGGTCGTAACACCGGTATCCTTTTTGAAATTCTGAATAGCCAACAAACACACACCGTCTTGCACACGGATCCAATTATGTTATTGGTAAAAATCAATTTAATTATATTATTATTAATATTTTTTAAAATTCTAACAAACATAATAACTTAATATTTTTTCTATTTTATTCTTTGAAAATAATTCAACTAACGGAGACTTTTTATGATTTTGCTAAGAACTAACGGAATTATGGTGCAAATCATTAAAAATGATAGGATTAGGTGTAAATCATAAAATTAAAGAACACATACATTAGGGGTGCAAATCACAAATACTCCTATATTTAATAAGTCCATGTCTATAATCCTAGCAGTGGGATAGCCGAATCTGCACCATATTCCTAGGAAGTTTAATATAGTTGCGAATATACTGGGAGACTATAGATGGAAGTTTCGAAGACATGATCTTGAAATTTAACAAATCTTATGTTTTTGAAGCATCTCCCTCTATTTTTTACTACTACTCTCAATAAAGATGCTTGTGAAATTGTTTATCATACATCGTTCTTATTTGTATGTCTTCGAACGAACCTTATTAAATTAATAAAGCATCCCATTTGCAAGCAGTTTTTTTTTTTTTTTTTTGTCAATTTAATCCTAGATCACATGCTGTTTGCTTCATTTCACTCCAAAATACCTACTGCATATAAAAATACCCCCTTAAGCTCAAAACATTATGATTCAGGCAAGGAACATCAATAAAGTATTAAAATTCAAGGTCAATAACATTTAAATACAATTATTTGTAACTAAATACGGTCCCCAACTCCTATAAATTTTGGGTCTTAGACAACCATATATTGAGAACATGGCCCCAAACGCATTTTAATACTTTATTGATCGATGAAATCTACAATAAAGTAGGCATTTCAAAAAATTATTTAAACATAGTCCCAAACGTATAGTATTATTTAAATGCATTTTGAAATACCTAAGGTTCCATCAATCATTGCTGGGCCTTTTAAATTAATTTTATTTATACTTTTTTAATTTATTTTTTAAAAAAAAGTTTCTTTTTATATTTAGCAATTATTTAAAGAAATGAAAATATCCATTTTGCTTTTCCAGTTGTGATAGATATTTAAATTTATATAAAGGTGAACAAGTAGATATACACATGTCCTATTTGGCGTGTTACGTGGCTAGTAGTGGATCCATGATTATCATTAAGAGGTGTTAGTGGTTGTCGTAAAAAATATAATTATGAGACTATAGGGCTAGAACACACAACCTCAAGAAATTTTCACAACAACTTAACTACTATACTAAACTTTTAATTTGTGTCAAGAGGTGTCAATATATACTTGTATAAATATTTATTAAACCAAAATTTGACCTCTATTTACAATGTAATTTTCCAACGAAGGGGTGTCGCTTGACACCCCTTACCCAAGGGTGGGTCCGACCCTATTCACGTGGCAATTTATGTCCTCCACGACATCCTACGTATATTATGTCACATAAAACATGTGTGTTTACTTGCTCAATTTTATTAAAAATATAAAAGACATATTTACATCTAATGCCTTTGACATATATCAATCATGCTAGTGGGATGTGTGGCCAATTTTAAAAGGTGAAGGTAATGGCCAATAGGTAAATGACAATAACTTGTCCTTGTTTTCTAACCACTTTGATACAACCTATAACCACTACATAGAGAGAGAGAGAGAGAGAGGAAAAGAAAGAAGAGATGAATAGAGGGGATATGGAAGAAGTGATGAAGAAGAAAGGAAAGGTATGTGTAACAGGAGGAAGTGGTTATCTTGGATCATGGATGGTTATGAGACTTCTTCAACTTGGTTATTATGTTAACACAACTATTAGATCTCATCCAGGTAATTTGTTATTCCTACAATCCTACTTGAAATCTTTCGTAGGCTTATCACGTCGATTGACATGATGACTTTGATCCTTTTAATTATTGGCACTTAAGTTTGCATTTCTTTACTTGTTTTCTATGTGTATGCAATTTTTTAATTCTTTAATGGAATAACTTCTAGACGTTCTGCCATTTCTATTTTGTGATGGCATGATGTCAAGGCGGAACTTATTAGTAATTTCTTAAAGTTGATATTAACTTTTATCTGGACACACCTTAAGTAGGTTTTGATTATTTAAAACACTTTGAATAGAGTTCTAATGTGTTATTTTGACACTTTTACTTACTTAACATATTGTTCCTATTATTTTTATCTCTATCACCTATTCCACCTTCCATTATGAAATTTTTTTGAAGAAAAATCTTATAAAACATGATTATTTTTTTTGATGAAAAATCTTATAAAATATGAAATGAACAAAATAAAAAATAAAAACCATCACACTAATTTTGGAAAACTTCAGAAAAACATGAAAAATTGATAGAAGAACAAATGGGGATTTCAAAAGAGACAGTGCCGTGAAGAAAGGGAAAGGTGTGGTGGGGTGGGGTGTAAGGTAAGTTGGAGCGGGGTAAAAGATAAATACTTTATTCGCATATCAATAGTTGTTCACTATAGAAGATGTTCAATAATATTTGTTCACTTTATGAATCAATTGATAATTTTACACCTAGTTTTTAATTTAACTTATCATTAATTATAGTCATTTTTCTTATTATAGTTTTCAAGATTGTATTTATTACACCAATAGTGAATTCTTTTCTTCCTTTTTTTTTTTTTTGGTGGGACGATGGCCTCATGGATTTTCTCATTGGTGTGATCATTTGGTTTCTTTATGATTAATTGTAATTTCTTAAATATATTTTGAAATCACTAGTATTTTTTACTTTCAGTATACTTTGAGTGTAATTTTTTAAATAGGTAAATTATTGTACGATTAGGAAAATAGTAGAATTTTTTTGAAAGCTTGAAAAGTGTAACACTGTCTTAAATAATATTTTATTAATAAAAGTTCATCTTTATAATTCAACAAGCTTATCTAATATAAAGTCAGAGCAAAAACAACAAAAAAAATAATAATAATAAGAAAACCAACGCAATAAAATATTAGGAGAAATGTTTTCTGTTGGTATGTCTCCACGGCTCCACCATCTAATGAAAGAACTTGAAAATATAAAAATGATAAATGCATAAGTAACCTTAAATTATTATTAAAATTTTAGCGACATATCTAAACTTAAACGTGGCAGAAAGAGTGTGCACACTCTCTTGAAAGTAAGTGAAGAACAAAATTTTAGCCAACTTTTATTGATTGTAGATCGCAAGAAGGATGTAAGCTACCTCACAAATCTCCCAGGTGCACAAGAAAGATTGAATATTTTTAATGCTGATCTACACAAACCACAAAGTTTCAATGCAGCAATTGAAGGCTGTATTGGTGTATTTCATGTTGCACATCCAATTGATTTTGAAAACAAAGAACCTGAAGAAACAATAACACAAAGAACAATTAATGGGGCAATAGGTATTTTACAGGCATGTCTCGATTCAAAAACAGTTAAACGCGTTGTATACACTTCTAGTGCATCTACGGTTGTGGGTACTGGAAGTTCCAACATCATAATCGATGAATGCTCGTGGACAGATGTAGATGTTATGAGAACATTGAAGCCTTTTGCAAGTTCTTACGCGATTAGTAAGACATTGACAGAAAAAGCAGCTCTAGAATTTGCTGAAAAAAATGGTATCGATCTTGTGACTGTAATCCCAACTTGGATACATGGTACCTTTATTACTCCTCAAATTCCTGGCTCTGTTCGTTCATCCATGGAAATGATTCTTGGTACGTCTTAAAATATCATAGATTTTCATTTTCTCAACATATATATGTTCTACTTAATTGTAATTGGAAAAATTTGTGCAGGTCATCAAAATTTTAGTATGAGTTACCCTCCAATTGTACCTTTTGTACATGTAGATGATGTGACAAATGCTCACATTTTCCTTTTTGAAAATCCTAATGCAAAAGGGAGGTTTATTTGCTCAGCTATTGAAATAACAAGGGAAAAGCTAGTTGAGTTTCTTTTGACAAGATATCCTGAATTTCAAAAACAAATTATTGAGTAAGTACAAAGTCTTGCCTTAACTTTAATTGGTTGATTGTTTTTATTTGTTTTTCCTTTTCAAACAAGGAGAGGAAAGAAGAAAAGTGAATTATTAAGCAATTACTCTCTCTATCACAATATTTATGTGACACATTTCATTTTTCGAGAGTTAAATAGTTTAACATATGAACCTTGATAGCTATTCTAAAATATAAATTTCTTAATTTTGAAGTGCCTAATAGAACATGAGATATTGCTTTTATAAGCTAAGTGATGCTTATCGTGACCAACGACACTAACCTATGGTATGAATGTCTACGATCGTCGATAAAATAGTAACCCAACCAAGGGTTGGGGTCGTGTCCCAAGGTAGTGGTTTTGAGAATTAATAGAAAAATAAAATTAAGTTCTAATTAGTCATAGCTAAAGATATTTACGAATAAAATCATTAGAAATCTAAAAAGTGACAAATGTGTCAAATATCAAAATGGGCTTTGTCACAAGTATAGTTAAAACAACAAAAATAAAGGGGAAATTATCACACCCCGAGCCTACACCCCGGACGTGGCTGGCACTCGAAGACCATTATTGCTAACCTCAAGCGAACCCTTGGTCTGACTTACTTAACTAAGCAGAAGACAATATTCATATCTATAATGATCAATGAACTTAACTGAACTGAATAATAAAATAACTAAGAATGTTTAAAGGTTAAACATTCAACTTGGCCAAAAGTGGCAACCCAAGTCTTAGCAATAAGAAATGATAGTGAAAAGACTAAAGGACTAACATCTGACTGTCTATGAAGCCTCTAAAAACAACTGAGATGGATGTTGGGACAAGCCCCACAACATCCTAATGAACTAAAGTAGAAAACAATGAAATGGATCCTCCGGAATGCAAGGAGGCTCACCAATAGACTCTGAACTGCTCACTGGATCAACGATGCGCCGGAATGCCGATCCTAGTTACCTGTGTCTACATCATAATACGATGCAGGCCAACTAGCACCAGTACATTGAATGTACGAGTATGCGAGTTGGAATGCTAAAACAACATAGGCTTGAAAGAGATTTTGAAAGAAACACTTACATTGGCTCTTCTCAACTCATGATTACTTAACTGAATTCATTTCAATATAAAGCAGTTTAAAGACATGTGCAATATAAAAAAAACTGGTTAAAACATGGTTTTCAACTTTGTGTATTTATAAATACAATAATAACTCTGTATGTATGCAAAGATACAATATGAACTATGAGATGTATGTAGAAATACAAATAAACTGATGTATGTAAAATACAATAACTTATGTGGGAGTTTCCCTAACCGACAACCATCACATAAGAGCTATAGTGATGATACATCGATCTTCCGCACGCTGCCAGCGCGTCCTATACCCGACCAAAGGTATAAGACCTGAACTACTAAGTGGATCCACTAGTCTATGTGAAAAGGGTACATCTAAAAAGTATGACCTTGTTCTACCCATGGTGGCTATATGGTTTTATGGAGATGTGAGTTATCTGAACTCATGCTCGCCCCCAACTCGGTGCTCAATACTACTCTCAAAATATACTAGTTCTTATGTTTTAAAAATATACTTATTTGGTGATTAGAGATTAGTGCTCAAAAACTTAGCTGTGATTTCTAGATGTTTAGAAGTCATTTAGAGTAGTTAGAATCAATGGAAAGTGTTAATACACTTTAGAATAACTTAAATAGGCTAAACGACGAAAAACTAGTGAAAAACGACGTTTTGGGCACATCCCGGGCACGTCGCGCCAGCCTTCAACTTTCTAGGGCTCATTTCTGGTGCACTGCAGGCACGCCGCCCAGGCCTTCCTGGCGGTATGGGGGAAAGACGCGCCTGGCCCTCCCCAGGTGAGTATGACGAATTTTTTTTCTCGTTTCTAATCCTAAATCATTTTAATCCGATTCTTTTTCTCAAATTCACTTTAGATTCATGTACCCAACAAGTGTACCTAAGAACCTAACACAAAACGACTCTATAATACGGCGTAACGATCTCAGAAACTTCCCCATATCAACCAAATTCAAGAACAACATCAAAATCAAGAATAGATATCAAGAACTTCCACTTTCGAACTCTTTTAGGAGGAATCCATGCTGAAATAAATATGTTTGGCACGTGGGAGAACGATCCCAATGTTATGAAAGCCTCATATACTTGGTAAGAATAAATCCTTGGCGAAAACCACAAATAAATGGATCGATCTTGATGAATCTTCCCATTTCTTCTTCTTTCTCCTCTTTTCTCCTTTCTCCAAGCCCTAGTGTAAATTTCCAATTTCTAAAACTGACTAAAATTTGATTTGACCCATATTAAACTCCTAAAAACGGATCAAAATAATAGGACAAGGAAAAGACTAGAATACACCTTAAAAATCCGGATTGGACATTTCCTTATTTGAACAACCCAACTTCCAAAGGGCGTATCTCACTCATAAGAACTCGGAATTGCGCAAACTTGGCGGCGTTGGAAAGATAATTCCAGGAGCTCTCCAACCATATCTAGAAGTACATATAAATCATCCTCATCTAGGAGTTATGGCTGTTTGTAGTTGACCAAAAACTCACTTTTCCTAACTTAAACAAATTTCCAGATTTGTCACTATTTCCAAAAACAATTATTTCAAGTTCTTAGCATCTTCCTAGCTATTTCAAATTGCGAGATGTTACAATATATCCCCCTTGGGAACATTCATCCTCGAATGAGATTACTCCAACTGGGTTATGGGTGGTAATATCAAGTTCAAACACCCAACAAGCAAATGCAAACAAACAACATGCGCACTCATAATTTAAAGAGTACTACGAAGAGAATTAGTACCTTGGTCTGCATTTTCTCCGGATCCAAAGAGATGTGGATATCTCTTCTTCATATCCTCTTCAGCTTCCCAAGTTTCTTCTTCAACAAATTGGTTCCTCCAAAGGACTTTGACTGATGCAACCTCTTTTGTCCTTAACTTGCGAACTTGGCGATCTAGAATCTGGACCGGAATCTCCTTATAAGATAAACTATCTTTGATCTCAATATTTTCAGTTGGTATAATCAATGAAGGATCACCCATGCACTTCTTCAACATGGAGATGTGAAACACCGGATGAACTGCTGCTAGCTCTTGTGGTAGCTCCAACTCATAAGCTACATTGCCCATCCTTTTGGATATTCGATAAGGCCCAATATACCGGGGACTAAGTTTCCCCTTCTTACCAAACCTCATAACACCCTTCATAGGTGAAACCTTTAGATATACCCAATCATCTACTTCAAACTCTAACGCCCTTCTCTTAACATCAGTGTAGGATTTCTGATGACTCTGTGCCATTTTCAACCTCTCTTGAATCACTTTAACCTTCTCCATAGCTTGATAGACTAAATCTGGTCCTATCAACCCTGCTTCACCAACTTCAAACCATCAAATAGGAGATCTGCATCTTCTCCCATAAAGAACTTCATATGGAGCCATTTGGATGCTAGAATGGTAACTATTGTTATAAGCGAATTCAATAAGGGGTAGGTGTTCATCCCAATTACCTTTGAAATCGATCACTCAGGCCCTCAACATATCTTCTAATGTCTGAATAGTGCGTTCTGCTTGCCCATCTGTCTGAGGATGAACGATAGTACTAAAGTTCACCTTCGAACCCAAACTTTTCTGAAAAGATTTCCAAAATTGTGCAGTAAATTGTGCACCTATATCTGAAATAATGGAGACTGGAACCCTATGAAGTCTTACCACCTCCTAAATATATAACCTGGCATAATCCTCTGCTGAATGGGTAGTCTTTACCGGCAAAAAGTGGGCTGATTTTGTCATTCTGTCGACAATCACCCAAATAGAATCATGTTATCTGTGAGACTTTGGCAAGCCTGTGATGAAATCCATATTAATCATCTCCCACTTCTATTCTGGAAGTTCTATATTCTGAGCCAAACCACCGGGCCTTTGGTGCTCTACTTTAACATGTTGGTAATTTGGACACTTAGCAACAAACTCTGCAATGCCCTTATTCAGGCCATTCTACCAATACACTTCTCTCAAATCGCGATACATCTTTGTGGAACCCAGATGAATGGAATATCTAGAGCTATGAGCTTCCTCCATGATCCTCTCTTGGAGTCCATCCACCATAGGTACACATAATCTACCTTGATATCTCAGGACGCCATCTCCCCCTTGTTCAAAAACTAATACTTTTTGTTTATGAACATTTGCCTTCAATTCAAGCAAAATAAGGCCTTGGTCTTGCTTGCCTTTTACTTCTAACACTAATGATGATTCAGCCCAATTCATCACCACTATTCCTCCTTCTGTGGAATCCATGAGTCTGACTCCCAAACATGCAAGTCTATGCACATCTTTTGCTAACTCTCTCTTTTCTTCCTCAACATGGGCGGTACTACCCATAGACAACCTGCTTAAGCATCAGCAACAACATTAGCCTTACCTGGGTGGTAAAGAATACTCATGTTGTAATCCTTGAGTAATTCTAACCACCTCCTTTGTCTAAGATTAAGCTCTTTCTAAGTGAACACATATTGAAGACTCTTGTAATCAGTGAATACATCAACATGAACACCATACAAATAATGATGTAATGACGCCATATCTTCAAAGCGAATACTACAACAATCAACTCTAAGTCATGGGTTGGTTAGTTTTTCTCATGAACTTTCAACTGTCTAGAGGCATAAGCTATAACTTTACCATTCTGCATTAATACACAGCCCAAACCAACTCTAGATGCATCACAATAGAAAACAAACCCTTGAGTACCTTTCGGTAAGGTCAAAACTGGGGCAGTAGTCAACCTCTTTTTCAATTCCTGAAAGTTTTTCTCACAAGCTTCAGACCATTGAAATTTCACTGTTTTCTGATTCAACTTGGTCAAAGGGGATGAAATAGATGAGAACCCCTCTACGAACCTTCTATAATAGCCAGCTAATCCCAAGAAACTCCTAATATCAGTTGGAGATGTGGGTCTAGGCCAATTCTGTACTGCCTCAATTTTCTGAGTATCAACTTTAATTTTCTCTCCAGACACAATGTGACCTTAGAATGCCACAGTCTCAAGCCAAAATTCATACTTAGAGAACTTAGCATATAACTCTTTATCTTTCAAAGTCTGAAGAACTATTCTGAGGTGGCTAGCATGATCTTCTTCATTCCTAGAATAGATTAGTATGTCATCAGTGAATACGATAACAAACATATATAAATAAGGTTTGAAGACTCTATTCATAAGGTCCATGAACATTGCTGGTGCATTAGTTAAACCGAACGACATGCCTAGAAACTCATAATGACCATAACGGGTCCTGAATGTTGTCTTGGGAATATCACATTCCCTTAATTTCAACTAATGTATCCAGATCTGAGGTCTATTTTCAAAAAACAAGAAGCACCCTGAAGCTGATAAAAAAGATCATCAATTCTCGAAAGAGGATACTTATTATTGATGGTAACCTTGTTCAACTGACAGTAATCTATACATATCCTAAGGGAACCATCCTTCTTTCTCACAAACAAGATCGAAGCGCCCCAAGGTGAAACACTTGGTTGAATAAATCCTTTATCTAATAGATCATTTAACTGATATTTTAACTCTTTTAACTTTGCTGGTGACATTCTATATGGCGGAATAGATATAGGACAAGTATCTGGAAGAAGGTCTATACCGAAGTCTATCTCTCTCTCAGGAAGGACTCCGAGAAGATCATCTGGAAAGAGTTTTGGAAACTCTTTTACTATTGGAACTGACTGAATAAGAGGTACCTCAACACTTGAGTCATTAACTCGGACTAAGTGATAGACACACCCCTTGGAAACTAACTTTCTTGCCTTAAGGTACGAAATGAAAAGACACTAAGGCACTGCTGAACTAATTTTCCACTCTAAGACTGGCTCATTTGGAAACTTAAACTTGATAACTCGAGTTCTACAATCAACTAAGGCATAACAGGCATGAAGCAGTCCATACCAAGAATGACATCAAAATCTACTATGTCTAACTCAATAAAAATTGCCATGGTACTCCTGTGATTGACGAAAATGGGATAATCACGATAGACTCGCTCTACTAGAATAGACTCACCAACAAGTGTAAAAACACTAAGTTGATCAGGAATAACATCAAAATTCATAGCAACATAAGGAGTTACAAAAGACAAACTCGCTCCTGGGTCTAGCAAAGCATAAATAATAAAGTCAAAGACTTGGATCATACCAGTGACAACATCTGGCGAATCCTCTTGCTCTTGGCGACTGGTGATAGCATATAGATGGTTTGATCCTCCGCCAGTACCGGAAGTAGCCCCTCTAGGTGCAGCTCTGTCTAGTAGAGCAACTGAAGAAGACTGGGCTCTATTGCCCCTATTACCATTTCCCTGCTTATTCTTTGGACAATCTCGCATGAAATTCCCAGTCTTACCACACTTGAAATAATCGATAGAGCCCTCGCGACAAATACCTGAGTGGTTTCTACCACACTTGGCGCAGGCAGGAGGCTTACTACCCCCCTTGCGCTACACTACCCTGAGAATAGACAGGTTTAGCTCTGGATCCTAACCATAGTACTCACGCTTGTTCTTAGGTGCAGGTGCACTAGCAGATGATGGAGCAGGTCCCTTCTGTTTCTGTTGGAAAGATGATCGGTGATATTACTCTTTTGCTGCCCAGACTCATTCCCTGTCTTAGCCCTCCTGTTCTTGAACTCCTCTCTATCTCTCAGCTTCTCTTCCTTAACCTGTTTCACATAGACCATCAACCTCGAAATGACTATGTCCCCAATAAGCATTGCTGCCCGGCCTTCCTTGCTTGATAGACGGCCCAACCCAGCAACAAGCAAGCTCAATCTACTCCCCATGTCCTTACCCATCTCCGGAGCATAACAGGATAGTTGGGTTAACTTCAACCCATATTCATGAACACTCAGAGAATCCTGCTTAAGTGTGAAGAACTCACGTACCTTGGCCTCTTTCAATTCTTGGGGAAAGAAACGCCTCAAGAAAGCTTCCTCAAAACAGGCCCAACTCGCAGGCAGTGCATCCTCAGCTATACCTTCCTTCCATTGGTCAAACCAAGTCCTAGCAACATTCTTCAATTGATATGCAGCTAGCTCAACCCGTTCAGTGTCAGCAACATGCATCACCTCGAAAACCTTTTTCAGTTCCTCAGTGAAGTTCTCTGGATCATCAGTAGTGCTCGAACCAGTGAAACTTAGAGGATTCATCCTCAAGAACTCACGAATCCTCGAAGTGTCATCCCCTTCTTATTGAGCTCCTCTTGGCTGATCAACCTGGTTAGTAACAGCTTGACTCAGCATCCTAATTGCCTCTCTGAACTCAGTATTGGTCACTTCCCGTTGAGGTTGCACTTCAGGTGCAATGGGTAACTTTTGTTCATCAGCATTCCTTCTAGTTGGATGACCTCTAACTGCTCTTCTTGGAGGCATGATTATCTGAAACACGCACAAGGATGAATTAGAGGGAAACTTTTAGAGATTAAACTCTAATGCACGAAATGAGTGTGAATGAAGTGAAGAAATTCCTAAATGTTGCAGCCTCCTAATTATAGATGTGGTGCGCCTCACACCGATAACTAGGACTCTATAGACACAACTTCATAGACTCCCTAGGACTCTTGAACTATGTGCTCTGATACCAAGTTTATTACGCCCCGAGTCTATACCTCAGACGCGGCTGGCACTCAAAGACCATTGCTGGCCCCAAGCAAACCCTTAGCCTGGCTTACTTAACTCAACGGAAGACAATATTCATATCTATAATGATCAATGAACTTAAGTGGACTTAATAATAAAATAACTGAGAATGTTTAAAGGTTAAACATTCAGCTTAGCCAAAATTGGCAACCCAAGTCTTAGCAATAAGAAATGATAATGAAAAGACTAAAGGACTAACATCTCATTGTCTATGAAGCCTCTAAAAACAATTGAGATGGATGTTGGGACAAGCCCCACAACATTCTAATGAACTAAACTAGAAAACAATGAAATGGATCCTCCGAAATGCAAGGAGGATCACCAACAGACTCTGAACTGCTCACTGGATCAATGATGCGATGGTATGTCGGTCCTAGTTACATGTGTCTGAATCATAATACGATGCAGGTCAACTTGCATCAGTACATTGAATGTACGAGTATGCGAGTTGGAATGCTAAAACAACATAGGCTTGAAAGAGATTCTGAAAGAAACACTTACCTTGGCTCTTCTCAACTCATGAATACTTAACTGAACTCATTTCAATTTAAAGAAGTTTAAAGACATGTGCAATATAAAGAAAATCTATTTAAAACGTGGTTTTCAACTCTGTGTATTTATAAATACAATAATAACTTTGTATGTATGCAAAGATACAATATGAACTCTGAGATGTATGTAGAAATACAAAATAAACTGATGTATGTAACATACAATAACATATGTGGGAGTTTCTCTAACTGACAATCATCACATAGGAGCTATAGTGATGATACATCGATCTTCCTCACACTGCTAGTACATCCTATCCCCGGCCAAAGGTATAGGACCTGAACTATTAAGTGAATCCACTAGTCTATGTGGTTCATCTAAAAAGTATGACCATGTTCTACCCATGGTGGCTACATGGTTTTATGAAGACATGAGTTATCATAACTCATGCTCGCCCCAACTCGGCGCTCAATATTACTCCCAAAATATACTAGCTGTTATATTTTAAAAACATATTTCTTTTGTGATTAGAGATTAGTGCTCAAAAACTTAGCTCAAGGCTATCTTGGAAATCTCAATTTCCTTGCTTGCTTCGTTTAGAAAGCTATTACTCTTTTCTGAAAACTAGCATAAAGGCCCTTTGGAAATCGATGTTTTCCTTTCTTGTTTAGATGTGAAAACATTTTTAACCCTTTGGGAATACATAGTCCCCATATACTTTTGAAGAGTTGAACTTGAATCTTTACTTAACTTGAACTTTAAGTCGTAAAAACAAAGTTAAAAGCATTTGCAAAATACTTCTTGAAAAGACTCCAGGAACTTTCTAGACATGGCTCTTAACTTTCCTTGAATTTGAATTTATGGATTCAAGGTTATGATTCATCTTTCTGGTTGATATCTAGATGTTCAGAAGTCAATTAGAGTAGGTAGAATCAATAGAAAGTGTTAATACACTTTAGAATAACTTAAATAGGCTAAACGACGAAAAACTTGTAAAAAATGACGTGTTGGTGCTCATTTCTGGCGCACTACAGGTGCACCGCCCCAGCCTTCCTTGCACTACAGGGGAACTACGGGGGCTCGATGTGCCTGGCCCTCCCCAGGTGAGTCTGACGGATTTTTGATCTCTCTTTCTGATCCTAAATCGTTTTAATCTAATTCGTTTTCTCAAATTCACTTTAGATTCATGTACCCAACAAGTGTACCTAAGAACCTATATCGAAACGATTCTATAATACGACGTAACGATCTTAGAAACTTCCCCATATCAACCAAATTCAAGAACAACATCAAAATCAAGAATAAATATCAAAAACTTCAACTTTCAAACTCTTATAGGACGAATCCATGCTGAAATAACTATTTTTGGCACATGGGAGAACGATCCCAACGTTATGAAAGCCTCACATACCTGGTAGGAATAAATCCTTGGCGAAAACCACAACTAAATGGTTCGATCTTGATGAATCTTCCCCTTTCTTCTTCTTTCTCCTCTTTTCTCCTTTCCCCAAGCCCTAGTGTAAATTACTATTTTCTAAACCTGACTAAAATCTGATTTGACCCATATTAAACTCCTATAAACGGATTAAACTAATAGGACAAGGAAATGACTAAAATACCCCTTAAAATCTGGATTGGGCATTTCCTTATTTGAACAACCCAACTTCCAAAGGGCATACCTCACTCATACGAACTCGGAATCGCGCAAACTTGGCGGCGTTGGAAAGATCATTCCAGTAGATCTCCAATCATATCTAGAAGTACACCTAAATCATCATGAGTTAGGAGTTATGGCCATTTGAAGTTGACCAAAAACTCACTTTTCCTAACTTAAACAAATTTCCAGATTTGTCACTATTTCCAAACACGATTATTTCAAGTTTTTATCTTCTTCCTAGCTATTTCAAATTGCGAGATGTTACAGAAATCAGGTATGGGGAGAAGTTCTTAGGGTGTGACCACAATATATATTGATATAAATCATTGGGTACATGCTTTCGATAGGAAATTTGCAAGATAATAGTGACTAGGCTAAGCTTTAAATTGATATAAGTTCCCTTTCGGGCAACTTACCCTGTTTCAAATGGGTTCCTCTCGGACACCCATTTTCCACTCGAAGGCCAGCCTACGCCTTACCCCACTCACTCTCTCGAGCTGAGTGTTAGATATGGGACTAGGGCTCACCCTCTCGGGCTGAACATCATGTCAACCCACTCCTTAGGCCATCAGTCTAGTGGTTTTGGTTTCGTAACCTCTCTCTCGAGCAAGCCGAAAACACATGGGTGGTTTTGTATTTGCAACTACAAACCCATTAAATTAAACCACAAGCACTAGGTGAAATCACCATTAAAATACATCTAACCTATCAGCAAGCAAGACCCAACAATAATATCAACACATATTTGCTAAATCACACCCCAAGAATGGGGGCTTTAGCTAGACATGAACAAGAGATAGAAATTTATACCAAAATGAGTTTGCATTCAAATGGGTATGAAGATTTAAGTCTTGATACAAGCTAAGAATCAAGAATCCAAAAGACCCAAACCCAATTTCTTGGAGATGAAACCCTTTGAATCTTTGAGTTCTTCAAAACCCTCTCCAAACTTGGAACTCCAGAGAAAATAAAAGCTAAAATAAAAATATGTTCTAAAGTGAATGTCTCATCTAATTACAACTCTCAACGAGTATTTATAGTTTCAAGAAATAGTGTTATGGCGGATCGTTCGGCGAGGTTAGTCGAGATCGCCGAATGATTCGACGATTTGCCCTTCTTCTCGTTCATCGCCTTCTATACCTTGCCTTCAGCATGTTTGTGTTCTGGATCATTGGGTGGTATATCTCTGATTCGCGAAACTGATCGGCGACACGCTGACTGCTCCTTTCATCGACTTTTGATCCACTTTCTTCAGGGCTTCGTGTACTGGAACAAAGGGCGAAGTGCATCCCTTCGGAGATTCGCCAAGTGTGATCACCGATGCTCAGGCTTCAACTTTCTTTTTAGCATTTTTGTTCCTTTTTGCGCATAAGTGTTCATGCTTCAACTAAAACTTCAAATACCTGAAACTTAAGAGTTTTCATCAGATATTGAGATAAAATGAGCATTTGAGGACACTATTTCTATTAAAATAAAGTCCTAAATGTGTCCAATTTGTGGACTCATCTACACCCCCAACTTAAAATTTTGCTTGTCTTCAAGTAGAACTCAAGTTAAGTTGTTCAAAAAAGATGTCTCGAATAGTGCTACACAAGACTAAATCATGAACATACACAACAAGACTCAAATTACTCATGCAAAGATCAATTGTGTACTCAAAGATTCAAATTGTGACACACTATTACCAAAGATTCTCATGCTCGCAATACTTGCTACTTGTGCAAGTTCAAACTCAACAAAAAACATCTAAATGCCCTCACATAAAGAATGATTCCATATTCACACACAGAGGTTAATCAATTCAAGATCAGGAATCAGATACAATGCTCACACTCAAAAAATGAGGAACACAATGCATGTTTTCACCCATAGGCTTGCCCTTATTTTCCAATCGATCTTTGGTGCGGCTTACTCAAGATCAAAAAGGTCTTTCTAAGGCTTGTAATAGGGCTGAGTGGAAAGGCATGGTCATTTAGGCTCAGTGACTTTTTCTTCATGAGATGTTGTATTCTAAAGGCATCCCCTTCTTTTCCCTTATCAATTCTTTTTCTAATGCTTCTAAGTCATCTTTGTATCCACCTCCATGGATTTCTTGGAAACCCAATTTCTTTTGTACTTTTATTCGACAACTTTTTCTTTCTCATTCTTTTCTTTTCTTTCTCTATTTTTTTTATATGGAGGGTTTCCATTGTTCTGCAACACCATGAGTTAAGGGAGACTTTTCTTGCACTTCTTGACTTATCGTTTTCCTTTTAACCACACCCTCAACTTAGGAATTTGGCATAAGTTGGCTACTCACTAAACCACAAATCAAGAGGATTATAGGTAGTGGGTCAAGTAAGGTCTAGGGTTCATCAAGGTTCTTCCAAAGAAGGGTAAGGCTCAAAGGGTGTTCAAGAGATCTTCACACGCTCACAGGTTGGCCACAAAAGAGGTATATGTCAAATTTGGCTCACACTCTTCAAAAGTTTCCTAAGATCATTTCAAGAGCACACCTTACTAAATCAATCAGACTAACGAGGCAAACTCTAGGTTTATTCATGCAAGGTCCAAAGTACGCTCATCACATAAGGCATCGACACTTAAGTCAAACAAGACTACACACTTTTGCTAATGTGCAACGGTCATCACAAGAGAATCAATTCGATAGATAGCTAAATCACAATGAGATGCAAAGAGTTCACATATTGTCTATGCAACTTCATTTGGTCTTGTCGTAGCCGCGCATTCATGTTCGTTCGATTGAGAGCACTATTCAAGTCACAGTATTGATCGAAACCGAAACTCGAATTTGCAAGAGAACATCCACTTTCAACACAAGAGGTGGCAAAAATTTTGAAAAAGAAAAGTTTTTGGAAGGGTCAAAATGTATTGCAAATTAAAACTAAAGAGGAGCCACAAGCTCAAACATCCACGAGAAACAATTTTAACACAATTATAAATAGACAACCCAAATCTACACACAAAAAAGCATTCAAAACAACACCAAAGATGTGTGGGCCTCACCCCACCACAATAAAACTGTTTGTCCTCAAATGCAAGTGATAAAATATTTAGCGGTAAAAATAAAGAAACTCAGAGCGGAAGGTAAAGAGGGGGTCTTGTTTATGCATTCATTTTATCTGTCTGTGCGTTGGTGTTTGATGCATCAGCTTGATATAAAACAATGGCTCCCAAAGTGTTTCCATTCTGGTTCGCATTGTTTTCATTTGCCTTAGCTTCCGCATCGATGTTAGCCTCACCCCTTCTATCCACGTCATGAGCTGCCAAAAAGGAATCTGTGGCTGTGTAGAATTCGCGTCTCCACGGAGGAATGATGGGATCAATGGGAATCCTTCTTCTAGCCCTAGCTTCCTTGGTATATTTCCTTTGTCTGGCTAGCTCTGCTTTCTTTTTATCTTAACAAAGAGCGAAGTGTGTCCCTTCGGCGATTCGCCAAGTGTGATCGGTGATGCTCAGGCTTCAACTTTTTTCGTTCTTTTCAGCCTTTTTGTTCCTTTTTGTGCATAAGTGTCCATGATTTAACTAAAACTTCAAATACCTTAATCTTAAGAGTTTTCATCAGATATTGAGATAAAATGAGCATTTAAGGACACTATTTCTATTAAAATAAATCCCTAAATTAGTCCAATTTGTGGACTCATCACTAAGCAATGCATATATCAGTTTCTTAAATGGTTTTGGCGTTTGGGAAATCATGTTCTCTCTCTAGGTGTATTTAGTCTTCACCATGTCTTTACAATAGAACCCAAGATCGTCGGTCTAGTTGACTATGCTGGTAGCGACCACTGGATCTCGATTTCCCCCAATCATGTTGGTAGGTTATCTACCTATGAATATTTGGGCTCTGTTAGGTTAAAGGATTTTTGGGGATATCAGGACCGACCCAGCTATGAGATATCTTTAATTTTCAGAGGCGAACACATCATCTTAGAAAACCTTGACATAGTTTGGGAACAAAGATTGGGATAAACTTTGACAACCACATTTGTGGAAATTAATAGCCGTGAAAGTTGATAGCCGCACATGTAAAAATTGGAAGCCACATTTGGGAAGTTGGTAGTCAAATTTTGGTAGAGTTTTGGTGGAGTTTAGAAGCCAAACTTTGTGGAAATTAGCTGCCACATTTGTGTCACTCATGATGTAATCAAGAGGTTCAATACTCTATAAGTAGAGTAGTAATTGAACATTTGAAGATACACCTAAATAGAGAAATAAATAGAGAGTAGAGAGAGTAATCCACATGCTATTTCTTAGTTTGTGAGAAAATAATGTGAAAGTAATATTATTGTGAGTTGTAAGAAATAAAAGAATGTTTTTCTTATAAAAGTGTAGTAGTCTTTTGACACTATCAAGTTTTCATCAATATTATTGTATTACTTACTCGGGTATCATATTTATCCCATTTTAATATTTGGTGTTATTGTTACTCTCTTGTTATTGTTATTTAGTATGGACATTATCCTGGGTGTGATTATCACAACACTGAGGTATCAGATCCATTTCAAATAATAGTTTGTTGTCCTTTTAGTACCCCATCTCACAAGAGAAAATTATGAAAAATGGTGTCTACGAATGAAAGGCATTCTTGACTCTCAAGATATTTGAAACATTGTAGACAAAGGGTATACAAAACCCGTTAATAAGAAAACTCTATCCTCGAATGAAAAGGAGGTCTTGTAAAAGACAAGAAACAAAGATCAACAGACCCTCACTCTCATCTATTAATGTTTGGATGATGACGTATCTGAGAAGGTGGCTAATGGAACCAGCTTAAAAGAAGTTTGAGATATTTTATAAAATTCTATCCAAGGAGTTGATAAAGTAAAGAAGATAAAACATCAAACTCTAAGGTCTGACTTTGGAGTTTTAAAAATGAAAGAATTTGAATCTATTTCAAATTTCTGTTCAAGATTGATGTCTATTGTGAATCAACTAAGAAGATACGTCGAGAAAGCAGATGATGTACGTGTGGTAGAAAAGATCCTTCATTCTCTAACACTTAAATTTGATTATGTGGTGTGAGCTATTGAGGAGTATAAAGATTTAGACTCTATGAAAGTATAACAGTAGGAAGGTTCTCTACAAGCCCACGAAGAAAAGATGAAAAGGAGAAAAGAAGTGACATTAGAGAAACTTCTTAAAACTCAGGTGTCCTTCAAAGGATTTGAAAGTGAGAGAAGTTACAAAGGAAATGGAAAATGGCGAGGCCATGGCGGTCTTGTAGGTCATGGAAGAGGAAGAAGTTATTTCAACAAATTTAATAATGAAGATAAAAATCACCAGTCATTCAGAGGTCATGGCCATGGTTAGTAGGGAGGTAGAGGACATCAAGGCTATCAAGGTACCAATGAAATGAGGTACAAAAAATCTAAAATTGAGTGTTATAACTGTTATAAAATTGGATATTACTCTTGAGAATGTCGTATTAATGTTGAAGAGAAAGTTAATCTTGTTGACAACAACAAAGACGAAGATGAGTCAACATTGTTATTGACACTCAAAGAAGAAGATAAAGATGATTACAGTTCATGGTATCTTGACAATGAAGCAAACGATCATATGTGTGGACACAAAGACAAATATGTGGAGATAAAAAAGACGAGATGATTGATTGATGAGATTTCATCAACCACATTCTTGTCTTCCATTGATTTGAGTTCTTCAAAGTTCAAGTGTCCACGTTACATATGTCAACACCATGCATCATCTTGGACATTAGCCTTCAAATACTTTCCATCGATGGTATTAAGACTCAAATGGAACAACCTATTATTTGCCATATGCACTTAAGCATTTAAGTTATTACTTGAATATCTAAGCCAAATATGCATATTTTTCATATGAATATCATATCCTTTTTCAAGAAGTTGACCCAAATTCAAAAATATTAATTTTCAATTTTGGCGCATATTAAACATTGTTAATCATTTTATGACCACCATCTTTACCGGATATCATAATCATACACATTCCTTCAATTTGGATCCTTGAGGTATATCCAAAAGAAACATTACCTTTCATTGTCTTCTTTATCTCCATAAACTTGTCTTTGGATCCACACATATGATTGCTTGCTCCATTGTCGAGATACCATGAACTGCAATCATCTTTATCTTCTTCTTTGAGTTCCAATAGCAATGTTGACTCATCTTCGTCTTTGTTGTTGTCAACAAGATTAGCTTTGTCTTCAACATTACTACGACATTCCCAAGAGTAATGTCCAATTTTATGACAGTTATAACCCTCAATTTTAGATTTTTCATACCTCATTTCATTGGTACCTTAATAGGCTCCACGTCCCTTACCTCACCATGGCAACGACCTCTGAATGAGTGGTGATTTTTATCTTCATTGTTGAATATGTTGATATAACTGCTTCCTCTTCCACGGCCTCCACAACCTTATCATTGTCCATTTCCTTTGCAACTTTTTTCACCTTCATATCATTTGAACGATGTCTAAGTTTTAAGAAGTTGTTCTAGTAACTCTTCTTTTTTTCTTTTCATCTTTCTTTCGTGGGCTTGTAAAGAACATGTAATTGCTTTACCGTCATAGAGTCAAAATCTATAGACTCATCAATAGCACACACCATATAATCAAATTTAGGTGTTAGAAAATGAAGGATCCTTTCTACCACACACACATCGTCTACTTCCTCCATGTTTCTTCTTAGTGGATTCACAACAGCCATTAATCTTGAACAAAAATCCGAAATGAATTTGAATTCTTTAATTTATAAAACTTCAAAGTCTGTCCTTAGAATTTGAAGTTGTATCGTCTTTATTTTATCAACTCTTAGGAGAGAATTTTGTAAAATCTCCTAAGCTTCTTTTGAGGTGGTTGCATTAGCCACCTTCTCAAACATTTCAGCATCCAAACATTGATGGATGAGAGTGAGGGCCTGTTGATCTTTCTTTCTTGTCTTTAACAAGACCTCCTTTTCATTTGGGGACAAAGTTTCCTCGTTAACGGGCTTTGTATACTCTTTGTCTACAACGTCCCAAAAAAATCTTGAGACTCAACAATGGATTTCATTTGTAGAAACCATTTTTCATAATTTTCTCTTGTGCGATAGGGGTACTGAAAGGACAACGACTATTATTTGTCATGGCTCTTATACCACGTTGTTGGAAAAAATGATAATCACACCAAGGATAATTTCCACACTAAATAGCAATAGCAAGAGAGTAACAACGACACCAAATATTATGATGGGGTAAATATTATATCGAATAGGTAATACAATAATATTGATGAAAACTTGGTAGTGTCAAAAGACTACTACTCTTTTATAAGAACAATACTCTTTTATTTCTTACAACTCACAATAATATTACTTCCACACTATTTTCTCACAAACTAAGAAATAGCTTGTGGATTACTCTCTATTGCTTTCTCTATTTTTTTCTATCTTCAAATGTCCAATTACTACTCTATTTATAGACTTTTGAACCTCTTTATTACATCATTAGTGACATACATGTGATAAGTAATTTCCATAAAGTTTGGCTCCCAAACTCTACCAGATCTTTACCAAAATTTAACTACCAACTTCCACAAATGTGACTGTCAACTTTCACATTTATGGCTATCAACTTTCACATTTGTGGCTATTAATTACCATAAAATGTGGCTGTCAAAGTTGTTGTCAAACTTTGTTCCCACAAGTTCTACAATCATATGTGATTCGGTCAATTGGAAAGCAGAATGTTGCAAGAAGAAAGGGCAGCAAGAGTTTGAACGTGATTTCCAGAAAGCTTACTATGAGGAGGACGAGGAAAGGAGGAAAAATCAAAATTATAACTCGACATGATAGGGTAGAAAAAATAGGTGAGAAACCTATCATTAATAGTGAGCTTGACAATATGGCAGATCCAATAAGGGTGGCTTGAATCAATCCCAAAAGCAAAAAAAGTGCATTGAATAGAAATATTTAGATGCATTAAAACAAGAGTGAAGAAGTATAGCTCAAATAACATCCCATGGAAGGTGGCTCAAGAATGGAACACTTTTTGTAATTACCCAATGACTCCTAATGAGAGAATTTGTCTTTTTTGAAAGTCCTATTTACATATGTAGATCCTTGTTGTTAGTGAAGTGGAGAATTTCTCAAGTTGATGTGTTGCCTTTGTTACTATAGTATATGTCATAAATGAGGCTCTCAATAGATGTTCCTTATGGAATGACTTGTATTATTGACCAGGAATATTCAAAATCCTTGGCTATTGTATAGTGTGATCATTTCAATAACATACTATCATCTAAGAATAAAATTGGTTCAATTGTAACAATGACAAAAACACAGGAGTTTCAGAAATGTGTGGATGATCTCCAAGTGACTCCTATAAAAGCAAAGGAATGAAATTACACTTTTTGCAACAAACGAGATCAAAATTTTTGGAATTTCTCTTAAAAATAGATTGGCCATTTGGAAATCTGTTGTGGCTTTATACATATTGACAGGTTAAGGCTAAAACTTTTAAACCCTTTAAGCTATATTCAATAGTCATGACCCACCCTGCTATCCTATGGATTGTCTATATTGTATGAACTTACAAGGTTCAAGGCACTCGTATGTTTCAATTATGAAAATAAACTCAAAAAATTAAAGTATATTCTGAAAGGTATGAACTTCAATATAGCTTCATATGCTCAGAAGTTGCAGATTGCTAGACAAAACTAAATGTCATTCAGACCTAAATAACAACCCTTCCACAAGAACAGACCTTGAAAAGTGAAGAGAGGCGAAAAATGCTAGGCATCAACAAATGGAGCACGATCTAGATTGGATGATTTACCAAATTATCCATTTTAACCCTAACCCGACCCATTGGACCAGATGAATTCATATCAAATTAAAACCCCAAATCTATCTCTTTCTTTGATACAACATTCACTGAAATTTTCCTATCAAAATAACAATAATAAGATAAATAATTCTTCAATTGAAGCTAATAAATTCCATATTAAAATACTACTTCGTTTATTTACCTAATCAAACAATAATACTACTTACTTAGATCATGAAAATTTAGAATTCATTTTACTAAGTTAGGACGATAATTTACGATGAATGGGGGGCTGTTTAGAGGCGTTTTTGGTTGCTATTGTTCGCCTGACCTTCGAGCTCAAGGTTTTTTAGTTTGTGGTTACTGATTCAATGGCGTGACGGAGGAGAAAAAGGACTGATGGCTGCTGGTTGATTTTTTCTCCGGCGTGGAGCTTCGCCGGAGATGGTAAAAGAAAAAGAAGAATAGTGGTGTTGGGCTCTTATTTGGCAGCTCTTTCTGGTTGGATTTGGTCATCTGGGCTTCATTTTGCGGTGGTTTATTGTGACTGGTTTGGTGTTGTATGGTGGTGAAAGAGGTCAGCAAAGAGAGGGAGTTTGGTGATTTCCGGCATGGAGGAGGAAATGGAGAAAAAGGGGAGGCTATTAGGTGGGTCGGGTCGGGTTAAAATTGGGTAATTTAAGTAAAATTGGGTAATTTTAAGTCAATTTGGAGCTTTTCATCCAATTGAGTGGCACAAATGATGAAATCAGTGATGATAGAGGTAAAAATAACTTCATTTTAATAGTAAGGACATAGTCAATCGATAAAACAAAGTTGAGAGGTATTTTTGACACTTTTCCTTTTTTTTTTATATATAAATGAAAGTTGTAAACATTTACAATGGAGGGAAATAATTAATGCATTGTTATTTATTTGCAGGTACACATGGACAAGTACAAAAGACCCTAAAGGGTCTAGCATGTCATCAAAAAGACTTTTGGAGACAGGATTCAAGTACAAGTATGGCCTTGAGGAAATGTTCGATGGAGCAATTGAATGTTTCAAACAAAGAGACATACTCTAATACCTTTACATCAAGTAAACCTAAGAAGCTTTATTTTATATGAAGTGGATAAGTGTGACGATCCATTTGTTCATCTTGCATAGGTCCCAAGTCCTGCCTCCATTAAGAACATTTCTTGCCTAAAGCGTAAAACTGAAGAAATACAATTCATATTTATGTCTTTTAATTATATGTGTGTATATATTTAACAATTTTTTCACTTTAACGAATATCTTATTAATCACATTTAAGTGAATACGTTTTAAAAATATACCCCTCCGGTTTTGGTAAGAAAAGAAGTTTCTGATAAATTATAATATCAACTAATATCATTAATTTTAATATTTAAAGTAGCTAAAATCTATGCTGCTAGATTAGCTAGAACGATTTGATCCGTGTCTTTTTTTCATGACCAAATAATGGAAATGTGTTGTAAAACTTAAGAATGAAAGAACAATATAAATATGAAGACAAGAAGAATATAAGATAAGTTTTTATTTTTGAGTGTTCACCAAATCTTCAAGTGTATACAATATGAACTCTTATACCTCTATTTATAGTCGACATAGAGGCATACAAAAGGTTGGTAATAATAAACATGACATTAATCATGAATATAATGGAGGAGGTAATGGAGATGTAATGTTACAAGAATAATGGTTATAAAGGTGGAGGTAATGGAGGCTATGGTTATCTTTATAATTGAGGAAAGTTATGGAAATAGTGGGTGAGAGTAACTTCTTGGTGTAATGGACATCCACACTATAATATTTTATAACGCTCCCCCTTGGATGTCCATAGATAATATGTCTTGTTAAAACCATACTAGGAAAAAACCTTGTGGAAAAAAATCCTAGTGAAGGAAAAAGAGTGCACAAATCTTTTAATATGCTTTGAATGTTGCCTCGTTAAAAAATCTTACTAGAAAAACCCAATTGGGATAAAACCATGGTTAAAGAAAAGAGTACAACGTGTATTTTTCTCCCCTTGATAAAAACTTTACTTGATATCTCAGAGATGATGCATTCCAATCTTATATCACAACTTCTCAAATATTGATGTTGACAATCCTTACTGAATAAGTTTACAAGATTATCACTTGAATGAGTCATTGAACGTCTATCTCACCATAAAGATCATGTGTGAAAAAGACTTTTGGTGAAATATACTTTGTCTGATCTCCTTTGATTATATCCTCCCTTCAATTGAGCTATATATCATCTTCGTATATGGTGGCTGAAATATCCTTTTCAAAATAAAATCACATATTTTCTGAATATGATAGATCATTATTCCAACCAAACAATTCCTGACTTACTTCATAGATCAATATTATTTCTGCATGATTTGAAGAAGTGGTTACTAATGTTTGATTATTTGAATGTCAAGATATTGTTGTGCCTCCATATGTAAATAAATAGCCCACTTGCAATCGAGCTTTATGTGGATCAAATAAATATTTTGCATTTACATAATCAAGTCATTTCTGACTCGGAGATTGATCATTTCAATTTTATTCAAGCTTGTATTTTCTTCTCAAACAAAATCACGCATCTTCTATGCGTTGAGTCACTTGCTTTGTTAGTATCTTGTCATAGCTTTTGTTATGTATATCAAATAATCTTCTAGCATATGAATAACCACCAATCTATAAGTGCAACAATTGCACTAATACATGACATTTTAAATCATTTTCATAAGATCAAAAAGATTATTTCTCTGTGTTAAGCAGTCTCAAAATCATTGGGTACTCAATGGAATTGCTTTAAGACCTTTTAAACCCTTCGTGGATTTTCATATAACATTCATCGTCTAGATAGACATAATAATCATTCAGTATATAAATTCAAGTATTTCATCTATTGCCAGACTGAAACAAGTCTCATTTCATCCATCACTGGAGAATATATCTCCATTTAATAATGTCAGGATTTTTGCGAAAATCCTTTATGTCTCGAGTCACAAATCATACTTTATATCTTACAGTTATACTTTCGCACAATGATTCATTTGTACCCCACCTATGAACTATAAGTTCAAAAACATCATTTTTCTAAGTGAAACAAAATATACTTGAATAGTGCATTTTATTTGGCCAATCATTTATCTGTCCACACTATATGACATGTTTGAATTTACGATCCTCGTAATCATTTAAAGCATTGAGTGCTACTTCATAACAAAGATACCGTCGACGGTCATTTCGATTCTATTCTAATACGACATAACCGACCTCGGTAGAAATACTCCTTTAGCAACTCATCATCAATAAGGTGATTCGGAACACCCCTTATGAAAGTAGTGAACTTGTCCCAAGAACTACTCACAGACTCTCTAGGTAGTGCTACAAAATTGTTGAGTTTATCTTTGTGGTTCAGCTTCTTAGACACTAGAAAGAATCTTGCTAGGAGCACATCAGTTAATTGGTCACATGTATAGATTGAGTTATAAGGAAGCTCATTAAACCACACAGCAGCATCGCCGGTCAATGATAGAGGGAATACTTGCAATCCAATGACATCCATGTCCAAGTCTGGTCGACCCACACAACTTTTGCAAACACTCCTTAGCTTGGTTACGTGTGCAAGTGGATCCTTCGATACCAAACCCACAAACAAGCCCCTTGCAGTAAGCATCTGCATCAAACTGCTAGTCACCACAAATGTATGCCCCGGAGGTAGAGGAGGTAGGACAAGAGGTCCGTCAGATTCAACAACATTAAAGTTGACCCTATAGTTATCACACAGTCTTGGTCCTGGTGTATCATGTACCCTCACTATATCTCTCAGTAGATTCTCAACTTGAACCTGATTATTCTCATCACCAACCCTCGGAGGCTGCAACCTAACACCATCACCTAACTCTCCTCTGATAGGATTGACTGGAACTTCATGATTATTCATTCTCCGTAAAGTTCTGTTCAGTTCTGGATCATAGGGAGTAAGCGGTTCTCCTTGACTTCGTGTACTTGGCATTCACTAGAGTAGGAACCTAAGAGAGACAAAAACAAAAGAAAAAAGTAAAATTAGGAAATATTTGACTAAAGTTCAATAACGCAATTAAACTTAATCTAAAGCCAAATGCACCGGCAGCGGCGCCAAAATTTGATACTAAAAAAGAATAAGAGAACGTTATCAAGTAAAAAACCCAACATGTAGGTTGGGTTCGATCCCACGAGGAATTTGGTTTAGACTTAACTTAACTGACGATTATATTCGTTTAGTCAATGTATTTCTGAAAACAAGTAATTAACNATTCAAGAAATTATGTAAGTATTCAGTGAGCAAGATTCAAACTTTAGTTGTTATCAAGATGAGAAAGTAACTAGGGTGTATGTGTTCCCCATAAGCTCATAACGCGGTAATCCTAGTAATAGCAATCATTTCCTAGTGTATTACATGCAAAGTGATAAGTTAGGTATCTCTAATTCCTTGGTCCGGTAACTAGATAATTTCACCCCGCACCTTGGTCCGGCTACGTGTGTATAATTTACTAATCCTTACCTTTACCTCATATTAGACATCACATCGATGTATGGCTTAGTTTTTACCCTCGCACCAATCGACATTAGACTATTAGATAGTATCATACTAAATCTATGTTGATAATTCTTTTCTTATTAACTACCTCCTTGATCCGACAAGTAGCAACAAGGCGCGTTCTAACGTGTGCACTCGTTAAAAAGACTTCTAAACGAAAGAATTATCAATGCATGCAACAACACTATTCAAGAATTGCTTAGTTACTATTCATACTTTGTTAATCGCTCATGGTTCCCACAACCTTAGTTGTGGATTCAATTACACATATTAGCAAGAACACAATTCATATTTTTAGAAGAAAAAATCATGAACTTATGTAATGTGAATGACAAACCCTGAATTTCAACTTGAATTTCCAAACCAAAATCTTCAAAACGAACTTAGGAAATTAAGAATTGCTAAAGTTGTAAGTTAATCTCCAAAGTCAAGAACTAGAATAAAAGTAACAATGACTAACCCCCAAAAACGAGCTTTACATGCCCTATATATAGAAAAACAAGTCCTAACTAAAAAGGAAACGAAATAAGGAAATAATGTTTTAGGACGCGTCTTAGATCTACGACACTGACCTACGAACCGTGGATTGATCTACAGTCCGTAGGTCCCTTACATGGCTCAGGACTTAGGCAATTTTCCAATCTTCAAAATCTCCACTTCTCTGAATCAATCGACGGATCCACCGTACGGACTGTGGTTTGATCTACAATCCGTGGATCCTCCTCCGTAGCTCCATACTTAGAATCATCAAAATCAATGACCATCTCCTTCAAGAAGAAAATTATTATTATTGTCATGGTTAAAATTATTACATGCAAGACTTATTTCTTGACAACCAAAGGCAAATTTGTGTTGCCTCACAACAACATTTATTTTGGTCATGACCACAACCTTTATAGAAAAGAATCATTTGTTTCTTTTGTCCTCCAATAGTTCATAATAAAACATAGCACAATATTTGTGTAGTACTGAAAGTATATGACCAAAATGACCATTTATCCAAAAAAAAAAATTCAATATCTCAAACCTCCCGTAGAGGTGAGATGCGGCATTTATCCAACCATACATGAACATGTCCTTATCCATATGAACACAAGTAACATTCTCTTCAAGAAATGACCATAACCTTTTGTACATGCTCCATAAGTTTTTATTAGTCATACTTTGACATTATCAAATTTATTTGACCCACATCAACATCACTTTAAAAGTACTAAATGTACTACCATATTTTGATGGAGGATTTACAAAACTTTTCAAATTGGGTTGCATCAACAACAATGTGTCCAACATCTTTTCATACCACTTTGGTGGATAAAAATTACCTTCACATTTGAAGGACTATCTTAAAAAACAATGTGCCCAATAACCTTTCATACCACTTTGATGGACAAAATTACCTTCACATTTGAAGGACCATCTTAAGAACCCATAATGTTCTTTCTTTTAGTTACAACAATGATGATCATTAACATTTTACCACACTCATATTCATAAATTCAACCACTTGTCATTTTTCAGACATACTATGCACTGCTACCACATTCACATAAGAGAATGGAGCAAATTAATTGGGCAAATTCCATGACTTTCAGTCAAAATATACAACTTTATGTTAGTCATCGTCATATCATCACTATAGTGCATTATGACTTAAACTCAATGTCTTACCCATATAAAGACGTCTTTGGTCATAAATCAATGGGACTTGAACCCAACTTCTTATTATCATGGTGCACCAAAACTTTACTCGATGTCTTACCCGCTTGGTGCTATAAAACTTGAATTCACCGTCTTACCCTCAATCACTGTCTTAATAAACCAAATGCATTACCAAAAAATAAATATTGAATACCATAAATATAATATGAATTTGACTTAAAATTGAATAAAAATGAACAAAACTAATTAATTAGAACAACAAGTTGGAACCATATAAAAGTCCCAAGTTAAAATAAATTAAAACATTTTAATAGTCCCTCTCAATATTGTTATGACGATTATCATAATTTACTAACAATTTTAAATAACCACAAAACAAGATTTGTTAGTACAAATAAGATATAGGATATGAAGTCTACCTTGCAACCGAAAAATTACTAGGATAATTCATAAAAATCAAGAAATACCTATCATTGATTCTTGAAGGAGAATGAGACACGTACTTGTAAAGTAAATATTATTTATTCTTAGTCCCCTACGAAGTAGTAGAAATAGAATAGCCTCTCATTTGTCAGGCATCCATGCTTGAAACAAGCAATCCAACAAAGTGTAAGCAATCTTCCACAAGACAATACAAAGCCTTCTTTCAAAGCTCTCTTGTCTTTCTTTACATTTTCTTAGCGATCTTAGCTAAAAAGGCTTAATTGAGCTTACAAGATCTTGAAAGATTAGTGAGTTAGTTGTCAAGTGCCGCACTGAGCTTTAGTGAGACTCTAAGTCCGTGACACTTATCTCATAGTATTATATCATATGTATTACTAATATCTCCAAATGGAAGGTATTATTAATACATCCTATAATACTATGTAGGAGGTATAACTAATCCATAGAGTAGTTATGCATAGGCCCAAATCCCTACAAACATAGTACTAAATAATACCATACATAATACATGGACTATTTGTTTTATTGTTGCCTACCAAACGACCCCTGAATCTATAATCTTTGGTATTCAAATTTATATCTTGCCAAAAGAGATACTAAAGTTGATAGGCATTAATCTATGCAGAATCTTTCTATAGTTAGTTACTATTGTTGTTACAAAAAATATAATGCTATTTTTTCTCAGGACAAGGTCTTCTCCCCTAAGGCTGCTAGTGGACTCAATGTCACTTATATTTATAGAGTATATACTATAATTTTATACTCATGCTACACTTGTTGCATCCCTCTGCGAATGAACGAGTTTTGTGGTTGCAGAGTTCATGAGAGAGCCTTGGAGACCATCATTCCAGTATTGAGCTGCCAGCTAGTCCGTGGTAGCTCGAAGCCTTATTTCATCTTTGTTATTCATATTCAACATATGTTGTATGTTTTCTTTGTGTTGTACTTCTTATTCTAAGTTGCTCATGATTTGTAAAACTAGTTCGTCAGAGCTATATAAACTATTTCCACGTTGTGTTTGATTTAATGATATTTTCTTTATAGTATCCGATTAGACTTTATTTTGTTATGCTATCCTTGTGTAGTGGTTACTTCATAATTGGTTCTCCTGATGAGTAGGATTAGATGTTATCACAACTTAGTCTTCTTTTCTTCTATCATCAGAGAACCAATCTTATAGCCCAAGTACTTCACAGGGAGATTTGAGTTGTGATAAGTACAAATGCAAAACAAATAATGTCACGAATGATAACACTAAATTTTGGCTCTCCTTATTAATCAATTAAGCTTCCATAAATAAATAAATAAGTAATAATAATAATAATAATAAATAATAATAATAATAAAAAAAAAATAGCAATACTAAAATATATATGTTACAATTTTTTTTTGTAGGAATACGAAAACATTTTTTATTTATTTATTTTATTCTATAAATTTATTTCATAAATATTATTTCTTATAAAAATTAAATATATTATAAATATTGCATAATTTCCCATTTTTTAAGATTTACGTCAAATAAATGTTGTTCTTAAGGATTAAATCGATTTTAAGAATATATATATATATATATATAATTTATATTGTTAAAAGTAAACATTTTTTATACATTATTCAAAATTAGGAAGCTTAATTAATTAATGAGTTACTAATTTTATTGTTAGAATGACTAATTTTATCAAATAAATTAATCTTGCGAAAATAATTATTTCTAATTTAATAAATTATGGCTAGTTAATAAAGAAAAGGGTTGCATTTTATATGGGTTAATCTTGAGTAAAAAAAATAGCAATCCAAGTCCTTTCAAATTGGCCAATCCGAATGTGCCACGTAGGAAGCACATGGATTATGCTTCTTCTCCTTTAATCTTAACCATCCAATCTAATCTAACGACTCTAATTAATCCAACCTTTTACTATTATGTATATACATAATTATTATTTTAAACTCTTTATTTTTATCAATCGTTCGATCAAACGATCAGACGGTCCAAATTAAACCAAAGACTTTTTCAATCTTTCCCCAAAATAGTACGCCTTACCTCCCCTACACTCCTCCATCTTCACGCTTTTCCTCTCCCTTTTCCAAAAGGATCGCCTCAACTCTCTTCTTTCTCCCCAAATCATTCCTTCCCCAGGTTTATTTTTACCTTTCCGAGAAATCTTCTTCCTTCCCCGTGACCACTCCACTCTCCTCTCCGATTATCTCTTCCAAGGACGGCCATGAACCGCTGGATAATGTTGCTTTCCGGTGGTCCCTAGCCCTTTTCCTCCATCAATCACTCAACCCCTTCAAATCAACATGAAAAAGTAGATTCTTAAGAGATTTTTCTACTCTTTCATCATGAAGAACATCTAAGATTTGATTTTTTAAAAGATTCAAATTTTAAATTCTTGAAACCTCCCCTCAAAATCGGCTATAAAAAAAGGACTTTGGTCCTCATTGAAGGCAACCAACAGATCGAACAAAAATCCAGAAACGAGCGAGCGAATCAAACAACATTTGAAATCATCCAGTAACGAACGAAAAAAGGTGAAAAAAAAACCATAGAGAGAAAACGCAATAGGGTGTGACAACTTGGCGACTGTGTTGAGGAACTTACTTAGGTTTTTAATCTTAGAAAACTTAGTTTAGGAATAAGATTTGAGATTACTTGTTTATTTCCAGCTTAATATTTGTTTTACTTAAATGATATATTGCTTTGATTGAAAGGTCGCAAGTCAAATTCAAACTTGTGTTCCTTATTTATTTTTGAAACAGTATGTAACATCTTACAAATTGAAATAACTAGGAAGAAGTCAAGAATTGGAAATAGTAATCTTAGGAAATAATGAAAATCTAGAAATTTGTTTAAGTTAAGTTAAGGATGAGTTTTGGTTAACTTCAAACGGCAATAACTCCTAGCTCAGAATTATTTTGGCGTGTTTCCAGATATCGTAGGAAAGATCTTGGAATAATCTTTCCAACGCCGCTGAGTTTACGCGATTCCAAGTTTGTATGAGTGAGATATGCCCATTTAAAGTTGGGTTGTTCAATTAAGGAAAGTCTAAACGGGATTTTGAAAGGGTAGTTTAGTCTTTTCCTTACCCAATTTATTAAATCCGTTTTTAGTAAATTACATGGGGTCTAAACTGAGTTAGTTCAGTTTACGCAATTAAGAAATTCTCTAGGGCTTTGAGAGAAGAGAAAAGAAGAGAAAGGAGAAGTGGAAGAGCAAGATTCATCGCTTCGTAAGGAATTGATTGCAGGTTTCTTCAAGGATTTGATCCTACAAGGTATGTGAGAATCTCAGAGCGTTGGGTTCGTTCACCCACGTGCCAAACATGTTTAGTTTGGCGGAATTCGTTCTAAAAAAGTTGAAAGCTTGATGTTCTTGATATGTATATCTTGAAATTGTTTTCGTTCTTGAATTGAGATGAATTGAGAAGTTTTGAGATCTTTATGTCGAGTTTTAGAGTTGTTTTGAGTTAGGTTCTTGGGTACATATGTTGGGTATCTGAATCTAAAAAGATTTTGAGAAAAATAGTCGAGTTTAGGTGAATTGGGGATGAAAAACGAAGAAGGAAAAGGTCGAGCAGGTTTTGGCACGCAAGTCCGCGTCGCAGACTTGCTCCCCCGGTGAACAAAAATCAGCTCCGCGTCGCGGTTGGCACGCGGACTCCTCTGTCTCAAAATTTTATTTCGTGATCAAATATTTAAATGCATCTCTGCGTTGTGGACTTGTTTCCAGACAGTGATTTCTTGATCTTTTCTCTTGTTTAACTATCTAAAAACACTCCTAAACATCACGAGATCTTTCCTATCACAAATCACAATCCTTGAATCCATAATTCAATTCAAGGAAAGTCAAGAGTTAAGAGTCAAGTCAAGTAAAGTTAAGAGAAATTTATAAAGTTTTCAAAAGTCTTTTACAAACATTTTAACTTTGTTTCAAGACTTAAAATTCAAGTTGAGTAAAGATTAAAGATTGAAGTTCATTTCTTCAAAGAAGTATATGGGGACAATGTATTCCCGAAGAGTTTAAAAATATTTTCACATTTGAACAAGAAAGGGAACATCGATTCCAAGAGAGTTTTTAAGCTAAGTTATGAGTAATTATCTCAAACCAAAAAAGAAGTTTGTTTTAAAAACATATGAGCAAAGTATATTTTGGGAGTAGTATTGAGCACCAATATGGGGATGCGAGTTCATATTAACTCAAGTCTCCATAAACCATGTAGCCATCATGGGTAATAAAGGATCATACATTTTAGATGATTCCTTAAGATGCTTTTAGCATACACTAGTGGATCCATTTAGTTAAGCGTTCTATATGACGACAAAGTATATGACAGTTTTGGCACGTGGGCAAGACACTGTATCACCACTTAGGCTCATAGTGGTGGTTGTCAGTTAGAGAAACTCCCATAGAAATTATATTACTTTATTATATGGGTAAAGTTATGTTTGTTATTGCATTTTCTTTAACAAACTAAGTTGTCTTCCACTATTTTACAAGCTTTCTATATATTGCATATGTTTTATTGATTTATATTGAGTTAAGTTATTCAAGAGTTGAGTAAAGTCAAGGTAAGTGTTTCTTTTAGATTCTCTTCAAGCCTATGTTGTGTTTAGCATTCCAACTTTCATACTTGTACATTCAATGTACTGATACCAGTTGGCCTGCATCTTCTTATAATGCAGACTCAGGTACCCAGGATCATCACCTAACGCCTCGTTGATCTAGTTAAGCACTCAGAATCAGTTGGTGAGCCTAATTGCATTTTGGAGGACTCATTTTACTTTGCTTTCAGTATTTCATTATTAGGATGATTGGGGGTCTTGTCCCGATATCCCTATTTGTTTTAGAGGCTTCATAGACAGTTAGTAGTTCAGTTGTCTTTACATTATCATTTCATATGTTAAGACTTGAGTTGCCATTTTGGCCAAGTTGAATGTTGACTTTTAAACATTCTAAGTTATTTTATTTAACAATTGAGTAAGTGCATTTGATCATTGTAATAATGATTAGAGTCTTCCGTAGAGTAATAAGCAGGTCAAGGGTTCGCTTGGGGCCAGCTATGGTTTTCGAGTGCCAGCCACGTCCAATGTGTAGGCTCGGGGCGTGACAAACTTGGTATCAGAGTACAAAGTTCAAGAGTCCTACGCAGGCTATGAAGCCGTGTTAGTAGAGTCCTAGTTATCGGTGTGAAGCATGCCACATCTATAATTAAGAGGCTGAGACACTTAGGAAAATTTCTCACTTCTTTCATACTCATTTTGTGCGTTAGAGTTTGATCTCTAAAAAGTTTCTTCTAATTCGTGCTTGCGCGTATTTTTAGATAATCATACCTCTATGAAGAGCTGTCAGAGGTCGTCCTGTTAGGCGTAATGTTGAGGAGCAAGAGGTACCCAATGCACCTGAAGTGCAACCTCAAGGGGAAGCTACTAATGCTAAGTTCAGAGAAGCAATAAGGATGCTAAGTCAAGCTGTCACTAACCAGGTTGGGAAACAAAGAGGAGCTCGACAAGAAGAGGCTGACACTTCGAGGATTCGTGAGTTCTTGAGGATGAACCCTCCAAGTTTCACTGGTTCGAGCACTACTGAGGATCTTGAGAACTTCATTGAGAAACTGCAAAAGGTATTTGATATGATGCACGTTGCCACTACTGAGCGAGTTGAACTAGCTGCATATCAATTGAAGAATTTTGCTAGGACTTGGTTCAACCAATGGAAGAAGGGTAGAGCTGAGGAAGCACCACCTGCGAGTTAAGCATGTTTTGAGGAACCTTTCTTGGGGCGTTTCTTTTCCTAAGAACTGAAAGTGGATAAGGTACGAGAATTTTTTACCCTTAAGCAGGATTCCTTGAGTGTTCATGAGTATGTGTTGAAGTTCATCCAACTATCCCGTTATGCTCCAGAGATGGTTGCAGATATGAGAAGTAAAATGAGTCTGTTTGTTGTTGGGTTGTCCCATTTATCAAGCAAGGAGGGCAGGGCAGCGATGTTGATTGGGGACATGGATATATCAAGGTTGATGGTCTATGTACAGCAGGTTGAAGAAGAAAAGTTGAGTGATAGGGAAGAATTCAGAAATAAGAAAGCTAAGATAGGGAATGAGTACGGGCAACAGAAAAGTATTGTGAACCGTTCGTCCTTTTAGCAAAAGCAAAAGGGACTTGCACCATCATCTTCTAGTGCACCTACACCCAGAAAACTTGCACCCAGAAATAAAAATTAGTATAATGGTCGAAATTCCCAACATTTCAAAGCTAGACCTGCACAGTCTCAAGGTAGTGTGGCACAAGGAGGTAACTAGGCTCCTGCATGTGCTAGGTGTGGTAGAACCCACCCATGTAAGTGTCGTGATGGCTAGTCAGGTTGTTTCAAGTGTGGACAAGAGGATCACTTCATGAAAGAGTGCCCTAAGAATAGGCAAGGTAGTGGAATTAGGGCAATAGAGCCCAATCTTTATCAGTTGCTCCACCAGACAGGACTGCACCTAGAGGAGCTACTTCCGGTACTGGCGGAGGAGCAAACCGCCTCTATGCAATCACTAGTCGTCATGAGCAAGAGAACTCTCCAGATGTTGTCATTGGTATGATCAAAGTCTTTATTTTTGATGTTTATGCTTTGCTAGACCCAGGAGCAAGTTTATATTTTGTAACCCCTTCTGTTGCAAATAAGTTTGATGTTATTCCTGAGACACTTTGTGAACCCTTTTGTGTTTCTACACCTGTTTGGGAGTCTATTCTAGCTGAGCGAGTTTATCATGATTGTGTCATTTCCATCAATCACAAAGATACCATGGCTGATTTAATTGAGTTAGACATGGTAGATTTTGATGTCATTCTAGGTATGGACTGGCTTCATGCCTGTTATGCCTCCATTGATTGTAGAACTCGAGTTCTTAAGTTGCAGATTCCTAATGAGCCAGTCTTAGAGTGGAAAAGTAGTTAAGCAGTGCCTAAGGGTCATTTTATTTCGTACCTTAAGGCAATAAAGTTAGTTTCCAAGGGATGTGTCTATCACTTAGTCCGAGTTAATGAGTCTAGTGTTAATATACCTCTTATTCAGTCAGTTCCTATAGTAAATGAGTTTCCAAAAGTTTTTCCAGATGATCTACCCGGAGTCTCTCCTGAGAGAGAGTTAGACTTCGATATAGATGTTCTTCCAGATACTCGTCCTATCTCTATTCCGCCATATAGAATGGCACTAACAGAGTTGAAAAAACTTAAAGAGTTGTTGAAAGATCACATTCATAAGGGCTTTATTCGACCAAGTGTCTCACCTTGGGGTGCTCCGATTTTATTTGTAAGAAAGAAAGATGGTTCCCTTAGGATGTGTATAGATTATCGTCAGTTGAACAAGGCTACCATCAAGAACAGGTATCCTTTTTCCGAGAATTGACGATCTTTTCGATCAGCTTCAGGGTGCTTCTTATTTTTCTAAGATAGACCTCAGATCTAGCTACCATCGATTGAAAGTAAGGGAATGTGATATTCCCAAGACAGCATTCAGGACCCGATATGGTCACTATGAGTTTCTGGTCATGTCGTTCGGTTTGACCAATGCACCTGCAGCATTCATGGACCTTATGAATAGAGTTTTCAAACCTTATTTATATATGTTTGTTATCGTCTTCATTGATGACATACTAATCTATTCAAGGAATGAAGAAGACCATGCTAGCCATCTCAGAATAGTTCTTAAGACTTTGAAAGATAACAAGTTATATGCTAAGTTCTCTAAATGTGAGTTTTGGCTTGAGTCTATGGCATTCTTGGGCCACATAGTTACCGGTGATGGATTAGAGCTGATACCCAAAAGATAGAGGCAATGCAGAATTGGCCTAGACCCACATCTCTAACTGATATTAGGAGTTTCTTGGGTTTGGCTGGCTATTATAGAAGATTCGTAAAGGGGTTCTCATCCATTTCGTCTCATTTGACCAAGTTGACTCAGAAATACATGAAGCTTCAATGGTCTGAAGCTTATGAGAAAAGCATTCAGGAATTGAAAAAGAGGTTAACTACTGCCCTAGTTTTGACCTTACCAGAAGGTACTGAAGGTTTTGTGGTGTATTGTGATGCGTCTAGAGTTAGTTTGGGTTGCGTATTAATGTAGAATGGCGAGGTTATAGCTTATGCCTCCAGATAGTTGAAAGTCCATGAGAAGAATTACCCAACCCATGACTTAGAGTTGGCTACTGTAGTATTTGCTTTGAAGATATGACGTCATTATTTGTATGGTGTTCATGTAGATGTATTCACTGATCACAAGAGCCTTCAGTAAGTGTTTACTCAAAAAGTGCTTAATCTAAGACATAGGCGGTGGTTAGAATTACTCAAGGATTATAACATGAGTATTCTTTATCACCCAAGTAAGGCTAATGTTGTTGTTGATGCTTTAAGCAGGTTGTATATGGATTGTACCGCCCATGTTGAGGAAGAAAATAGAGAGTTAGCGAAAGATGTGCATAGACTTGCATGCCTGGTAGTCCGACTAATAGATTCCACAGAAGGAGGAGTAGTGGTGATGAATGGGGCTGAATCATCATTAGTGTCAGAAGTAAAAGAGAAGTAAGACCAAGATCCAATTTTGCTTGAGTTGAACGCAAATGTTCATAAGCAAAAAGTAATGGCTTTTGAACAAGGGGGAGATGGTGTATTGAGGTATTAAGGTAGATTGTGTGTACCAAGGATGGATGAACTCCAAGAGAGGATCACAGAGCAAGCTCATAGCTCCAGATATTCTATTCATCCGGGTTCCACAAAAATGTATCGCGATTTGAGAGAGGTTTAGTGGTGGAGTAATATGAAGAAGGGCATTGCCGAGTTTGTTGCTAAGTGCTCGAATTGCCAACAACTTAAAGTAAAGCATCAAAGGCCCGGTGGTTTGGCTCAAAATATAGAACTTCTAGAATGGAAGTGGGAGATGATTAATATGGACTTCATCACAGGTTTGCCGAGGTCTCGCAGCCAGCATGATTCCATTTGGGTGATAGTTGATATAATGACAAAGTCAGCCCACTTTTTGCCAATAAAGACTACCTATTCAGCAGAGGATTATGCCAGGTTATATATTCAAGAGGTAGTAAGACATCATGGAGTTCCTATTTCGATTATATCAGATAGAGGTGCACAATTTATTGCACAGTTTTGGAAGTCATTCCAAAAAGGCTTAGGTTCAAAGGTGAACTTAAGTACTGTCTTTCATCCTCAGACAGATGGGGAAGTAGAGCGCACTATCTAGACCTTAGAGGATATGTTCAGGGATTGTGTGATTGATTTTCAAAGGTAATTGGGATGATCACCTACCTCTTATTGAATTTGCTTACAACAATAGTTACCACTCCAGCATCCAGATGGCTTCTTATGAGGCTCTTTATGGGAGAAGATGTAGATTTCCTATTGGATGGTTTGAAGTTGGTGAATCTGGGTTGATAGGACCAGACTTGGTTCATCAAGCTACGGAGAAAGTGAAAGTGATTCAAGAGAGGTTGAAAATAACGCAGAGTCGTCAAAAATCCTACACTGATGTTAGGAGAATGAAGTTAGAGTTTGAAGTAGATGATTGAGTGTATTTGAAAGTTTCACCCATGAAAGGCGTTATGAGATTTGGTAAGAAGGGGAAGCTTAGTCCCCGGTATATTGGACCTTACAGAATATCCAAGAAGATTAGCAAAGTAGCTTATGAGTTAAAGCTACCACAAGAGTTAGCAGCAGTTCATCTTGTATTTCATGTTTCCATGTTGAAGAAGTGCATGGGAGATCCTTCACTTATCATACCAACTCAAGATATTGGGATCAAGGATACCCTATCCTACGAGGATATTCCTGTTAGATTTTAGGTTGCCAAGTTTGCAGACTGAGAACAAAAGAGGTAGCATCAGTCAAATTTCTTTGGAGGAACCAGTTTGTTGAGGAAGCTACTTGGGAAGTTGAAAAAGAGATATCCACATCTCTTTGAAACCGTAGAAATTCCAGATCAAGGTACTTATTCTTTTCTTAGTACTCTTTAATTTTTGAGATTGCATATTGCAATTGCATTGCTTGTTGGGTGTTTGAGCTGAATGTTAGGTGTTACACCCTTAGCCTAGTAAGAGTAATCTCATTCGAGGACGAATGTTCACAAGGGGGAGATATTGTAACATCTCACAAATTGAAGTAACTAGGAAGAAGTCAAGAATTGGAAATAGTGGTTTTAGGAAATAATGAAAATCTGGAAATTTATTTTACTTAAGGATGAGTTTTGGTCATTTTCAAATGATCATAACTCCTAGATCAGAAGGAGTTAGGCGTGTTTCTAGATATCCTATGAAATATCTTCGAATAATCTTTCCAACGCCGTCGAGTTTACGTGATTCCGAGTTTGTATGAGTGAGATATGCCCATTTGAAGTTGGGTTGTTCAATTAAGGAAAGTCTAAACCGAATTTTGAAAGGGTAGTTTAGTCTTTTCCTTACCCAATTTATTAAATCCATTTTTAGTAAATTACTTGGGGTCTAAACTGAGTTGGTTCAGTTTACGCAATTAAGAAATACGCTAGGGCTTGAGAGAAGAAAAAATAAGAGAAAGGAGAAGAGGAAGAGCAAGATTCATCGCTTCGTAAGGAATTGATTGCGGGTTTCCTCAAGGATTTGATTATACAGGGTATGTGAGACTCTTATAGCATTGGTTTCGTTCACCCATGCGCCAAACATGTTTAGTTCAGCGAAATTCATTCTGAAAAGGATGAAAGTTTGATGTTCTTGATATGTATATTTTGAAATTGTTTTCGTTCTTGAATTGGGCTGAATTGAGAAGTTCTGAGATCTTTATGTCGAGTTTTAGAGTTGTCTTGAGTTAGGTTCTTGGGTACATAAGCTGGGTATCTGAATCTAAAAAGATTTTGAAAAGAATAGTCAAGTTTAGGCGAATTGGGGATGAAAAAAGAAGAAGGAAAAAGTCGACTAGGTTTTGACACGCAAGTCCACATCGCGGACTTGCTCCCCCGGCGAATAAAAATCAGCTCCGCATTGCGGTTGGGATGCGGACTCCTCTATATCAAAATTTTATTTCGCGATCAAATATTTAAATGCGTCTCCGCGTCGCGAATTTGTTTCCAGACATTGATTTCTTGTATTTTCTCATGTTTAACTATCTAAAAACACTCCTAAACATCATGAGATCTTTTCTACCACAAATCACAGTCCTTGAATCCATAATTCACTTCAAGGAAAGTTAAGAGTCAAGTCAAGTAAAGTTAAGAGTCAAGTAAATTTACAAAGTTTTCAAAAGTCTTTCACAAACATTTTAACTTTGTTTCAAGACTCAAAGTTCAAGGTGAGTAAAGAGTAAAGATTAAAGATTGAAGTTCATTTCTTCAAAGAAGTATATGGGGACAATGTATTCCCGAAGAGTTTAAAACTGTTTTTACATTTGAACAAGAAAGGGAACATTGATTCCAAGAGAGCTTTTAAGCTAAGTTTTGAGTATTTATCTCAAACCAAAGAAAGAAGTTTGTTTTAAAAACAGATGAGCTAAGTATATTTTGGGAGTAGTATTGAGCACCGATATGAGGATGCGAGTTCATATTAACTCAAGTTTCCATAAACTATGTAGCCATCATGGGTAGTAAATGATCATACTTTTTAGATGACTCATTAAGATGCTTTTAGCATACACCAGTGGATCCACTTAGTTAAGCGTTCTATATGACGGCAAAGTATAGGATAGTTCTGGCAGCGTGGGCAAGAAGTTGTATCACCACTTAGGCTCATAGTGGTGGTTGTCGGTTAGAGAAACTCCCACATAAATTATATTACTTTATTATATGAGTAAAGTTGTGTTTGTTATTGCATTTTCTTTAACAAACTAAGTTGTTTTCCACTGTTTTGCAAGCTTTCTATATATTGCATATGTTTTATTGCTTTATATTGAGTTAAGTTATTCAGGAGTTGAGTAAAGTCAAGATAAGTGTTTCTTTCAGATTCTTGTTAGGCCTATGTTGTGTTTTGCATTCCAATTCGCAGACTCGTACATTCAATGTACTGATGTTAGTTGGCATGCATCTTCTTATGATGCAGATGCTGGTAACTAGGATCATCACCCAGCGCCTCATTGATCCAGTTGAGCACTCAGAGTTAGTTGGTGAGCCTCCTTGCATTCCGAAGGACACCTTTTACTTTTCTTTCAGTATTTCATTTTTAGGATGATCAGGGGTCTTGTCCCGACATCCCTCTTTGTTTTAGAGGCTTCATAGACAGGCAGACAGTTAGTAGTTCAGTTGTCTTTACATTATTATTTCATATGTTAAGACTTGAGTTGTCATTTTGGACAAGTTAAATGTTGACTTTTAAACTTTCTAAGTTATTTTATTTAACATTGAGTAAGCGCATTTGATCATTGTAATAATGCTTAGAGTCTTCCACTGAGTAAGTAAGTCAAGCCAAGGGTTCGCTTGGGTCTAACAATGGTTCTTGAGTGCCAGCCACGTCCGGGGTGTAGGCTTGGGGTGTGACACAGTATCTGTTATTGCTTTACTCACAATGCCTTTGCAATTTATATCGAGTCTTTGGCCGTACACAAATACACACTGAACATGCGAGGGGTGTTTTGCACTCCTCCAAAACTTTTTTTGTATTCTTTAGTTTCAGAGTTGGTGCAATTAAGATAGTGCTCCTTCTCGCAATTACTCAGTCCCACTCTCAATTATCTAGGAAAGATCCTACTCTAGAAATAAGACATTTTGCATACACCTTAGGCGGGACAATATGAGGTATTGTCCCTGCATTTAGGAAGTCGCCCTTTTGTCAACGAGTTTCTCTTTAAAACCCAAAGACATATATTTGTGTGAAAATGATTGATTGATCCAACTAATAAAACCGTAACAGATTCCGGACTTTAGGAGTGATTCCCCTTTTCCTTTCAGATGCAAATCAACCTAAACCTCCCTAATCTCAGGATGATGGTTGAGGTTCCCCAAATTTTGAAACATTGGTGGGGAAACATCTGAGTGGTATACGTAAATGAAATTATGCCGCATTTGGGGTCATTAACTGATCTACTGAATGTGGAGGCAAACAAGTTGCTCATTACTCTAATGATTGAATTCTGGCAACCAACGACAATGCCTTTCCATTTCACAGATTTTGAAATCACACCAGCACTGAAAGAGATTAGTCAAATTATTGATTTAACATTAGCTGGAAGAGCACCCTTGACCCCGCGCACTACATCAGAAATTGGTTTTCTTTAGTATTTGGGGTTGAGAGTAGGCCTAGGTTTGTGAAGAGTTAACAAGGGATGCATCAAGTTGGTTTATCTCTTTAAGAGGTTCGGTCGTCGAGAGAGCTACGATAGGTTTCAACAAGAATTCTTCATTTCCAGGGTTGATTGGGAGAGACACAGGGCTATTGTTTTCATGGTAGCCTTTTTGGGAATTATGATCTTCCCAAAGAAAAGAGACTGTGTCAACTTCAACCTACTGTCTATGGTCATTTACATGTTTAGAGGACCTGTTAGAGTAACCATTGTACCTATGATCTTAGCAGAAATATTTCAATCACTATCCCTTTGCTCTAGAGGATATGATCACTTCAGGGGCAATAACTTGTTTCTACAGGTTTGGGTGTTGGAACACTTCTATCAAAGACAAGCAGACAATGGCACTGACGGAGACTTACACAACAAGATCAAAAGCCATGTGATGAGATTGAGCATCTGGGACGCCCCAAACAATGAAGAAGGTTGACACATTTTCCTGACCCACCTCACAGGAACCGTATTCAATGGCGATTACCATAGGTCCATGGTCGGGCTTTGTTAAGAACCAACCATATCTATTTCATTGAGCTGATTAGGTTGGAAAGCTTCCTTCCTTACGCACCTCTAAGAGTCCTTCGACAGTTTGGGATTACCCAAGATGTTCCTCTATGGTCAAATATGGCACTACTAGAGGTCGATTATGAGGGAATAATCCTGATCTAAAAGATTACTGCTTTGGTACAAGGATGGTATGGTATTCTTGAATCAGGCATGGGGGTTGAGTCATGGTGCACCCCTGAATATTATACTTGGTTTATGATGGGAGGAATTCTGACAAGGCCTAGTTATGACGGAATCTTGGGTGTCACGGACACCCAATAATCAAATCAAATTGGCATGGAACTAGTAAACCTCATGCACATCACCATAACCATGTATCATCAGGTGACTCCACGGTCTATGGACAATCTCATACAGGGAGTTGATGATGAACCAGAGGAAAAAATAGAGGAAGACCCAGAAGAGGATCTTAGAGAGCCCACTGAGGAGATAGAAGAGGATCCAGAAGAACATTCAGAGCATGACCCTAACTTGTATGACCCTAAAGATGGAGGAGTGATGCATATAGAATGAACATGTTCCATCAATAGAGAACACTCACTCTGAGTATGGTTCCATAGGGTTTGATGAAGGAGAAGATTCAAATTACCAGGATGGCAGGTCGACAAATCCCTGAGTACCAGTTTAGACCTTACTATGATTTGGGAGATGATGATGATGATTACCTAACTTGGCCCTAAACTTTTTATTTATTTTCTTTCTCCTTAAAAGAGGTCTTGCATGACCTTTCTTATTGTTCTAATATGCCAATAGGGCAATCAATTTGGGATTTACCCCAATTATTATTGAAATATTAGCTCCGTTCTGAATCTGGAATATGTTGAAATTTTGGATCAATCAAAGATAAATATTTGCAACATAGGCCTATCTTAAGCAAAAAGAGGCTCTATATTAGGACGCGTTTTGAATATCGCTAACTTGATGTATATATGTGTTACATATTTGTTACATCTTTCAATATCTCCCAAACTAACATGGTTTCCCTTTTTCTTTGTTTTCTTTTCTTTTGTTCATTATTTATTCTCTAAAGTACGTTGATTTCTGTCAACTTGCAAATTGGCTGAACCATGATACAATTGTCGATCCAAAGGAAAGATAACTGATAGAGATGAGTTCAACGATGCCGCAAACATAATGATACCTATTGAGAACCCCAAGGTTCTCAAAATATAACAGACATTCAAAATGAAGAGAAAATGACTCACATGGAACAATAACTCCAGATCTTGAGTGAAGAATTACGTCAAGTTCGAAACTTGGCCAAATTATCAGCTGCCACTTTCCCAACTTTCAAGAGGCCTATATACTTCCCAAAGGCTGACTAGCATTCTGCCGACTTACCAAATCAGCCAGAACAATGCAACACGCTCCCGTTGACGGTCAAGTCCCACCAGTTTTTCCACCCGCAGTCAAGACCAATCCTGACCTCTCTAATCACGAACCTACCATATCAATAATGAAGCAAATACTTGGGCCACATGTCGTCGTTCCTTATGAGCCACGTGTTCCACATGTATATGTTGCAGGAGCTCCTACCTTCATAACACCAGTTGTCGTTCATGTCTCGTACGAGGTCGATCAATATGCATAAATGGTGAAATATGCTCGATTGAAAGAGGATGCATCAATAAATGCCCAACTTCATGGTCTAAGAAAGGCATTAAAAATCTTACAAGTCACTAGGGGAATGGAGAGCCTTGATTATGATGACTTGTGCATCCATCTAGACATTGACATGCCGGTAGGGTACAAACCACCGAAGTTTGACGTGTTTGATGGAAAAGGTGACCTGATAAATAATGTCTCAAATAAACCTCATCTAATTCTAGGTGTAAACAATCATTAGTTAGTATAAAACCCAACGAAGATTTGAGGTTGAACCCACAGGGAGTGGTACGTGTCTAAAATTCAGTTATGTAGTACAAACGTGGTCTAAACGATTATAGGAATTAAAAATTATTGGAAACATACAAATAAATCTAAAGGGGTGACAACGAATGTCAGATTGGGGGTTTGGATTGTGAGCTATCAGCTACAACACAAGAAAAATAAGGAAAATAACAATATGGAGAGGAATTCTCGGGATGTGATCGATTATAGGAAAATTTCATTGTATGGGTAATGGAAATTACTAATAAATAGATCAATATCAGTGGGTAGGCTAGGCTATAAGTGAGATAGTTTTCTCTCGAACAACTATCACGATTCAAGTGATTTCTTTCGAACATCAACAAGCTTAGCAAATAAGAACAGCCCACACCTTAATTCATCTACTCTCTCAAGCTAGATAGGAATCGAGATTAGGATTTACTCTTTCGAGCTAAGCCCATATCAGTCCGATGACTACTATCATCAATTGAAAGCTTTGATTCTAAAACCTCTTTTTCAAGCAAGCCTAGAATTCTAAGTTCGAATTGCATTTGCAACTAAAATTCTTAGATTAAAACACAACTATCTATTAAACCCACTTCAATTAAGCATTAAAATCAGTAATAACAATACCCATAAGCTAATTCAACCCATAATCACATGATCACACCCCAAGAATTGAGGTTTTAGCTAAACATCATTAAAAGGTAAAAACAATTACCAACTCGATTTGCCATAAGTTGGGTAAGAGTCTTCAAGCCTTTACAATTCTTTCCAAGGATTATATTCAAAGACCCACTTTCAAAATCCTCAAAATTTTACAATTAGAACTCAAAAACTAAGAGAAAACTCTAACTCTAAAACTAGGGAATCAATAATGTCTGGGAACTCCTGAAGTCTTTTTTTAAATTCCAATTAAAAGTTGTTGCGTTTTGGCTTAAGATTCCACATGGAGGATTACGTCACGCCTCGCCGAACCGATCGGCGATCCACCGATTGTCCTCTTCCATCGCCATTCTGCATTGGCCTTCAGCATCTCAGGTCCTGTGACTTTGGGTGATCCAATTTGTTGTTGCGAAACCAATTGGCAATCCGCCAACTGCCCATTTGTATCGCGAACTTGGTTCTTCCCCATGGCTGGCATGCTAGAACTTTGGGCGATCTAAAGAGCCACTCGGTGGTGCGCCGAGTGGTCTTGGCGATCGCCAGAATTGCTTTTTCTTCACTTCTTCAGCTTTTTAGTTCATTTTGGTCAGGTCTTGTCCTTGCCTTGTTCATTTGCCTTCATAGCTGCAAATCAACACTTTAACATCAGTTTAGAGCATAAAATAGACATTTGAGGACACTTATACTATCAAAACAAAGCCCTAAATGAGCCAAAATCTCGGACTCATCATGACCCTAATGCACATTTAAGGGTGTATTATGACAAGTTAGTCAGTGAAGGGAGAAATGAGAAACTGAGAGTGAAGTTGTTCATCTGGAATCTATTTGGAGAAGCATTGACCTAGTATACGGGTCAGGACATTCACAAATGGCGTGATTGACAGGAAATGGCTGTGGATTTCATGACTCCTTTCAGATTCAATACTGAAATAAGAGCAGACAAATTCTCATTGGCCAATATATAGAAGAATCCATTTGAGAATGTTCAAGAGTACAGACGACGTTGGAAAACTGAAGCCGCAAGGTGCAACCACCACTAGATGAGAGTGAGCTCTTGGAGTACTTTATTCGAGCTCAAGAAGGTATCTACTTTGACAAGATGATGTCAATGATAGGCCATAAGTTCGTAGAATTGGTCAAGATAGGAGACTTCATAGAGAAATGTGTCAAATCTAGAAAAATTCAGTCTATGGTTGCATTGCAAGCTGCAAGTAAGGCCATACAATCGGGTGCCATTGGCGGCATCAACAATAAAAGGGAGGATGTTTCAACTGTCACTTACCAATAGGGATGACCATCCCACCGATAACCCAACAATCCCCAAATTGTTGCAAATACTGCATACGCTCATACCTAGTACATAATACCCAACCACACTATTATCCACCCCGAGCACCAACGTACCAAAATCCACCAAGACCATATGTCCCTGTACATGCACCAATCCACTAAAATAGACCAATATATGCACCAAGACTACATCCAAATCTCGAAGTTACAAATGTTTGTGCTTACACACCCATTGCCAAACCCTATGCCCAATTGTTTGAGAGGCCGAGGACAGTGGGAGTGCTACAACCAGTTGAATAAAATCTTCTTAATCTGAACCCTTGCAACTTCAATGGAAACAAGCGATGCGCTTACCACTCGGGAATCCAAGGACACGACACAGAAGATTGTTATGGTTTGAAGAATCAGATCGAGTATTTGATCAAGAAAATAGTAATCAAATGCACTCCAGTACCTCCCAATGTAAACAACAACCCCTTGTCAAACCATAAGAATCGGGAAGTCAACATATTACTCTAGATGAAGAATATGAAGTCCCTCACAATCCAAACATAGATAAAGCAAATGCCATGACATCTTCGGCACAACCTGTTATCACTGTTCAACTAAGTGAACCTTTGAGTGTCCAAAAATATCTCCCAAGAGTTGTAGTGACCACTCTAATCATTAGAAATCCTGAGTATGACACTAAAGCAGTCTCATGGCACCAAGGGCAAGATGATCGATACTGTCGTGGCTCAAGGAATGACTAGATCGGGAATATGTTATGCCTCAGAGGATATAAATCGAGGAGCTCTTGGAAAAGAACAAAATCCAAAGAAGAATGTTATCGATGTTGAAGCTGCAGAATTTTGGAAGACGATGCAGCCTATAGGCTATTCAGTCGAAGAGTAGCTGAAAAAGACGCCTGCCCACATATCCATTTTGTCTCTGCTTATGAGTTCTGAAGCTCATAGGAATGCTTTGATGGAAGTGTTTAACGGAGTGAACATTCCAAAAGAGACCACAAGTGAAACCTTATCTTCAACGATTGGATGAATATTGGAAGCTAACGAGATTTCTTTCCATGATGATGAGTTGCATACGGAAGGGGTTGGGCATAACAAAGTGCTTCACATCGCAGTCAAATGTTGTGATAAGATTGTAACTCGAGTTCTAATAGATGGTGGTTCTAGATGCAACATCTGTCCTTTTACCACTCTGAAGGATTTAAGTGTTAATGTGGGAGAGATAAGGGAAAGTTGTGTGAAAGTTAGAGCTTTTCATGGACTACAAAGAAGTGTGATTTGAGAGATTTATCTCACGTTGCAAATGGGGGTGGCTGAATTCCCCATCCTATTTCAAGTGATGGATGTGTCATCCAACTACAATATGTTGTTGTGAAGACCATGGGTTCGCATGGCAAGAGAGGTTCCTTCCAGTCTTCTTCAGTCTGTAAAGTTTGAATGGGATCGCATAGAGGTTACCATTCACAGGGAGCTCGGTCACCCCATTCATTCTGCTAATTCTATTTCGATTGTTGATGAGTTAGACTGAGCCACTTTTCACACTTTGGAAATTATGCAAGTTGTAAGGGTAATGAGGAAGTCGATCCAGATGATACAAAATTGTCAAGTGCAGCCAAAATAGTTGCGTCAGAGATGTTGAAGTATGGGTATCAACCTAAGAGTGGACTTGGACCCAAGTTCAATGGCATAGTTGAGCCAATCTAGCTGAAGCATCAGAGAGGCATCAACAGACTCAGATATGAGCCTACCTCGAGAAGAGTCCACCACAGGTCAAGCAAGACAATCTTTGTACTTTAAAAAGATTCGATTCCAGATCAAGCAGGCAATGATGACATCGTAGAAGGAATAGACAATTTATTTGTGGCCATGATTGGAGAACAGGAAGAGATAAATCTCAATAAATTGACCATTCATAATGCCAAACTTGGAGAAATCTTGTAGAACTGGACCATTAGTCTGTCCTTGTTTCAACCAGTCCTAGTAGTGTGGAAAAGTAGTTTTAATTTTTAAAATTAGCATGATCAAAATGAGTCTTGAATGATGCCTAATCTTTTGTTGCTTGCCTCTTCTAAAAGCTAGAATGCTTTGAAATAAAAAGTCTTTATTTTTCTTTTAAAAAAATGTCTCGTTATTTTAAATATCTATTTAATTTTACTTACCTTTTGCACTTTTTAGCACTCATATTAATAAAATCCTTATTCAACAGTTATGACATGTAATGAATCCATCGAGCATGGTGTAAGAGATGAACAAGATCACAAAGAGTATGATGAAAGCATGATGCCTGACTATCTACCACATGAGATCAAGCAAGTTAAAAGACCAAAAACCCAATATAGATGAAACAAAGGTTTTCAACTTATGATATGAATAAAATGTGAAGGAAACACGAGTTAGCATACATTTGAAGGCTAAAAGAAAGCTGGAGTTAATAGAGTTGCTTAAGCAGTATGTTGACGTATTTTCTTGGTCTTACGAGTCATGCCAGGATTAAGCACTGATATTGTCTTGCTAAAATTACCAATTGATCTCACTTGTCTACCCATTAAGCAAAATACAAGAATGTTCAAGTCGAATTTGAGTTTAAGGATCAAGGAGGAGGTAACTAAGCAAATTGAGGCGAACGTTGTGTGGGTTACAAATTACCCCATATGTTAGCCAACATTAATCATGTGCCGAAAAAGGATGGAAAGATCAGAATATGTGTGGACTATCGAGATCTCAACAGAGCCAGTCCTAAGGATGATTTTTCTCTTCCAAATATTCATATACTCATCGATAATTGTGCAAAACATGAGTTGCAATCATTTGTCGATTGCTTTGCAGGATATCACCAGATCCTGATGGATGAAGATGATTCAGAAAAGACAATGTTTATCACTCCACAGAGGGTATATTTCTATAGATTAATGTCATTCAGTCTCAAAAAAGCCAGTGCAACCTACATGAGGGCCATGACTACCCTTTTTCACGATATGATCCACAAGGAAATTAAAGTGTACGTGGATGATGTTGTTATCAAATCCAAAAGAAGTTCAGACCACCTGGACGACTTACAAAAGTTCTTTAAGAGGTTGCGGAAGTATAATCTAAAATCCAACAAAGTATGCATTTGGAGTACCCATGGGAATGATACTAGGATTCATCGTTAGTAGGAAAGACATAGAGTTGGATCCATCACTACAACAAAAATATTTTTTAGCGGCAATAAATATTGACATTAATAAAGAGTACTAATGTCTTTACCGACATTAGTTAAGTATCATTAGAACCAATGTCGCTAAAGGCTTAAGGGACATATACAAAGAGTGCTAATTGCTGCTAAAAATACATATTCAGCGGCAATTAAGAATTAATTGTCGCTAATGATCATTTTTTATGTAGTGCATCAAAGATCAAGGCAATTCAAGAGCTACCTCCCCCTAGGACCAGGAAGGACGTGATGGGTTTCTTGGGAAGACTGAATTACATTAGTTAGTTCATATCTCAATCCACAGTGATAGGTGAATCCATATGTAAATTACTAAATAAGGATGCCACCACAAAATGGATAGAGGAATGCCAAAAGGCTTTTGACAGAATCAAAGAATATTTGTTCAATCCACCAGTATTAGTCCCACCAAAGCCTAGAAAGACTTTGTTATTGTATCTATCTATCATGGATAATTCATTTGGATGTGTATTGGGCAGCATGATGAGACAGGTAGAAAAGAACAAGTCATTTATTATTTGAGCAAGAAGTTCAGACCATACGAAGCAAGATACTCCTTGTTGGAACAAACATGTTGGGCATTGACTTGGATAGCGCAAAAATTTAGACATTACATGTCTACATACACCACGTACTTTATCTCAAGAATAGATCCACTCAAGTATATCTTTCAAAAGCATGCCTACAAGTAAACTAGCGAAGTGGCAAATTTTGTTTATCGAGTTTGATATTGCATACGTGACACAAAAGGCCATCAAGGGACAAGACCTGGCTGATCACCTCGCAGAAAACCTGATGGACTAGGATTAGAAGCCACTCACGACCTACTTCCCTGATGAAGAGGTTTTTTTGTAGGAGAATACATATCAAAGTCGTATGATGGATGTAGTATGTTCTTTGATAAAGAATCAAACTCTATAGGAGTCAGAATAGAAGTAATCTTAATTCTTGAAACATGAAAATATTACCCAATCTCAGCCAAGATAAGGTTTTATTTTACCAATAACATAGCGAAATATGAAGCTTGTATTCTCGAACTCAGAATGGTCATAGACATGAACATCAAAGAAATCTTGGTGATAGGAGAGTCTGACTTATTGGTTCATCAGGTGTAAGGAAAATGAACCACTAAGAATGTCTAGATTCTTCCTTATTTGCATTGCATAAAGGAGGTATGTAGAAAATTCACAAGGATTGAGTTCAAGCATGTACCTCGAGCTCAAAATGAGTTTACCGATGCTTTAGCAACATTGTCCTTGATGATTTAGCATCCAGACAAGAATTACATCAACCCTATTGATGTAGAGATATATGATCAACATACATATTGTTTTCATGTAGATGATGAACTGGATGGAAATCCATGGTACTTTGACATCAGAAGGTTGATAGAAGCACAAGAATATCCTAAAAATTCCACAAGCAAGCAAAAACGGACTTTGAGGAGGATGGCCAATCATTTCTTCCTTAACGAAGAAATCCTATATAGGAGAAATTTGGATTTAGGATTACTGAGATATGTCAATGCCATAGAAGCGACAAGGCTTTCGGAAGAAATACATGCAGGAACATGTGGACCTCACATGAATGTTTTCACTTTGGCAAAGAAGATTTTAAAAGCTCGATATTTTTGGATGACCATGGAGAGGGATAGCATTCGGTACGTGCAAAAGTGTCGATAATGTCAAGTACATGGAGATTTTATACGGGTTCCGCCGAACGAGTGGGTTCGGCTTGACCGTTTGCCACTTGGGGAATGGATGTTATTGGACCCATAGAGCCTCCCACATCAGATGCACATCATTTCATGCTGATAGCTATCGATTATTTCACAAAATGGGTCAAAGCTTCGACATACAAGGCAGTGACTAAGAAGGTGGTAGCAGACTTTGTTCGCAACAATATAGTTTGTTGGTTTGGAATTCCATAATCAATCGTAACAGATAATGTAGTCAATCTCAACAACAATCTTATGAGAGAAACTTGTGAAAGTTTTAAGATTTTTCATCAAAATTCCATAGTTTACCGGCAACAGATGAATGGAGCAGTTGAGGCCGCAAACAAGAATATCAAGAAGATTTTAAGGAACTAGCGGACAATCATAAGCAATGGCATGAGAAGCTACCATATGCTTTACTCGGTTATCACACCACAATCAGAACATCCATTGGGGCAACTCCTTATATGTTGGTTTATGGTTCAGAGGCAGTAATACCCGCCGAGGTGGAAATACCATCTTTAAGGGTTATCTAAGAGGTTGGACTAGATGATGTAGAATGGATAGTAGCATGCATGAATAATTGATGATCATCGATGAAAAGAGGATGGACGCAGTTTGTCATGGTCAACTCTATCAGAACAGAATGACCAAAGCATTCAACAAGAAAGTCAAACCTCGACAGTTCACACCGGGGAAATTAGTATTGAAGAAGATCTTTCCTCACCAAAGAGAAGCCAAAGGGAAATTTGCACCAAATTGGCAAGGACCCTACATGGTTCATAGAGTACTCTTTGGAGGAGCAGTAATCTTAGTAGAAATGGACGGCAAAGTGAGCACAAAGACAATCGATTCAGACGCCATCAAGAAATACTACATCTGAAGACCTCAAGATTAGTGTTTATTTCTTGTACTTTTGCATTTTTGATGTAACAGAACTATGTCTAGACCTGACTTCCCATGGTGGGGTACGTGGGCAACCCACATCGAGTTTGGTCTTCCTTAGAAATCTCAAAATCATCATTTCCATGTATTTAGAACCACGCTCGACCTGAAGTCCCTCAGTGGGATATGTAGGCAATCCTTGTCGGATTCGGTCCATTGTATTTTTTTCACTTTTTTATTGTATTTGAGCTACGTCCTAACCTAATTCCGCTTGGATACGTAGGCAGCCTGAGTCAGGATCGGTCATTGCATTACATGTTCTTACTTTTCCCCTCATATTTTCCACTTTTTCTATTGTAATTGAACTACATCCTGACTTGATTCCGCTTGGATACGTAGGTAGCCTGAGTCAGGCCCGGTCATTTCATTTTATATTTTTCTTTTTCCTATTGTATTCGAACTACGTTACGACCTGATTCCACTTGGATATGTAAGCATCTTGAGTTAAGCTCAGTCATTGCATATATACTTTTAATTCTCCACTGTATTTTGTAACGACCCGAGAGCACCCCCTAGTCGTAACCGGCGTACTCGACCTCTCGAAGGTCTAATACAAGCCTCTTAGCATTCATTCATCGCATAGACACTAAAAACCATAAGGAATTTAAAACTTTCTTCACACACGAAGAATACTTTCATTAATAAGCATGCGGAAGACTTTCTAGACTTTATACATGATGTCTCAAAACCATCTAATACTTGTATACAACATTGGGACTAAGCCCATACAAAACTTAAACAAAATACTAGAAATACATCAAAAGGAACATGTAAGGTATTGTCCTCGAATCTATGAGGACTCACCAAGTCTTCATCTTCAACACTTAGAAACCTATCAAGTAGCCATAACATTTCACCATCTCCAAATCCCTACACTTTAGTCAAAAAGGGAAATAAAGGGGTTAGAACAATTAAGTACTAAGTATGGAGACCATGCAAGAAAACATGCACAACGGACATTTACAAGGAATATATGCTTTCATATCATTTTGATAAAACCTTCACTTTACAAGTATAAGAGACATAATACAAGTCAACATTTACACATAAGACCATAGCCAACCATACACATACTCAACATATATCAATATACAACCCATGCTTAACTTTAAAAGAACACATGCCATTTCATTTCCATAGGACCTTTACCTAATATAACTTTAAGACACACTTGAGTGGACAAGAAGTGACCGCCCATACAACATCTTCAAGCACACTTAAGTGTTCCTCGAGATTACCTTAGATAAGGACATTTCCTTAACAACATAACATCAATAGACCAACATTCTTTTAAAAAAACATTTAGGTGACATTCAAGCACATAAGGGGACTTTCACATAATAGTCGTTAGACTTAGGGAACTAACTTTAGTATCTTCTAGGCCTACTCGTGCCATGTATAGGTAGCATCCCATACTACCACCTACACTTTGTAGAACCTATCAAATAGGTAGAGTGCACATCCCATATGATGGGAATAGGCATAACCAACATAGACCATACTAGCTAGGTATGGAATCCGGAGTCTATCCTACTCCGTGGAGGTTGTTCTACTTGTCAAGGGTAGAACTAGTAAGCACCCATGTAGGCACATGGCTTAGGGGATGTCCAAGGAAGCTCAATGTGCCCAATCTCATACTCAACTAGCCCACCTTCCTAACCACATCCACTCGGTGCTAGCCTTGTTTCCCATAGAGTATTCAATCACATATGTACTAGAGAGGGTTCCTTTTCTAGTTCAACCAACTCATAGTACCTTTTCCCAAGAAAGGCCCCAGTTCTTAGTTATGGCCAATCGAGGTTCATAAGGATAGCTCATTTGACTTTCTTAGATAAGTATTCTCATGCCGTTCCGGCTCCATCCATCTCTAAGTCTATCATTTCACTCAAGAAGGGAACATCGCCCTAAGGCCCATCCTTCAAGGTTATACATTCACATTAAGGAGTCTAGACTTACTCATGAAAAGGGTACCATGCTAGGTCTAGCCTATTCAAGATATAATCTAGAAGTCCTCTTGTATCGTTCATAGAAAGGGCACCATGCTTAGGTCTACCAATCCTAGACATTCATTCAATGAGCTTTCAAGTAACAAGAAGGGACATCTAAGTCTACCAAGAAAGTCACAACATTACCATATAGAGACACTTCATAATCCAACATCACATATGTACATCATGAGAAGTCATACTTTAAATCACAATGTTATCCACTTTACATAGGATCATCACAAGATCACATAAACTCATTCACATCATACCTTCACATAAAACTTTACATATAGCTTCATGTAGAACTTTACATATAGATTCATTTATATATAATAACACAACAATACAACAATACTCATATAATGCCCTTCATGGCCACAATTATAATTCAAAAGCAACAAGCAACACTTCCACCAAAGGTGGATCCAACCTAAGAAGCAATTATAGCAATATCAAGAGATCAAGCCATCTTACCACCTTTCAAAAGCCATAAGCCACAATACTCAATTCCATGCCAATTATACAATATTCATCAAGTTAGGTCAACTTACCCTCTTTCCATAGCTATCTTCATCATCCTCATATTCCAACAATTAACAATACAAAAACAATGATAATAACAACATTCAACTATACAAGCTAAGCTAAACAATATCCAATAACCAACATAAAGGCTAAATCCCAATTTATAACCATTCAAGGCTACTACCTCACACTATACAATTCAATAACAATTCCCAACAATTCAACATAGCTAAGATCATTTAAGAACAGCCCACATCAAACCACTCAATAATCCTTCACCAATTACTCAAAATCCATAGACCCACTTTAGGCCAAATTTAGAGAATTTGAGAAGACATGGGGTCATGAAAATTTCTTTCTTAAAACCATCAATAATCATTAATAACAACATAAAACATCATTTAAAAAGGTTTTCATGCAAGAACCCATGCTAGAATTGAAATTAGGTTTTCTTTTGAGTTTTTGAATAACTTTTGAAATCTTTTGAATTGACTCTTTGATTGAAGAAGGAATCAAAGATAAAGAGTCCCCATACCTTATTCTTCAAGAACCAAACAAAATTAAAGAAGAAATCAGTAGCCACCATCAACCCTAGCTCTATCTTTCACCTTGAGCTTCCATGGGGTTTTGAGAGAGTTTTGAGAGAGGGAGGGTTTTGAATTTAGGAGAATGACTTTAAAATAGACTTTAAATGTTTAAATATACTTAAAATACCTAAAAACACATAAAACATTCGTCAATACACATATTAGAACTATGGATGAATTTACCAACTCACCCCTAAGTTGGCAGAAAATTTTGTAGATTACAGTCACGTTTGACGCCCACAAACGACGGACCGTCAACTGAGTGACGCCCCGTCAATGAGGTCTGTCGTTTGTGACTATAGCTCACCAACATGCAGAACTTCAAGGCCTGGTCGACGCCCATGGTTGACGGGCCGTCAATCAGTTGACTGGCCGTCAACTTGGGTTGTCGTTTGCCACTGCCCAGGCAGCTTCAAGGCTAAGGATGGGGTCCTCCTCAAGGGCCCCTCGTGGGTCCTTGGGGGAGTTGTACCCGCACGTTTAAACCCCGAAACCCATGTTCAAACCCCTAGGGTCATCCCCACATGCTTCACACCTCAAACGACACATTAAATTCACCGACAACACACAAAACACACTAGCACCACATATAAGTCTAGTCTTCGAACGTCATGAACGTCCCTTGATGTTTGACTTCAAAACTCACTAAACCACCCATATAAAGTCATGACTCATCATATAAACAAAATACACACTACCTCACACCAACACACACTGATTTAGACCATAAACACCACATGACCAACCATCAAAACACATGAGAGGCTCTAGTTCACCTAGTTCATTTTTTTAGGGTCATTACATATTCGAACTACATTACGATTTGATTTCTATTTTGGGGATAAGTAGGCAGCCTGAGTCAGGCTCAATCAATGCATTGCATAATTTCCATATTATTTGCCCTTATGGAACACTTCCTCATAGTTAGCGCACCCTTAGAATATGAAGAATCTCGATCGTCAAAGTATCAGCAAAACAGCTAGGGAAGCTTCATCAGAAGGGTAAAACTACGAGATGACTATGTTGGATATAGTCAACAAAATGGAAAGCTCGATGGATTTCGAAACATGTCATAATCCAAAGGCAACAAATGATATATATATATATATATATATATACACACCAACGTAATATACTTATTTACTAAAAAAACAAGCTAATTCTTTTCAAAAAAGATCTTCCACCTACCAAGTCTCTAGGGTAAGAGACTATGTGTACGGGCTAAGAAGATGCTGAAGGATTCTAATGATGACGCCTCAGTCCACAAGTCAATACAAATCAACACTCCCACCCAAACTAAAAATTTTCTTTGAGTGCAGGAACACAAGAACCAAGAAAGATAACATCAAGTCTTGGGGCATGACCAAAGACACCATTCAACTTCTCAAAATCATGAGCCAAACTACTATTTCCCTACTTTATTTCTTGAAAGTACTTCAACATGCATCTTATGTCTAAGAAAATTTCATTTTAATCTTTGTAGGTACGCTCAAGACCCAAATCAAATACTGAAGAAAAAAAGGGCCCTCATAGAAAATAAGATAGTTAGATTTCTATCAAAATAATTCCACCAACTGGAGCTTGTAATCTAGCCTCGTCAACAACTACACCAATCGGAGAACACCGTCTAACATCATCAAACTCCACAAGTTTGGGGTTGTACATAGCAAATGTCACTCAAACTCCACCGATAGGAGGTTGTACATGGAAAACATCAGCCAAACTCCACTAATTGGAGATTGTACATAGCAAACATCATCAAAATCTGGAGGATGTACGTAGCAAAGTCGATCAAACTCCACCAATCGTAGTCTGTATATAGGCAAAAGAAGCAACACTCCGCCAATCAGAGAATACATCATAGCGACGTTATTGAAGCTCCACTGATCGGGGGCATACACGCATAGCAACACTATCATACACCAACAATTAAATGTTACATTACAAGCTTTATCTCGCCAGATGAAGGCATTACATTAAAAGCCTCCCTGCCAGTCGGAGGCTTTATATTACCAGTTTGGCCCCACCAGTCGGAGGTCTACATTACACGTTTTATATACCTAGATAAAGCCTTTTCAAATTACGACCGCCCCTCAAGTCGGAGGCTTTACATTACTAGTTTGACCCCACCAGTCGGAGGACTACTTTATAAGCTTTACATAGCCAGATGAAGGCTTTCACATTACAACCAGCCCACCAGTTTAAGGCTTTACATTACAAGCTTTACATAGCCAGATAAAGGCTTTTCACATTACAACCGCCCCGCTAGTCGGAGGCTTTACATTACCAGTTTGGCCCCGCCAGTCGGAGGTCTACATTACAAGCTTTACATAGCCAGATAAAGGCTTTTCACATTACAACTGCCCCGCTAGTCAGAGGCTTTACATTACCAGTTTGGCCCTGCCAGTCGGAGGTCTACATTACGAGCTTTACATTGCCAGTTAAAGGCTTTCACATTACAACCGCCCCGCCAGTCGTAGGCTTTACATCACAAGCTTTACATAGCCAGATGAAAGCTTTCACATTACAACCGTCCCTCCAGTCAGAGGCTTTACATTACAGGTTTTGCCTCGTCAGACGAAGGTTTTACATTACAACAGCTGCGCCAGTCGGAGGCCTCTACATTACAAGTTACTTTACCTACATCATATTCACAACCCAAAAAAAAAAAGACATCAACAATCATTTGAACATCTACACTCTACTCTTTACATTACTATTTCAATTTTTTTAGAACCGCAACAGGTACTTTTCACCCTTTTACATGTTTTACATGACAACATATTACAACAAGGAACTCCCTATAAGCAACAAACTAGGGGAATGTCAAGCATCACTAGCTATGTCAAGGATTCACTTTCGGAACTCAACTCGACTCAATTTTTAGAAATTTGGATTTTAATTTTACTTATAACTCTTTCACGCCTCAGTATCATTATAACTCGACACTAGGGCAATGTTTTTGAAAATCTATCTCTCTACCATAGGTCTTCTGTTGAGATTGCTTCAGAACATTTTTCATTATTCTTAAGAACTACATCCGACCTGATTTTCATATCTCGGGATATGTAGGTAACATTAGTTTGAGCTTGGTTGTATTCCCTCTATTCATGTTAATATATTCATTCCCCACCACTGGAAGATTTCAGTATTACCATAATTTGATACTGGGTAAATTTTAATCAAACACTCTTGAACTACACATGGCCTAATTTCTCATGAAACCTGAGATATGTAGGCAACTTAGAAGCCAGAGTTCGGCCATAATTCCAAAAATATTTCATGTCAGGATTGTTTCTCAAAATATATTTTGGTTGGTCTCCCAAAATTGGATCGTGTCAATATTTCTTTGTCCACGTCTTCTTTACTCTCCTCCACGGACAAAGAAAGGGGCAAACTGTTGAGACCCAATTTTGTCTCTCCTTATTTAATCAATTAAGCTTCCATAAATAATAATATTAATAATAATAATAATAATAATAATAATAGTAACTGACCTGGCGGTGGTCCGCCCAGTCATAGATCAAGCAAGTCAATATCCGTAGAGGTAGTCCAACTACATAAGAATCGAAATACACAAGAATTTTAACATAGTTTCTCAGACTGCATGGTTTAATTATTTTACCCAAGCAAAGGGCCTGTCAAGAAGCTAATACATACTTTTATTGAGCACATGTGTCTGATAGTTCTAACCGGGTATCAAGCGTCCTACTTATCAAACTCAATTTGGGGATTGATATTTGTGCTGATCATCCTGAATATCCTGAGATTCAGGATTTTATTCTTAGACCTTTGCACGACCTTGAAAATCTTCTTGATAAAAAGTTTTCTCAATTTGGTGCAAGTGTGAAACCGATAAGTCTCGCTGAAGATTTCGCAGATAAGATGGAAGCCACTTTTGATTTCAAAACTCAAATGGAAATGGAAGTTAATAAACTTCATGGGTATCCAAAGAAGAATAGTGGTTATACTGCTTATGCTAGAAAACCTAGCATGCAAACATATTACTATCCCAGGCCTACTCCTCAAGATGTTTTAATAGAGGAAAGAGATTGTAATCAAACTAACACTTCTTATAGTGGAAGTGAGATTTATGAATGGAATCTCGATGGGCTAACGGATAGGCAGTTGACGATTATGGTTCATAGGATGCTTATGTATGCTACTATCTGCAAAAGTGTTAGTAACACTGACAAGACCATTTGCAAGATGATTATTGCAGGATTTACCGGTCAACTAAGAGGATGGTGGGATAATTATATGCCCTCTGATGCGAGAGCAGCAGTAATCAATGTTAAGGCAGTAAATGAAGGAGTTGATAATTTAGGCTTTGCCCTTGTTCAAAGTAGAGAAGACGCTGTGTATACACTTATTTTGACTATTCTTGAACATTTTAGTGGTAGATTTACCAATCAATATGAAACCATTAGATCTCTACTAAATGGTCTTAGATGTAGACATTTAGGTGAGTTTAGATGGTATAAAGACACTTATTTAAGTCGGGTAATGGAACTTCCCAAAAATGGTTTAGAATTCTGGAAAGCCAAATTTATTGATGGCTTACCTTCTTTATTTGCAGAAAGAGTAAAGAAGACTCTTAGAAATCCACAAGGAATTATTCCCTATAGTGATTTTACTTATGGAAAGCTTATTGGGGCTTGTACGCAAGAAGACATAAATTTGTGCAATGAGTTAAAACTCTCAAGACAGCTTAAAATGGATAAGCTTAGAGAAAAGTCTCAATTATGAGATTTTTGTAGTCAATTCGATTTACCAGATGCTTTAAAAAGCACCAACCGAGAAACTTTAAAATCAGAATCTCATAGATCTCATCATAAGAAAAGAAGATCTAGGAGAAGGACTAGAGAAGAAAGAGATGAGCGCATAGATTTACTAGGAATAGGTCAAGATGAAATCTTGATAAGATTAAGTGTTATAAATGTGGAAAATTTGGGCATATAGCTCTAAATTGTAAGCTAGAAAAGCTTAAGACTCTAGAACTTGATGATGATACTCAAGAGAAGATTTATAGTTTTCTATATACTTCTGGTTCCGAATCAGATTATGATGATTCTGAAGCAAGTTATGCAACAAAGGATGAGCAACCTGAGTCATCTAGTAAGGTTCAACAAGAATCGAATGATGCTTGCAAATGTCATGGATCAAGTTGTCACTGCGAACATGATGAATTCTACAAGCTACAATCTCATTTCGAAGACATGAATATGTTCACTATCACTGCAGACAATGTGATAGAACTTCTAAAAGAAGTTACCGATAATACTCTTCGTGAAAAGATCATTCAATTGGCTTCTAGTAAAACTAGCTCTTCAACTAGTATTCCTAGTGATAAAAAGGTTAAAGATGATTTTAATTATTCTGCTCCTTACTCCTTGTCTGAAGTTCATAATAGACTCTTTTCTAAATAAACCATGGTTATTCGTGATACCTCTTTTGATGATTTAAAAGGAGAAATTGAACATTTGAAGGAAGAAATTAAATTTCTTTAAAAAAAATCATATTATTTATGATCACCGTCTTACTCAGATTGAGTCTGCTAATAGCAAAGGAAAAAATAAGGTTGATGATTCTACTGCTAAAGAAAATACTCTTGCCAACACTTTGAATATTGATCCGAAACAAAATATGTTTTTAGGAATGATGCAAATTGTTACCACTCATAAATGGTAAGTTAAATGTACTATATTAATTGATAATACTTTTTCTATAACTAACATTGCTATGATTGATAGTGGCGCTGATGTGAGTTGCATTCAAGAAGGTCTTGTACCTACTAAATATTTCGAAAAAACAACTCATATGGTTAAATCTGCATCGGGTCATGCTTTAGATATAAAGTATAAATTATCTAATACTCGTATTTGCCAGAATAAAGTTTGTATTCCTCACTTCTTTTTCTTAGTAAAAAATCAGTTACACCCTCCTATTATTCTAGGAACTCCTTTTATAAATGCAATTTATCCTTTTACTAATATAAATGCTAAAGGATTTTCTGGTACTTATAAAAATCAAGATATTAGTTATACCTTTATCACCGAGCCTATTTCTAGAGATATTAATGCTCTAATTGAAATGAAACAAAAGCATGTTGATTATTTACAACTTGAGATATTTAGTATGAATGTATTCGATACTTTAAAATCTGCTAAAGTACAGGAAAAGATTAAATTCATTTCTGAAAAAATGGCCATTGATATTTGTGTTGATCATCCTAGTGCCTTTTGGAATCGGAAAAAGCATATTGTAACTCTTCCATATGAAGATGATTTCTCTGAGGAAAAGATCCCTACCAAATCACGTCCTTGTCAGATGAATACCGAATTGGTTGAAATCTGCAAAAAAGAAATTGATAATTTATTACAAAAAGGTTTGATAAAGCCTTCCAAATCACCATGGTCGTGTACTACTTTTTATGTTAATAACGCAGCAGAAAAAGAACGAGGTGTTCCCAGGTTAGTTATAAATTATAAACCTTTAAAAAAAAATTTAAAATGGATTAGATATCCTATTCCAAATAAAAGAGATTTATTAACCAGATTATATGATACTAATATCTTTTCAAAATGTTGATTAATCTGGATATTGGCAAATCCAAATATTTAGAGACCATTCATATAGAACGGCATTTAATGTTCCATTTGGACAGTATGAATGGAATGTAATGCCTTTTGGGTTAAAAAATGCTCCCTCAGAATTTCAAAAGATAATGAATGATATTTTCAATCCCTATTTGGATTTCATCATAGTTTATATTGATGATATTTTGGTATACTCAAAGACTCTTGAAATGCATATTAAGCATTTAGACATTTTTAAGAAAATAGTTATTCAAAATGGTTTGGTCATATCTAAACCTAAAATGAGTCTTTTTCAAACAGAAGTTAGATTTTTGGGTCATTTGATTTGTCAAGGAAAAATGACTCCTATTCAGTGATCTATTGAATTCGCATCAAAATTCCCTAATATTATTACAGATAAGACGCAATTGCAGCGGTTTCTAGGAAGTTTAAACTACGTTTCCCTATTCTACAAGAATTTGTCTCGAGATTTAGCTCTGTTATATGACAGGCTAAAAAAAGATCATAAAAAGCCTTGGACTAATAGTCTCACAGATCTTGTAAAGACTATTAAAGAAAGAGTTAAATCTTTACCTTGTTTAACCCTTGCTAATCCTGCTTGGCCAAAGATTGTAGAGACGGATGCGTCTAATATTGGGTATGGAGGAATATTGAAACAAATTAATCCGCATGATAAAATGAATATCTTATTCGATTCGATTTCATTCAGGAAAATGGAGCGATGCTCAGAAAAAATATGTGACGGTAGCTCATGAAATGTTAACTATCGTTAAGTGCGTTTTTAAAATTTCAAGATGTTTTATATAATCAAATTTTTTTGATAAAAACTGATGCTCAGCCAGTCAAGTATATGTTTGATAAAGATTTTAAACATGATGCGTCTAAGTTAATTTTTGCTAGGTGGCAGGCACAATTAGCCCCTTTTGATTTCGATATTCATTATAAAAAGGGAAGTGATAATTCCCTCCCAGACTTCTTATCAAGAGAATATCTTTCTTCTGATGGGTTTTCTTGACTTCTTTCCTGATAAAGATTTGGTTACGATTTTGAAGGCAGTTCCTCTTAATAGAGATTTAAAGGAACTTATATTATGGAAAATTATAGACGGAAAGGTGATAGATATCGTCAATAATTACATGATTGAACAAGATCTTTATGAAAGATTTTATTGTGATGAAGTTTATAACCTCTTGAATGATTAAAAATATAACCTCTTGAATGATTAAAACTAAATGCTATGTTTGCAGGATGGATCCTCCTTGGATAACCAAGGCTAGAGGAAAAGGCAGTTATACTCGCGGAAGGGGAAGAGCATCCCCAATTTCATCATCTAGTACTCCAATTATACAAAAGGGAGGAATGAGTTTATATAACTTAAACTCTAGAGCCAAGAAAAAGCTTCATCATCAATACATCTGGAAGATATTCCAAAAAGTGATCCATTATATGTTAAACTACATGAGTTTCTAACTCAAAAGCAAGGTGATTCTTTTGCTTCAATCGCCAAAGAAGAAGTTGATGATATCAAAACATATGAAAAAGTAGAAAAAAAGAGAAATGATATTTATCTTAGAAAACTCTGAAATACAGAGAAGAGATGAACCTTGAAAAATATTCCAGAGGTATTTAGTTAATGGGCTTTATTTCCCGGGTGAGTCATACAAAACTCGAAAATATTATGAGACTCTGCTGATAAGCACAGGTGTTGAATTTCAACATTTTTCAGGATATAATACAAGTGAGAATGTTTATAACTTCTCTAAAATGATTATAAAACACGTCATTCATATTGAAGATTGGGGTATTTCCTCAATGACTGAAAGACAATTCAGTCTAAACAAAGTAATGGTAAGCTTTACCTATTGGGATTATATTCAGGCATTTAATAAAGTTCTTTGTTATAATAATGAGAGGCATAAACATACTTGGTTTATAAAAGTATGTGCCAAGATATTTGCAAATCCTATACCAAATTGGTTTTTAAACTGGTGATCATACCACGGGCCAACAATAAAAATATTGCCCGAACCATTTCTCAAGTTATACAAAGAATGGGTCAAGGTTTCCCCAGATCCCAACAAGTTATATCATCAAGAACATATTTGTTATTTTCAACAAATTGAACAGATATACTTTTTTATAGAATTCTTTGTTCCATGGATTCATAAATGGGTTCCAGAAGTAGATTTTACTGAGGAACAAATCCCTTGCCTATACAGAACTTTTTATAATAATTTTTGGGATAAGTTGATGAAGAAAGATCCTCAAACAAAGTCTATATACGGACAAGAACTACTGGATCTAATAACGAAGACCATACACAATTATAAATCGATTCCTAATAAAGGAATTATGACTGATGACTCAACCTCCGTAAAACATATGGCTAAAAAATTTCTAATCATGATGAAGGAGAACAAAATGAAATGATTATGAAGTATCTAGAAGAAGTAAAGAAGAAGATTCTTCTAAATATAAGTCATTACGCAAAATCAGATTCATCAATGCGTAGTGAAACAAGTGAAGATATGCACGAAGCCCAACAATATGAAGAAGAAAGTCCAGTGGATGCACTGAAGAAAGCCGAAGATTTTTTGGCAAAATTAAAGGACAAAGTGTAAAGCCTATGCGCGTCAGTAGCGGGCCCGCGCTACTGTAGCAACAATGTTCACCAACAGTAAATACATTGTTACCAGGACCCAGATAGGGGCCCAGTATCCTATACAAAGATGCTTTCTTTTTTCTATAAATAGGTTTGTTTTTCTTTAATTGAGAGCAGGTGTTAGAAATCCTCTCTCCTTCTTTCTACTTTCTCTCTCCCCACTTGTAAAATATTTTCAAGTATTGTAAGCTTACCGGATTTTGGCCGGAGGAATAGTAAAGTGTGTTGTTTCCTACAAGGTACTTCCTTTTATTTTCAGTTTTATCTTTTTATCTCTAAGTTAAGCCGTGACTATGTCCGGCTAAGGAATTATATCTATGCCGGATAACTAACTTCTCTTTTATATAGACCATGAACGGATCTAAGCTTTATTTAAATATAGAAGAATTTTAGTATGGCTTCTCGACTTGGTTCTGAGATTGAGGTACAGTCAGATCTAGTACTACTTTTATTGGCTTTGTCTTTATGACTCCGTCTGATGAGCCGTGGTTTTTAGCCCGAAATTGAGTTTGATAAGTAGGGCGTTTGATACCCGGTTAGAACTATAAGACACATAGGCTCAATAAAAGTATGTATTAGCTTCTTGACAGGCCCTTTGCTTGGGTAAAATAATTAAACCATGCAGTCTGAGAAACTATGTTAAAATTCTTGTGTATTTCGATTCTTATGTAGTTGGACTACCTCTAAGGATATTGACTTGCTTGATCTATGACTGGACGGACCACCGCCAGGTCAGTGATCCTGTATCGTTGATATAATAACAACAATAATAATAATAACAATAATAAAATATATATGTTACATAAACTTTTTGTAGGAATACGAAAACATTTTTTATTTATTTATTTTATTCGATAAATTTATTTCATAAATATTATTTCTTATAAAAAATAAATATATTGTAAATATTACATAATTTCCCTTTTTTTTAAGATTTACGTCAAATAAATGTCATTCTTAAGGGTTAAATCGATTATTTTTTTTAAAAAAAAAAGAAACTAAATATAATTTCTATTAGTAAAAGTAAACATTTTTCATATATTATTAAAACTTAGGAAGCTTAATTAATTAATGAGTTACTAATTTATGCCAAATTTATTTTTAGAATGACTAATTTTTATCAAATAAGCTAATCTTGAAAAAATAATTATTTCTAATTTAATAAATTACGGCTATTTAATAAAGAAAAGGGTTACATTTTGTATGAATTAATTTGAGTAAAAAAAAATAGCAATCCAAGTCCTTTCAAATCGGCCAATCCGCATGTGTCACGTACGAAGCACATGGATTGTGCTTTTTCAGATTTAATCTTAACCATCCAATCTAATCTAACGGCTCTAATTAATCCAATATATATATATATTATTTTAAACTCTTTATTTTCATTAACCACCCGATCAAACGATCAGACGGTCCAAATTAAACCAAAGATATTTTCAATCTTTCCCCAAAATAGTACACCCTACCACCCCTATACTCCTCCATCTTCATGCTTTTCCTCTTCCTTTTCCAAAAAGAACGCCTCAAATCTATTCTTTCTCCCCAAGTCGTTCATTGACGAGGTTTATTTTTACCTTTCCCATAAATTTCCCTCCTTCCCCATGGCCGCTCCACTCTCCTCTCTCATCATCTCTACCAAGGATGGCCATGAACCGCTGGATAATGTTGATTTTCGGCGGTCTCCAGCCCTTTTCCTCCATCAATCACTCAACCCCTTCAAATCAACCTGAAAAAGTAGATTCTTAAGAGATTGTTCTTCCCGTTTCATCATGAAGAACTTCTAAGATTTGATTTTTCAAGGATTCAAATTTTGAATTCTTGAAAACCTCCCCCCAAAATCGGCTATAAAAAAAGGACTTTGGTCCTCATTGAAGGCAGCCAGCAGATCGAACAAAAATCTAGAAACGAGTGAGCGAATCGAACAACATTCGAAATCATCTAGCAAATCCAGCAACGAATGAAAAAAGGTAAAATAAATTCATAGAAAGAATTGGCAATAGGGTGCGACAACGATCCAATAATGGATGTGATGACACTTGTCTTATCTTATCAAGATAAGTCAGCCTAAATCTGAACATTGGAGATAAATAAGAAGTAAAACAAACTAAATGACTAACATCGACATAATCATTATAATAGACCCTATCATAGTGTTTCAGAACCAATGCAGATAGGCATGTTCACTCAATGATGAGAAATGATAATTTCCATATCCATTCACAATAAATAACAACACAATCATGAAACATCATCCATAATAAATCAATGTAACCATTCAAACCATCCACAACACAACACACATCAATATACCATCAAGTTGCCTTTTCATCATTTTCCCTTTTTCATCATTATAAGAATCATTCAAAAGGAAGAAGATACCACATTTATCAAACCCTTCACCAATTGCCATATTCCCCAATACATAAAATGGGACACAAGATTCTATATGCTTAAAGGTCAAGAAGTTCCCTTGCCTCAAACACAAAATTCAATCAATCTGGTACTTGAGATTTTCATTTTTGTTGGGCCTCTAAATCAACACAATCTAATCAAATAGGGAATCACAAAAAGAATTCGAAACTAACAATACCCATATCAAACATTTGGAAAATCGATGCCCAATTGACCCAAAACTCACTTTCAAAAACTAGGGTTAAATCTGGAAATTCGTAAAAGATCATGTTACCCTAAGGATGTGGAAGTTACTGTAACAAACCGAAATTCTCACTATATTAATAAGAGCACTAGACCACTATTACAACTTTAAGATTCTAATTGCAATAATCAAACGACCGAATTACAATGGAAATATCGAAATAACAAGTAACTAAGGATAGAGATAAGAATGAAGATGAGAAACTTAGACTCTAGAATTAGGGATGAGAACATAGAAATGCCTTTGCACATAATTCATTTGATGCCCTCTGATAGTGATGCCCTAATCTATTTAACTACAACAAACGTACCCTCAATTTGGATCCCAAATTATCCTTTGTGAAGGCCTGGCCCGATTGCTTTTACTCAACCCAATATCTATTTGTGTGATATCCTTGTTGGTATCCCTATTGGGCCAAGGCTAATTCATAACAATACTCCCGTCCTCGATAAGAACCTTGTCCTCAAGGTTCAAGTCAAGAAATTGTACCAACAAAAGCGTTGGTAATCTAGGTGTAGTTACAGTGATTTCAAGATGCATGAAGTGCATTTGATGACAAGCACCAGCAAGTTCCTTGTGAGCAAAATCACCAGCAAGTTCCTTGTGAAAAAAATCAAGATCTTCATACCAAGTTTTGTTTATTGTGGCAGCATAGTTCACTTCCAGAGAAAAATCAAGAGCTTCATACCAAGTTTTTTTTATTGTGGCAACATAGTTCACTTCCAGTTGGACATGGCTGTGATGAGAAAAACCTTGTAGTTTCTCTAAATGTCCCATAGACCACAATATACTTGGAATGGACATCATAATAAAGGTTACAATGATAACATCATTGGCATGATTAAGTTCCACAACAACTTCATAATTTGCATGATACTCACTCACACTCCAACATAACATGGGGAGAATACAAGACAGAGGCAAACCAAATTATAGTCCCTCTCCGACATTATGGCAGACCTCTACCAAATTTTGAAACATAGTTAAAGCAACATGGTTCCTCTCTTTCAGCCCACAATTTCCCAGCCATAACATATTGTTCTACCTAGGCACATTATCCGTAAGCATCTGCCTTGAAAACCATTTGTCTAAGTGGACAATTCTAGTTGAACTTCCCACAAAGTAAACCAATGAGCGAAAAGAATTATAATGAAGAAACACTCGGTTATCCTTCAAAGGAACAAATTTAAGGTCTGACTCAACTTGTTCCATGTCAAGATCAATTTTGATGTCATGTCGCCAAACTGATGGTTGGTCAAAGTTGGCCACCAAAATGTCATGGTTTACAACAAAAAATTCATCGACTACTAGTTCATATGCGATTGAAGGGCATGTGAATGCAATGTAGTTATACATAACACAAAATCCATTAGACAAGTAGCAATGCACACACCATGTTTTTCCGGGATCCCACACTCTACTCATAGAGTTTGAATCTGCATTATAGAAAAACATGCCAGTACAACCCAACAATAATAATTTCTCTATGTTCTCTGTAAACTATGTTAGAGCCAAGAACTCTAAACATATTCCGGGATCCCATACACAAAAATCTATTGCAATTACCGGAATGGTTATAAGAAAGATATCAACAACAAGAACCAATGAAAATTGACTCAAAATATTTGACCATTGAACGCCCTAGTGGATTTTCCATTTTCAGTGTCGGGACATATTTTGACAGAATGCATTGAACTTGTCAAGATATTACGATATATATTTTCATTACCCACGGGTTCCATGAAAAAATCAACAAGATACCAGTCTACGAAGGTCTCCAAATAAATTTTCCATTTAGGAGACACACTAGCAATAGAGTAACACCTACATACCTCGTTGACATATCTTGTTCAAGATGTTCATTCGGCTTAACAACTTCTGGACCATCAAAAGGAACTAGAAGTGATACTCCAGGTGCAATTAACCTTACCTCCCCAAATTTAATATCGTGGAAACTTTCATCGAGCACCTGCATGGTTACTTCAGGTTGCATACTGTCATTTCCGCATATGCTTGTGTCGGATACCTTAGAACCTACAAGTGTAGAGTGCTCTTCATCGTGGACACTAGCATTAGGATTATGGAAGTTGGGGCCCATTGTTGTATATGACATTTTAGCGAACACTGAATCTTTGGTCACCACAGAAGGTTCATGTAGCAAACCAACTACCTCTGTTGATTTTGATTTCCCATTTTGAGGAGTTACTATGTCGTTCAGAGTTGCAATGCCAATGGTACCTCTATTAGTGAAATCACAAGCGTACTTCTCAGGCAATTTATCAAACATATGGTCCTCTTTCCATGTTTGAGTTTCATAGGGAGAATGAAATGCAATTGAAGTTTGAAAATTGCCTAGACCAGTTGTCCGCTCCACCTAATAAACTTTTGTTTGGTGGCTAAAATGTTGAGTAAATTTAGTTTTGAAATGCACCCAATCGAAAAATTGCTTGTTGCGAAACAACCAATCGAACCAGGTAAGGGCTTCACCGTCAAGATAGAATGAAGGAAGAGGTAACCAATACTCCTCGTCAAAGCCAAGGAAGGTGAAGTACTGCTCCGCTCGATAAATCTAGCCCTCTGGATTGTCGGTGCCACATAAACAATCGAATATCACCACATCCATTAGAGTACGAAAATGAAAGCACCAATGTAACAAACTGAAATCTTCACTATATTAATAAGAGCACTGGAACACTATTACAACTTTAAGATTCTAAATGCCTTTGCACATATTTCATTCGATGCCCTCTGATAGTGATGCCCTAATCTATTTAACTACAACAAATGTACCCTCAGTCTGGATCCCAAATTATCCTTTGTGAAGGCATGGCCCGATTGCTTTTACTCAGCCCAATATCTATTTGTGTGATATCCGTTTTGGTATCCCTATTGGGCTGAGGCTGATTCATAACAGTCACCAGTGAAAATCAATTCAGAAACGTAGCTTACGATGCAGTTGATTCGGAAACGTACGCCAGGGCAGTTGGGTGGGGAGTCAGATCAAGCTAGTGTTCCTGCTCGGCTTTATATTAAGAGAGTGTGGTTGGGTCTGACTCCGTTATAGGGCTAGTACGCCGAGCACCTTCAAATTCTGTTGTGCCGGTGCACAAAGCAAGCACACAAGAACTGCGTAAATCTTTGGTCTATCTATCATTGCCCATGTTGGGCTGACTTGAAATCATTCCTCAATCACCACTTATTTCAAAACATACTCCGTTAACTCATCAAAAATGACTCGAAACAACTATTGAGAGAGGTAAAATAGTAATTTTTTAAAAATTTCCAAAATTGACCTCAGGGTCATTACAAATAAATACATGTATTTATTGCCAAATATCACATGTCATGGATCTTAATATTTTTGGGTCTTGACAACCATATTGATTAAATGGTCCCAATGTTGGACAGTACCGCACTAAGTTAGGCTTTCCATCACTGTTGAGGCACTATAATTTCGTTCTTTAATGTGTGTTGAAAATTGATGGATATGCTCTATCCCTAGGACATGCACGTCTCTATATTATTAGTTATTTTGGGAAATGAGATAGGAATTTTCGTCCAAAAAAGTTAACATTCTTTGGTACACAATACTCCCTCTATCCCTAATTATTTGTCCATTTTTTCTTTTTTAGTTGTCCCTAATTACTTGTTCATTTTGACAAATCAAGAAAGAACAAATTCTTTTTACTTATTATACCCTCAATTAATTACTATGAAAAAGGTAGAACTTCTTAAAAATCTTAAGTTTTTAATTCACCCAATTCATAATTAATAGGGGTAAAATGGCAAACTCACTATGTCATTCATTGTTTTCTTAATAGGTGTGTCATTTCAAAAGTGGACAAATAATTAGGAATAGAGGGAGTAGTATTTATCTAGACTACATATAGAAATATAAAAAATAAGTAGCACTGATAGAATAATTAAAACTTAAATATGTGATATACCTGGGTTACTTACCAATATCTACAGGAAATAAAAATATTTTTATTAAAATGATTATATTTATATGTATATACAATATATCAATTTATATATATAATATATTGATATTGTATAAATAGTGTAAAATGGCAAAGAAGAAGACAAAGCAAAAACGAAAATCAATAACGAAAAAGCACTACACTTAAAATTGAAAGTGACTGAATGACTATTTATGTAATTAATAATAATTGAGTTATTTTTTATAAAAAAATTGATCCACTGAACAATTTGTCTAATTTTTTTATATTACAACTTAATTTAAGATAAGTTGGATAGTTCTCATTGTGTTATTATAAAATTTATTTGTTGGTCATAAAACATAACTATAAAAAAGGATAAAAGAATTAGGATTTTTATTTTTTTCAAGATGTGTACCTCGATTGAAAGTGACAATTTAACACAAGTGTTTTGAAAAAAAATTAAAAAAACTAATTGATTTCAAAATAATTTCCAATCTAAGATGAATATATTATTTCGATTGTTATTTAATATTAAATTGCATAAATTTACATACATAATGTAACTATGTAAGGATAGAGTTTCGTTTGAAGGTTTTTTCATATATACATTTTAATATAATTAATGAACTAGGGATGAAAGTTCAATTATGTTATGTTATACAAGAAAAAATTAAAAGATAAAAAGCATTAAATATTTTTGTTTCTCAAGTCACTATATTGATGATTGGATCATCTAAACTCAATACTTTTGCTTTAAAATATGAACTTATATATACAAAAAATTAAATTACTGTAAAATAATATATATGACCTCGTAATTTAAATTATATGATGTTTGAACCTTTAGCACATTTCTTTCGAGAAAAAGCCCAACATAGTCCATCATCTTTGGGTTAAGACTCAAAATCATCCTTGAGTTTTCACATGGAGCACTAATAGTCCCTCATATTTGCAATATTGGTGCACTTTTGGTCCTCCCTTAAACTTTTGCCTATATTTTAACATTAATTTTTTCCACAATTTTATGTAAGGAATGTCCAATCGTCTTTTTATATATTTAGTATAAATAATAACTCTATATGAGAGAAGGTGAGAAGAAGAACACCTTGTTGTGTTTAGTAGAAATATTACTACAGCTAAACTAAGAACATCTTAACATATGATGTTGCAAGAGAAGAAAAATGTGTACTATTGCACGTGAAATCGTCATGATGAACCTCTCGACTTTACCTGTCATACGATTTTTACTAAACAAAATAAGGTGTTTTTCTTCTCACATTTTCTCACATGGAGTTATTATTTCTACTAAATATATAAAATGATGATTGAACATTTCATACATAAATTATGGATAAAATCAATGTTAAAAAATAGGTAAAATTTTGGAGGATGACCAAAAGTGCACCAATATTGCAAACATGAGGAACTATTAATGCTCTATGTGAAAACTTAAGAATGACTTTGAGTCTTAACCCAAAGATGAAGAACTATTTTGGTTCTTTTCTCCATTTCTTTCACATTAGTTGGATGTGTGGCCAATTTTATGAGATGAACGCAATTGGTAATAAATGAGATATAGCTTGTCCACTTCAGTAGATAGGGTGGGCTCAACTATAAGGCAATTACAACACTCCTTTGGGGCCCACTTTTTTTAAAAAAAAATTGAAAATAAATTTTTGATTATAAAATATAACATATATTTTTTTGAATGTGAGGATAATGGTAACATATAATTGAGGGATAAAATAATTGTTATGTGTATTATTTGTTATGTGACTATCTATTTTATTGCTTCATTTATATCAGTACAACTAACATGGACACACATTAATAGTATTCCTATACTTTACTTTATTCATTCTCTTTCACTATTTTTATTCTTATTATTGAATATTTCGAAGTCTTTCAAACAGTTAATTTTTTTTTTGTTTGTTTACAAAAAGATGATAATTTGTCTTTTGGTTGTCTTCTTCAAAATTTCAAGCATTGCAACAAGTTATCATTATATTAAGAACTCAACACTATTTCGTCATTATATCAACTTATCAAATTCAGCAATACTATTCCATTTTCATTATATCAACACAAATTCTTGAGTCAACGGTTCTTATTCTAACTTTATACTCTTCTCTCCGTTCACTTTACCTTGTCACATTTGGATTTGGCATGACTATTAAGAAAATAATGATTGATATATTTATTTTACCACACTATTTCTTTAATTGATATTTTGTATTAGGTCTTGAAAAATAATTTGGGGAATAAGTAATCAATGATAAGGGTAAAACATGGAAACAATAATTATTTTTTCTTGATATCTTAAAAGTTACAAGTAAAAATAAAAATCTATTTTTTAGAATAGTGTACAAGTAAAAGTGATGAACAGAGAAAATATTAGATTTTTTCATTAAAAATTTGCATTGTTTCATTCTTACTTCATAAAGTGTGCGTACATCCTATCCTCCCAGACTCTCCCTTATACGATGTTATTGTTATTCCATTTATATATGTTAGCAAAAGAAAAATAATTAACAACATATAACCACTTGATAGTTTTACTATATAAAGAGGAGGAGAAGAAAGAAGAGATGAATAGAGGGGATATGGAAGAAGTGAAGGAGAAGGGAAAGGTATGTGTAACAGGAGGAAGTGGTTTTCTTGGATCATGGATGGTTATGAGACTTCTTCAATTTGGTTATTATGTTAACACAACTATTAGATCTCATCCAGGTTTGTTACTATTGCAATTTACAATACTTGAATTTGCTTTCTTTTACTTCTTCTCTATGTGAAGATGTACATCATTTTTAGTCCTTAGTGGAAGAAAAGGCAAAATCATACAATTCATGAGATTTTGGCCTTTAATGAAGATGGATTGATGATATGCCATAATTTTTACCAACAGGCGTTTTGATTTTGCCTGGGGCAAAGCCAAGTAGGGCTCTGTTGATGAATATATCAGAAATTGCAATAAATTATGGTTAAAAATAAAATGAACAAACACGAAAACACCAATAAGCTTCAAATATGTTACGGTAAAAAATTACATTGTTTATATATGCCTAAAATTATTTTTTATTAATATATAATAGATGTTGAACCTCTGTGACTTGTTCTTCATACTTTCAATTCTTTAGTGAAAATCCTGACTTTGACTCTGACTCTACAAGTGAACTTCTCCTCTTTTCCCATAGTACTGTAAGTAAAATTTGAGGTGTTAAAATGAAAGTTTCCTCATATATCACCTCATTGTTGAGGGTCTTTCGGAAACAACATCTATATCTGCACGATGTAGTGATAAAATCTGCATATATTCTTCTCTTCCTAAATATCATTTGTGGGATTTCACTGAATGTGTTGTTGTTGTTGTTGTTTCCACATAAGCACGATTGAGGTTAGACGAAGTAGTGCAAGTTTAGGGGTCCAGTAGGCCATTTCGCCAAATAAATACGTTTAAGTTTATGACGATAAACTTTTCCCTTTTTTTTTCATTGCTAGATCGCAAGAAGGATGTGAGCTACATCACGAATCTTCCAGGTGCTCAAGAAAGACTACACATTTTTAATTTTGATTTAGACAAACCAGAGGTTTTCAATGCAGCAATTGAAGGATGCATTGGAGTATTTCATGTTGCACATCCAGTTGATTTTGATAACAAAGAAAGTGAAGAAACAATAACACAAAGATCTATCAATGGGACTTTAGGTATTTTACAAGCATGTCTTAATTCAAAGACAGTTAAACGTGTTGTATACACTTCTAGTTCAACTACGGTTATGGTTGAGAATTCATCAGACATAGTGGACGAAAACTCATGGACAAACATAGACATTGTAAGAGCATTAAAGAATTTTGCAAGTTCTTACACGATTAGTAAGACATTAACAGAAAAGGCAGCTCTGGAATTCGCTGAAATAAATGGTATTGATCTTGTGACTGTAATCCCAACTTGGATACATGGCCCCTTTATTACTCCTCAAATTCCTGGCTCTGTTCGTTCATCCATGGAAATGATTCTTGGTACGTCTTAAAATATCATAGATTTTCATTTTCTCAACGTATATATGTTCTACTTAACCGTAATTGGAAACATTTGTGCAGGTCATCAAAATTATAACATGAGTTACCCTCCATATGTACCTTTTGTACATGTAGATGATGTGACAAATGCTCACATTTTCCTTCTTGAAAATCCTAATGCAAAAGGAAGATATATTTGTTCAGCTGTTGAAATAACACGTGAAAAGCTAGCTGAGTTTCTTTCGACTAGATATCCTGAATTTCAAAAACAAATTAATGAGTAAGTATAAACACTTGCCTTTTCTTTAATATTGTTGTTGATTCTTTTTCATAAGATAAGGTAATAAGAAAATAAGAAATCTTGAAGCAAGTATTTTCTTGTTAATTTAAAAATTGAGTCTTTCTTTTCTTTCTAGTTTCCCTATTATATAGTACTATCATCTTTCATAAAAATTAAATGTTAAAACATAATGTACTTCGGAAAAAGTTAATTGTATGACCTATGCTATCTTATATACTTTTTTTCCTTTCTAATTTTGAGTATTCAAAAGAACGCGATATGCATATTTCAATTTATGACAAGAGAGGCTGTTTAGAAGGTATGATTGTGGGTTGGAGTCATTAAGGAAGCAAAAAAAAAAGGAATTTCTAGGGAGGGGTTAAGAAAAACGCATTTCATTTCCTATATCTAGGTATTATAAGTCTAATTAGTAAATGCTTATTCTGGAAATTAAAGATGGAAAAAATATACTTGATTTAATTTAATGTTAATTTGCAGGTACACATGGGCAAGTAGTGAAGAAGTTACATGCCCTAGATTTTCATCCAAAAAGCTTTTGGAGACTGGATTCAAGTACAAGCATGGTCTTGAGGAAATGTATGATGGAGCTATTGAATGTTGCAAACAAAGAAGCATACTCTAATCCATTTGTGACAAATATTTTTTTTTTCACATTATATGAAGCCTTTTCTTCTTTTGTTCTCTGTTTCCATGTACTCACACACCAAAATAAAGGAATTGACATTTTGTGCTCTTAAATTTGTTAATGGTTCAATGAGTGGGGGTGGGGGGGGGGGGGGGGGNGGGGGGTGAGAGAGAATACATAGTTACATTTGCTTTGACAAAAGTGTAGTACTTTTCAAGGTTTTGGGGGTCTTGTGAGGTAGATCAGGGTGACATCAAGGATATGGTGATATGATGGAATGGAGAAGTACAAGGAAAGGTAGAGGCTAAGAAGGTAACGTAAACGAAGTTGGTGGAAAGTCAGGATGAGAGGAGGAAAAGTGGACAAATGTGGAAAAGTATAAAGTGGCCAAGTAGGAGGTGAAGTAAGTGGTTACGATGGCAAAGACAACAACTTTGGAACTCATGTATGTTGGATTAGAGGACAATGACGGGGATAAAGAGTGGTACAGGCCAGACAAGGCGAGAGAATGGAGGGCATGTGACCTGGACTAAGTGAAGTTCATAATTAAAGGACGAGAATGACAAGGTTTTGGTGGAGGAGACACTCATCATTGGACAAAGGTTACAATTATACTTCCATAAACCCTTGAACGAAGAGAGGGCGGCATGGATATTGTGATGGTGGAGTTGGAGCAATCAGAGAGGCATCACAATTTTGGGTGTTGTAGGTGTATTAAGGTTGATAAGGTTAAGGGTGTTAACTATAATATGTGTAAGGGTAGAGCAACCAGGACAAATTAAACGAGATCTGTAATATAGAGTTGTAATCTGAAACCGCTCCTTGAAATTTGTGAAAGTTGCTGACATTCTACACCTTTTAGGTCGTGTTTTTAACTCCCTTGACCAAGCAGGTTTTCCATATAAAACTTGTGTTGTTTACCTTGATGGTTTCAGTTAGTCCTAAGGAACTTGGTTCCTTAAGTCGAGTACTTGGTACTAGTTTTCTTAAGGCGTTATTGAGAAAAAAACAATACCAATAATTAGTAATATAAAAGCCGCACCTCAAGGGTTGTGATGTAGACAACCTACCTACCTTAGACAGAAGCATCATTTTGATAATCAATACAACAAATATAACTATGCAACACACAAATACATTTTGATAATCAATAAAAAGGCCAGTTCAACAGACGAAGCATCTCACATTCAAGCAAGTTGAACAGCCTGCACACACACTTGAAGAAGATATAATTAACATAGACAGTCTATCCAGAGGTAATCAATACAACAAATATAACTATGCAAGGTTGAGATGAAGCACTTCTCTAAATTCCAATCTTCTAGTCTCAGCATAAGGAGTTATATGTTTATTTGGCCAATATGTTAACCAAAGTCTCCCTTTCAATTCCCATTCCATTGTTTTCCCTATAGCCCTTTTATCCACTTTCCAACACACACTTTCCCCATATTCATCTCCAGCAAAAATTACCCCTCCTTGCTTAGTAAAAGGCCTATTAACACTTGAATATCTGTTCTTGAACCAAGCTTTTGGCTGAATTAATGAAAAAACAGAAGGCTTCGACGAAAATACCTCTCTTCCATTTCCACTATCATGAAGAAACCAATTCAAATTTGCACCATCTCCATTAACTGATTGCTCAAATTTCCATGGCTTCATGGTCGTAACAACTGTCTCTCCCGCGGAGACTTTTAAGCCTATGTAAGTGTTTGGTGGATCGAATCCCGCTTCAATGGTCTTTTCGGTGCCAATTTCTCTTAAGGGATTGTCAGAGGACTTGTTTACTGATATACTCAACACATTGGATTGAAGTGTTGGAGTTAGTTGCAATGAGATTCTTGAAGGGAAATGCTTCTCTGATACCCCTGCTCCTCTCTCTGCCATTAGTGATTCATTCACTAGCCTAACAACATCACACCTACATGAACATACATTTTTAAATCAAGTTAAAATTCACTCTTAGTTCTTTTTTCCCCTAAAAGTTTGTAATTATTCTTGTTCAGTCATATTATAGTTGATTTGAATTAGTAGATTAAAAGTAGTCAATAAGGATTTTCACATCAAGTTAAATTTTAATCTTTAGATTAGATCCTGGTTGGATTAGCTGATTAAAAGTAATCCATAAGCATCAAGTTAAAATTCAATCTTTAGGTTCTTTTTCCCTAAGAAATTGCGATTATGGCTATTCACTTAAATTAGATTAGATCCTGGTTGGATTAGCTGATTAAAAGTAATCCATAAGCATCAAGTATTGAGAATCACTTTTAAGTGTCCAACAATTGATTTAAACCTTTTCTCAAACGGAAATGACATAGATGAGCCAAACTTTGAATAGATAACATAGATGAACCGTATCTCAAAGTTCGGTGGCATATTTGAAATTGCGATTATGGTTGTTCACTCAAATTAGATTAGATCCTACTTGGATTATCTGATTAAAAGTAATCCATAAGCATCAAGTGTTGAGAATCACTTTTTAAGTGTCCAACAATTGATTTGAACATTTTCTCAAGCGGAAAAGACATAGATGAGCCAAACTTTTAACAGATAACATACATGAACCTTTTCTCAAAGTTTGGTGACATATTTGAGCCTTTTCTGTAAATTAAATAGGTGTGTGTTTAGTAAAAGAATGGTATAAGCTATTCCGTTAAAATAACTGAAATGCACTTAATGAGATAGGGGCATTATTGGGCCAATTTACTAACCACGAGGATATTTTTGTCCTATTTATAATAGTTCAGTGGCATTTTTGGACCAAAAACCAAACGGAAGTCATTTTTATCCTATTTACTATAGTTCAGGAGCATTTTTGGTCCGTTTCTGCAAAAACATGAGTATAAGAATATCTTTACATGAAAAAGGAAAAACGACAAGAAATGGATGGAGACGGAGATGGAGTTAAGGGTTTGGTCATGGAAAAGGTATTTGGATTTTTCGAAAAATATTTGGAATAACATAATAGAAATCTTGCTGATCTGTATTTATAAGCATCAAACGTGTAAAGAAATCAAGAAGAGTGTATAAGCTAGTTTGACCGACTTATAAGTTTTATGCTGAAAAGAATTAGTTCAAAGAAGATAAATGTACCTAATGTTATCGGTGTTCACCATTACTTCAATCCACTTTTCTCGAACAATAACTCTATGATTTAATTGGATCACTCCTTCAAGCTGATGAAAGTTGAGAGAAAACCTCAAACTTTCATCAGATAAACTACTACAAGTAGATGTTTCGGCCTCCATTGCAATAACAGGGCAATACAGCTGAACTTTCCATAGCCCCTGTGTCGAAAATGAGTATGAAAACAATGGACATGGCGTTTTCATCGCATGATCATGATGATTAGAAGAAGAATGTATTTCCAGGATCCAATTAGTTATCGCTAGATTTACTGAACGCATCCACTGCTCTTCAATATTCGATCCCAAAAACCTCACGAGCAATTTTGATGCTTGTCTAGATTGCGGACATGAAAATTGATTCTTCAGGGCAATAATACATGTGGACCTAAGATCAGCAGGGGCTTCATAGATACAAATTATGAAAACCAAAGTAAGAAATGAGAAATTGAAAATTTCCTTAAAATCGGAATTGTTAAAATCCATTCGTGGGATCTTGAGGAACAACGAGTTATAATTTTTATTCGGACCATAGTTCAGGACATCATGGACGATATTGATCAAGAGATTGAATACTGATTCGTCGTCTAATAATTTTGTTGTATTGTGTTTGATTCTTAACGGTTTTGAAGTCCATAGGGAAATAGGAAGATTATAATCCGCGACAATGGAAAAATGGTAATTTTTAGCTATGGAGAGTTTGAGGGAAGGTTGAGATGAACATGAAGGAGAAATGCAAATTGAAATAGAGTCTGTTTTCCATTTAGAAATTGGTGGTAAGTTGTGAATCCAAGAGTATATATCAGGAAAATTGCAAGTATAATAATAAGCCATAGTTTTAATCACATTTGTATGTATGTTATATGATGGAATTAATGTGTAAATATTTATAGACAGATATTGTGAAAAGAAAGATTCTTAAGGCTAAGATATAACTTAAAAAGGTTACAAATTGAACTTGCTTTCATGAAGGGAATAAAGGTAAATGTTGAAAAATTGCACAAGGAAATATATACTTTGAATTGATATATTTATAGATTCTTTAACTTTAGGACCAGCTAAAGAGAATCTTTTTATGTTATGAAGAAGTTATGGACTACCTTTTTACTATTTGGTACTCCCTTTGTTCACTTTTAATTGTTATGTTGCATTTTTCGAAAGTCAATTTGACTAATTTTTAAAGTTAAATTAGATTAAATTAATTCAGTATTTTAAATAAAAAATTTAGATATTCAAAAACAATACGAAAAGTACTATAAATTTCAACTTTTAGCATATCAATATGATGAAAAAATACATCGTAAAATATTAGTCAAAGTTATTATTGTTTGACCCTAAAAAGGAAACTACGATAGTCAAAAGTGGACGGGAGGTAGTATAATATATAAATGTGTCATTTAACTTGGTCTTAAATAACATTTATGTCATCCAATTTTGTGTGTACACAAGTAAACACACACGTCCTATGTGACATAATACATGTAGTACACTACATTAGATGTGAATTGCCACGTAGAACATGTGTGTATACTTGTTTATTGTTATACAAATTTAGTTATACTTGTGTACACTCAAAATTGAAGAGCGTAGATGCCATTTGAATCAATATTAAAGGGTATTTTTATATATTATGCCTTTTTTTTAAATTATTCTCGTTGTTTTTGGCATCATTAGTGATAATTTATCAAGAATGTTAATAGTTCCACTTTATTTATTTATTATTTTCAAATTCGGCTTCTCTTCATTTTTTCCAAGTTCTTGCTTAGATAGGATAATGTTCAAACTTTCAAATCTCTTTTTGTTGTTTCATATCTTTACTTCAACTACTTTTGTACGTATGAAGATGATTCTTATTCTTTATTTGTGAGATCAAACGTAAAGAACGTAGGCTTAATTATGCATGTTAAAATTTAATTTTTTCATCCCACAGCCTACAAGAATGTGAGTGGTTCCGTGCCAAACTCCAGCTACAACTCTGCCTAACAGCCTAACCTTAATGCTTTACTTAACATCAAATTAAGCTTATGATGAGGTTTCATGTACCGTCAAATCTCTCTATAAAATTGGAAATCTTGGATATTTGTTTTGGATTATGGATTGGACTTCAAATTTAATTTTTAAAATATATGAATTTCGGATTGGAGACTGTCAAACCTTTATATAACAACATTGTTACAAAATGAGGCCCCTTTAATTTCTAGATACGGGTGTGCATAGGTCGGTTCGGTTTTAAGTATTATCGATTTTTAATTTTTAAAAGTTCTGAACCAATAACCAAACCAATAAGATAATTTTTATCGGTTTTGGTCCATAACGGTTCGATTTAACCAATAAGAAAATGCTTACAAATCAAATGTAACACCTCAGAATTTGGAAAAGAGAGAAACTGAGTTTTTGGGTTGCATGTTGTATCTACAGTTCCCATCTACGAACCGTAGAAATTTCTACGGGCCGAAGGTGGCTACCGTAGGAATTTGGTTTTTTTTTTTTCAAAACAAGTCTCAGTACCCTTTATACGGTTCATCAGGACAACCCATCCTCCCATGTACGAGTCGTAGATAGGCTCATAGGTTACCCCCAAACTACGTGAAATTTTAAAGTTTAAGGTTGGTTTCTTTGGTTGGCATGTATGGATCGTAGGTAGACCTACGACGAGCCGTACATGAGTACCGTCAAAAGTTGGTCTAAAGTAATAGTCTCTGATCATTTCTATTGTTGACCAGAACGGTCCGTAGAAGGACCTACAGACCGTACGTAGGAATGGATCGACAATTATTTTTAAGGGCTTTTAACTCTTTTCCCTAATCGATTAATACCTAAACTAAGTCACTTTGATCTTAATCCTAAGCCCTATATAAGTCTTTAAGCCTAAAAACTACCCATTATAAATCATTCTTCTAAAATCCCTAAATTCCCTCTAAGATCACCCCAAAATTTCCCTCAGGAACTAAGGAGGGAGAAAGCTAGGGTTTGGCTTGAAGAGCTCCAATTCACCATTGATTGTAGGCATTGATTGCTAAGGTATCATAGTATTAATTGATATTTATGTCATCCAATCTTATGTGTACACAAATAGACACACATGTCCTATGTGACATAATACATGTACGACGGCACATAAGATGAAAATTGCCACGTAAGACATGTGTTTATACTTGTTTATTGTTATACAAATTTAGCTATATTTGTGTACACTCAAAATTAAAGAGCATAGATGCCATTTGAATCTATATAAAAGGGTACTTTTATATATTATGCCTTTTTTTATTATTCTCATTGTTTTTGGCATCATTAGTCATAATTTATCAAGAATGTTAATAGTTCCACAGTTTATTTATTTATTATTTTCAAATTCGGCTCTTCTTCATTTTTTCCAAGTTCTTGCTTAGATAGGATAATGTTAAAACTTTCAAATCTCTTTTTGTTGTTTCATATCTTTACTTCAACTACTTTTGTACGTATGGAGATGATTCTTATTCTTTACTCCCTCTGTCCACTATTAATTGTCATGTTGTATTTTTCAAAAGTCAATTTGACTAATTTTCAAAATTAAATTCGATTACATTAATTTGATATTTTAAGCAAAAAATTTAGATATTCAAAAACTATACAAAAAGTACTATAAATTACAATTTTTTGCATATCAATATGATGAAAAATATACATCGTAAAGTGTTAGTCAAAGTTATTATCATTGGATTCTAAAAATGAAAACTATGACAATTAAATGGGAGAAATTAGAGGTTCTCGATTTTACACATAAAGTTAATTGCTTCTTTTTTTTATCTCGATTTTCCTTAGTCCTTCAAGTGAGTACTTATAGAGCTAATAGTTTTCTCTGTCTTGTTTTCTCTTAGTATGTCTAGTGTTTTTTTTTATAGGAAAGACTTATCCTTTCTTTACATAATTCAATTATAAAAAATTAAAAATTCAAAAGAGAGGTCCACTTCTCGAAATTTTAAATTACATGAGTTACCCTACAAAGAACTGCTCTTGAATTTTAAGAAAAAAAGAGGCCCGCTTCCATTCTCCATAAAAACTCAAGTACATGTAGTAAGTATCATTTATTGAAACAAAATAATAAATAACAAGAAAATTAAAGCAAAGGACTTTGATAAATAATATTATCCGAAGATAATTCGTCTAGAAGACATTAGGTGCGATATTTGCATCATCTGATGGAATCTGTGAGGAGGATGAAGCTCCATTTTCTAGCTGCTCCAAATGTTCGTTCAAATTAAATTCACCGGAAGTTAACCAAGCTTCAAACTTCATTGTATCATGTACACTGAATCGGTCTATGGACTCCCACCAACCTATATCTCTAGCCTCATTCATTCGGTCTAATTTTTCATTTGCAATCTTTTCTCTTTCGTCCAATTCATTAGGAATATCATTAAATTGACTTACTTTTTTGCGTGCTTCTACCGCAACAAGTCGGTCACTTCCATTTAATTTTGTTGTAGGATTTATAAAACGATCAATGACCACATTAGAGGTTGGACTAATAAAGGAATAAGGTATACCTTTTGGTGAAGACATAACAATTTCAAGATGACATCACATTCTCTAACAAGTTCACAAGCTTTTTTGTATAAGCCAGGACGTTGTTTAGAGAATGTGGTAAATCGAGCAGAGTCATTCTCTATTTTCTCCAATGGAATTTTTTGGCCTCCTGCTGTCTTCTTATGCTCCATGCTAGAACATAATAAAATATATTACTTAATTATTTCTTAAAAAATATTTACTAAAAAGAGGAAATATCTTGCATATTTATATACATAAATTTCACAGTGGTCATTAAATTACTTGCCAAATATCCCAATAAAAGTAATTTTTTCTTGATATTGAAAGTTATTAAGGAAAATTTATATTAATTTTGATATTCAAAATCTGATGTTATAATAACATAAATAAATCTAAACTTTAATTTAAATAGGTAAGTTGGTGTTTATTATAGTAGATGAAAGTTATCAATTTGTAATTAACTATTGTGAATATATTTTACCAATACTAGAATCTTTTGGTTATTTTATAGTAACTAAATCAAATTTTGTACTTGCTCAAATAAAAATAAATCTACTATTTAACTTGAAAAGAAAAAATATATTAATGTACTTACAATTTAAAAATAATAGATCCTTCACCTTGTAAATTGATGTTCATTTAAGAAGAATAAACCTAAATAAGTCAAACATTCAAACTAATAATAATGAGTGGATGTATAATGATAGGCGTAATTCATGTATTATTTAATTTTTGCATAATAAGTATGTAATTTACGTGTATTGGCTAGCAAAAAGTAAATAGTGAATCAAATCGGACATTTGTGGAGAGATAGATCCCTTTATTTGATCAATTCCAAACTTCTAAGGGGTAGTTTGCTGTGAGGGATAACAACATATAGTCTTGGGATTAAAATATGATGCCACTTAATTTATTTTTTGATTGGCCAATCTGGAATAACTTATCGCGTAATTAATAATTTATACCGGATTAAGTTATCTCTATCCTTAGGTTGTATAGTAATCTCATCATATTTTTATCATGGGATAAATTCATTAAATAACAAAATTACCCTTCAAATCTTTTAATTTTTTCCTGTATTTCACTTTCCTTTATCCATAATAAATTTCATGATTACTTTTAAATCTCTTTTAAAACCGTTTTCGTTATTGTGTTGTTTTCTATTGAATCAAAAGGCTTTTAAAAGAATCTTCATTATAATTAAATCATTTGTAATTGTAACACATCGGATCTCAAAACGAAGAAAATCCTATTTTTCAGAAAATTTGGTGCCAGTACCAACGGAACCACCCACGGATCGTAGGTGGGACCACAGACCGTAGGTGGGGTTCCGTCGTTAAGGCCCAAATCTTTATAGTCTCTGATCCCACCCACGATAGACCAGTATGGTCCGTGGTTGGACCTACGGACCGTAGGATTGACCGTAGGTGAGGGTCAGTTGCCAGATAGAGGGAAATTGATGTTGTGTCAACTCCAAATGGTCATAACTCTTAGCAAAAAAGGAATTAGGTGACCCATGACCTATCAAATGAAAGATAATTGAATCGTCTTTCCAATGCCACCGAGTTTTCTAAAATTCCATATCCGAGTAAAAATTTATGCTAGTTTTAGTGAAGTCCTCTCGGGCAGACTTGACCGACGACCCCTACCTACGGTTGATAGGTCAACCCATGGACCGTAGGTCCCTCCGTGGGTGGCCTTCATCGAAATTAAGTCAGGGTCATTTTGGTCCTTTCCCCTAAGCGTTGGGCACTTAAACTACGTCGTTTAATCCCTAAACTACGTAGTTTTGGTCAGTTTATGCCTAGTAACTTAGTCAGATCTAGTTTGATCTTTCAGTTATTATTGAACTCTTCGTATATTTCATATATTCAGACTAGTTGGGTATTACACTGTTTTAGCTTCTGTGTAGTATCTCTTTATTCATATCATTTTAGTACGCTTATGATATGCCAGCTTCAGGGTTAGCTTGGTGTCACTCGTGATCCTAGGTCTTATGTTTACGTCAAGGGGATAGCCTCAGGGTGTGACAGTAATTGGAAGCTTCCTCTATTTTTCATCATTCTTTTGCTATGTGAAATGCTTCAGTTTGAATGTAAAGCGGATGTAATGCCTATTACTTTGTATCCAATTTCCACTCCCATTTGACTCTTTTTGCTTTTATTTTCTTTTGTATTGTATATGATTATGGTTAATGGTTTTACAAGCACAAGAATTAATTTTTTTTTGCTTATTTGACAAATATTTTATTGTGTTGTAAAACTTAAGAACAATAGAACAATATAAAGATAAAGACAAGAAGGATATAAGACAAGAGGAACAATATAAGATAACTTTCTTTCTTTCGAGTGTTCACCAAATCTTCAAGTGTGTACAATATGAACCTTTATGCCTCTATGTATAGTGTAACTTCTAGACATACAAAAGGTTAGTCATAAACATGACATTAAACATGTATATAATGGATGAGGTTTTGGATATGAAAGTTTACATGAATAATGATCATAAAGGTGGAGGTTATTTTCGTAATGGAAGGAAGTAATGTAGTAACTTCTTGGTGTAGTGGACATCCACACTATATAATTTTATAACACTCCCCCTTGAATGTCCATAGATAATATGCCTCGTTAAAACCTTACAAGGAAAAAACCCCGTGGGAAAAATCCTAGTGAAGAAAAAAGAGTACACACATCTTTTGATACACTTTGAATGTTGCCTCGTTAAAAACCATACCAGAAAAACCCAATTGGGGTAAAACCATGGTTAAGAAAAAGAGTACAACACATATTTTTCTCCCCCCGATTAAAACTTTACTTGATATCTCGAAGATGATGCATTCTAATCTTATATCACAACTTCTCAAATATTAATGTTGGCAATCCTTAGTGAATAAGTTTACAAGATTATCACTTGAACGTGTCTTTGAACGTCTATCTCACCATTTTGTTGAAGATCATGTGTGAAAAAGAATTTTGGTGAAATATGTTTTGTCTGATCTCCTTTGATTGTATTCTCCCTTCAATTGAGCTATATATTATTTTCGTTTATGGTGACTGGAATATCTTTTGCCAAAGGGAAATCACATGTTTTGTGAATATGATAGATCATGATTCCAACCAAACACACTCCCGGCTTACTTCATAGATCAATATTATTTCTGCATGATTTGAAGAAGTGGTTACTAATGTTTGATTCTTTGAATGCCAAGATATTGTTGTGCCTCGATATGTAAACAAATAGCTCATTTCCAATTGAGCTTTATGCAGATCAAATAAATATTCTGCATCTACATAATCAAATCATTTCTGACTCAGAGATTGATAATTTCAATTTTATAGAAGCTCGTCTTTTTTTTCTCAAAGAAAATCACACATCTTCTATGTGTTGAGTCACTTGCTTTGTTAGCTTCTTGGCATAACTTGAATGATAATATGACAATCCATTCAAAAACCTTTCGTTATACACACACACACACATATATATATCAAATAATATTCTAGAATTTGTATAACCTACAATCTGTAAGTGCACCAATTGCACTAATACATGACATTTTTAATCATTTTCTTGAGGTTGAAAATATTTTTTCTCTGTGTTAAGCAATCTCAGAACCATTGGGTACTCAATGGAATTGTTTTAAGACCTTTTAAATTCTTCAAGAATTTTCATATAACCTTCATAGTCTAGTTAGACATGATAATCGGTCATTATACATATTCAAGTATTTCATCTATTGCTAGACTGAAATAAGTCTCATTGCATCCACCACTGGAAAATATATCTCCATTTAATAATGTCCCGACTTTGCGAAAACCCTTTATGCCCCAAGGAACAAAACGTACTTTATATCTTACGATTACACTTTTGCACAATGATTCATTTGTACCCCACTGACATATATTTTGATCTATGAACTATAAGTTAAAAAACATCACTTTTCTAAGTGAAACAAAATATTCTTGAATAGTGCATTTTATTTGGCCAATCATTTATCTGTCCACATCATATGACAACTTTGAATTCAAGATCCTCGTAATCATTTATAGCATTGAGTGCTACTTCATATCAAAGATACCGTCGATGGTCATTTGACTTGATTTCAATACGACATAACTTATTGATATCTCTTCATTTTTTAATCATATCAGGTACCTGAACCTTTGCCAAGGTTTTATGAAGTTTTATGTAATAGTACTCTTTCAAAGCAATTACCTCATTATCATGACCATTTGATAATTTGCTCCTCTCTTTCCTCAAGGAGTTTTACGTTTGGAAACGATTGGTCTATCACTCTTCTGGCGTACCATAGACTCTGTCCTTCAAGGACTATTTATGGAGCATTTGCAGCTTAATTAAAAAATTGGCTCAACAAATACATCTGGCAAATTATTTGCAACTGTAACATCTCGCTAATTGAAAAAACTAGAAAGAAGTTAAAAATTGAAAATAGTCATTTTTGGAAAGAATATAAAATCTGGAAAATTTGTTAAGTATGTTAAGTTGATTTTTTGGTCAAAATAAAACCATGATATCTCCTAGCTCAGGATGATTTAGGTGTGTTTCCAGATGTCTTAGGAAATATCTTGGAATAATCTTTCCAACGCCTCCAAGTTTGCGCAATTCCGAGTTGGTATGAGTGAGATTTGCCCATTTGAAGTTGGGCAGTTCAAATAAGGAAAGTCTAAACCCGGATTTTGGAAGGGTATTTTAGTCTTTCCTTTCCCAATTATTTTAATTTGTTTTTAGGAGATTAATAGGGGTCTAATCAGAATTATATAAGTTTGGAAAATTTGAAGTTCACGCTAGGGCTTGAAGAAAAGAGTAAAGAGGAGAAGAAAAGTCAAGATTCGTCAAGAACGTTCAAGTTTAGTTATGGATTTCGCCAAGGATTCAATCCTACGAGATATGTGAGATCACATAGTGTTGGGTTAGTTAACCCACAAGCCAATCATGATTCAATTCAGCGAAGTATAATTGATTTGAAAGTAAATCCTATGAGTTCTTGATGAAATTCGTTTGAATTCTTGTGGGTTTGTGTTGTTGAAGATCTCTTGAGTTTGATTCATGCTTTTGTGTGTGATTTTGAGTTGATTCTTGTATATATTGAGGGTATAGTTGATTATAAGTGTTTGGGGAGAGAACCAAGTTGAAATAGGGGGTTTAGAGATGAAAAACGAAGGAGAAAAGTCGGAGTGCGCCGGGTAAAGGCCTGGGGCGCCGCCCCTCTCAAAGCCCCAAGAAGGGGTATTTGAATTTTGGGCTCTGGGGAGCCGCGCCAGCCAGAGTGCCCCACCCCAGCCTCTGAAATTCAAGGGCTGACACCCCGCGCCTCTCAGAGCACCAGGGACGCCAATTCTTCCCATTTCTTCCCCATCTTTCCATACTAGTTCCTTAGCAAGATACCTACATTTTCTAGATGATTCCAACACTCTAAGGTACGTCTAAACATCATGATATCATCCATAAACATGAGATCATGAACCTTTAATCCATAATTCAATTCAAGGAAAGTTAAGAGTCAAGTCTAGAAGTTAAGAATCAAGTCAAGAGAAGTTCATAAAGTTTTTCAAAAGTCTTTTACAAATGTTTTAACTTCGTTTTAAGACTTAAGCTTTGAGTTATCTAAGAATAAGAGTAAAATTTCATTTCTTCAAAAATATTACGGGAACTAAGTATTCCCAAGAGTTTAAAATATTTTCACATTTGAACAAGAAAGGGAAATGTTGATTTCCAAGAAATCTTTTAAGCTAAGTTTTGAGTAATTATCTCAAACCAAAGAAAGAGTTTTATTTTAAAAACATATGAGCTATGTACATTTTGGGAGTAGCATTGAGCACCGTTATGGGGACGCAAGTTCATAATAACTCAAGTCTCCATAAACCATGTAGCCATCATGGGTAGTAAATGATCATACTTTTTAGATGAATCCTAAGTGCATTTTAGCATAGACTAGTGGATCCAATTAGTTAAGGCGTTCTATATGACGACAAAGTATAGGATAGTTCTGGCAGCGTGAGCAAGACATTTTATCACCACTTAGGCCCATAGTGGTGGTTGTCGGTTAGAGAAACTCCCATAGAAATTATAATACTTTATTATATGAGTAATTTGAGTTGTTATTGCATTTCTTTAACAAACTAAATTGCTTTCTACTATTTTAAAAGCTTTCCTTATATTGCATGTGTATTGTTTCTTTATATTGAGTTAAGTTATTCATGAGTTGAGTAAAGTCAAGGTAAGTGTTTCTTTTAGATTCCTTCAAGCATATGTTATGTTTAGTATTCCCCTCGCATACTCGTACATTCAATGTACTGATGCCATTTGGCCTGCATCATTTTATGATGCAGACACAAGTAACTAGGATCAACATCCAACACCTCGCTGATCCAGTTGAGCACTCAGAATCAGTTGGTGAGCCTCTTTGCTATTCGGAGGACTCCTTTTATCATTGCTTTTTAGTATTTCAGTTGTTAGGATGATCGGGGTCTTGTCCCGACATCCCTCCTTGTTTTAGAGACCAAGTTGAATGTTTGACTTTTAAACGTTTGAAGTTATTATATTTAAGAAGTTGAGTAGAGATGCATTGAATCCTTGTATTAATGTTTTTAAGTCTTCCGTTGAGTAAGTAAGCCAGGCAAAGGATTCTCTTGGGGCCAGTAATGGTTCTCGAGTGCTAGTTCTGCCCAGGGTGTAGGCTTAGGGCGTGACAAACTTGGTATCCAAGAATAGAGTTCAAGAGTGCTAGGGAGTCTATGAAGCCGTGTCTGTAGAGTCCTAGTTATCGGTGTGAAGTGCACAACATCTATAATTAGGAGGCTACAACACTTAGGAAATTATCTCACTTCTTTCATACTCATTTCGTGCCATAGAGTTCATCTCTATAAGGTCTCTTTCTAATTCGTGCTTGTGCAAGCATATTTTTAGTTAATTAATCCTCCACGAAGAGCTGTCAGAGGTTGTCCTTCTTGGCGTAATGTTGAGGAGCAAGGAGTACCTAATGCACCTGAAGTGCAACCCCAAGGAGAAGCTATGAATGCTGAGTTCAGGAAAGCGATAAGAATGTTGAATCAAGTTGTGACCAACAAAGCTGGGCAGAGAGAACCGACAGTAAGGGAATGATACTTCGAGGATTCGTGAGTTCTTGAGGATGAATCCTCCAAGTTTCATTGGTTCAATCACTTCCGAGGATCCAAAGAGTTTTGTTGAGGAACTGAAGAAGGTATTTGAGGTTATGCACATTGTTGATGCTGAGCGAGTAGAACTAGTTGCATATAACCTGAAGAATATTGCTAGGACTTGGTTTGACCAGTGGAAGAAGGGTAGAGCTGATGGAGCACCACCTGCGAGTTGGGCTTTTTTTGAGGAGGCCTTCTTAGGGCGTTTCTTTCCCCGAGAACTGAGAGAGGCCAAGGTACGAGAGTTTCTCACCCTTAAGCAGGATACACTAAGTGTTCATGAGTATGGTTTAAAGGTCACCCAACTGTCCCAATATACTTCGGAGATGGTTGCGGATATAAGAAGAAGGATGAATCTTTTTGTTATTGGGTTGTCGCGTCTGTCAAGCAAAGAGGGAAGGGAAACTATGCTAATTGGGGACATAGATATAGTGAGGTTGATGGTTTATGTGCAGCAGGTTGAAGAAGAGAAGTTGAGAGATAGAGAGGAGTTTAGAAATAAGAAAGCAAAGACAGGGATGAGTCCGGGCAGCAGAGAAATAATGTGAACTGGTCTTCTTTCCAACAAAAGCAAAAGGGACCTGCTCCATCATCTGCTAGTGCACCTGCACCCAGAAACAAAAGTGAGTATAATAGTCAGAATTCCCAACACTTCAGGTCTAGACCTTCCCAATCTCAGGGTAGTGTGGCACAAAGAGGTAACTGGGCTCCTGCATGTGCTAAGTGTGGTAAGACCCACCCAGGTAAATGTCGCGATGGTTTTACATGTTGTTTCAAGTGTGGAAAAGAGGGTCATTTCATGAAAGAGTGCCCTAAGAACCAACAAGGTAATGGGAATTAGGGCAATAGAGCCCAATCTTCATCAGTTGCTCCACCAGACAGGGCTGCACCTAGAGGAGCTACTTTCTGTACTAGCGAAGGAGAAAACAACCTTTATGCGATCACTAGTCGTCAAGAACAAGAGAATTCTCCAAATATTGTCATTGGTATGATCAAAGTCTTTACTCTTGATATTTATGCTTTGCTAAACCCAGGAGCAAGTTTATCTTTTGTGACTCCTTATGTTGCAAATAATTTTGATGTTCTTCCTGAGAAACTCTGAGAACCCTTTTCTGTTTCTACACCTGTTTGGGAGTCTATTCTAGCTGAGCGAGTATACCATGATTGTGTCATTTCCATCAATCGCAAGGACACTATGGTTGATTTAGTCAAATTAGACATGGTAGATCTTGATGTCATTCTTGGTATGGACTGGCTTCATGTCTGTTATGCCTTAGTTGATTATAGAACTCGAATTGTCAAGTTTTAGTTTCCAAATGAGCCAGTCTTAAAGTGGAAAAGTAGTTCAGCAGTGCCTAAAAGTCATTTTATTTTGTACCTTAAGGCAAGAAAGTTAGTTTCCAAGGGGTGTGTTTATCACTTAGTCCGAGTTAATGACCCTAGTGTTGAGATACCTTTTATTCAGTCAGTTTCAGTAGTAAAAGAGTTGCAGAAGTATTTCCATATGATCTACCCGGAGTCCCTCATGAGAGAAAGATAGACTTCGGTATAAATGTTCTTCCAGATACTCGTCCTATATCTATTCCACCATATAAAATGACACCACCAGAGTTGAAAGAGATTAAAAAGCAATTGAAAGATCTCCTAGATAAAGGTTTCATTCGACCAAATGTCTCACCTTAGGGCGCTCCGGTCTTATTTGTGAGAAAGAAAGATGGTTCCCTTATAATGTGTATAGATTATCACCAATTGAACGAGGTAACCATCAAGAATAAGTATCCTCTTCTGAAAATTGATGATCTTTTCAATCAACTTCAGGGTGCTACTTGTTTCTCTAAGATAGACCTCAGATCAGGCTACCATCAGTTAAGAGTGAGGGAATGTGATATTCCAAAGACAACCTTAAGGATCCGTTATGGTCATTATAATTTCCTAGTAATGTCCTTTGGTTTGACCAATGCGCCCGCGACATTCATGGACCTTATAAATAGAGTATTCAAGCCTTATTTAGATATGTTTGTTATCGTGTTCATTGATGACATACTAATTTATTTAAGGAAGAAAGAAGATCATGCTAGTCATCTCAGAATAGTTCTCCAAACTCTAAAGGATAGAGAGTTGTGTGCTAATTTCTCGAAATGTGAGTTTTGGCTTGAGTTTGTGGAATTCTTAGGCCACATTGTTTCCAGTGATGGAATTAGAGTTGATACCCAGAAAATAGAGGCAGTGCAAAATTGGCCTAGACCTATATCTCCAACCGATATTAGTAGTTTCTTGGGTTTGGCTGGCTATTATAGAAGGTTCGTAGAGGGATTCTTATCTATTTCATCCCCTTTGACCAGGTTAACTCAGAAGACAGTGAAGTTTCAATAGTCTGAAGCTTGTGAGAAAACCTTTTAGGAATTGAAAAAGAGGTTGATTATTGCCCTAGTATTGACCTTACTAGAAGGCATGCAAGGTTTTGTTGTTTATTGTGATTCGTCTAGAGTTGGTTTGGGTTGCGTGTTAATGCAAAATGGCAAGTTCATAGCTTATGCCTCTAGACAGTTGAAAGTTCACGAGAGGAACTACCCAACCCATGATCTAGAGTTGGTTGCCGTAGTATTTGCTTTGAAAATATAGTGTCATTATCTTTATGGTTTTCATGTGGATGTGTTCACTGATCAAAAGAGTCTTCGGTATGTGTTTACTCAGAAAGAGCTTAATCTCCGACAAATGAGGTGGTTAGAATTACTCAAGGATTATGCCATGAGTATTCTTTACCATCCAAGTAAGGCTAATGTTGTTGTTGATGCACTGAGTAGGCTGTCTATGGGTAGCACCGCCCATTTTGAGGAAGATAAGAAAGAACTAGCAAAGGATGTGCATAGGATTGCACGATTAGGATTTCGACTAATGGATTCCACAGAAGGAGGAGTGGTGGTGATGAATGGGGTTAAATCATCATTAGTGTCAGAAGTAAAAGAGAAGTAAGACCAAGATCCTATTTTTCTTGAATTGAAAGAAAATGTTCATAAGCAAAAAATATTGGCTTTTTAAAAAGAGGGAGTTGATGTATTGAGATATCAAGGTAGGTTGTGTTTATCAAGGGTGGATGAACTCCAAGGAAGGATCATGGAGGAACTCATAGCTCTAGATATTCCATTTATTTGGGTTCCACAAAAATGTATCATGATTTGAGAGAAGTTTATTGGTGGAGTAGTATGAAGAAGGGCATTGCAGAGTTTGCTGCTAAGTGTCCGAATTGCCAACAAGTTAAAGTAAAACATCAAAGGCCCGGTGGTTTGGCTCAGAATATAGAACTTCCAGAATGGAAGTGGGAGATGATCAATATGGACTTCATCAGAGGTTTACCAAGGTCTCTCAGGCAACACAATTCCATTTAGGTGATTGTCGATAGAATGACAAAATCAGCACATTTTCTACCGGTAAAGACTACCCATTCAGCAGAAGACTATGCTAAGTTGTATATTTAAGATGTGGTAAGACTTCATGGGGTTCCGTTCTCCATTATTTCAGACAGAGGTGAGCAATTTACTGCACAGTTTTGGAAGTCATTCCAAAAAGGCTTGGGTTCGAAGGTGAACTTATGTACTGCTTTTCATCCTCAGACAGATGGGCAAACAGAGCATACTATTCAGACCTTAGAGGATATTTTGAGGGCGTGTGTGATTGATTTCAAATGTAATTGGGATGATCACCTACCTCTTATCAAATTTGCTTACAATAATAGTTACCACTGTAGCATCCAAATGGCTTCTTATAAAGTTCTCTATAGGAGAAGATGCAGATCTCATATTGGATGGTTTGAAGTTGGTGAAGCAGGGTTGATCGGACCAGATTTAGTTCATCAAGCTATGGAGAAAGTGAAAGTGATTCAAGAGAGTTTGAAAACGGCGCAGAGTTGTCAGAAATCATACACTGATGTTAGGAGAAGGGAGTTAGAGTTTGAAGTAGATGATTGGGTATACTTGAAAGTTTCACCCATGAAGGGTGTTATGAGATTTGGTAAGAAGGGGAAGCTTATTCCCTGATATATTGGCCCTTATAAAATATCAAAAAAGGTTGGTAATGTAGCTTATGAGTTGGAGCTACCACAAGAGTTAGCAGTGGTACATCCTGTATTTCACATCTCCATATTGAAGAAGTGCATGGACGATCCTTCACTTTTCATACGAACTGAAGATATTGGTATCAATGATAGCTTATCTTATGAAGAGATTTTGGTTTATATTCTAGATTGACAAATTCACAAGTTGAGGACAAAAGAAGTAGCATCAGTCAAAGTTCTTTGGAGGAACCAATTTGTTGAGGAAGCTACTTGGGAAGCTAAGGAGGATATAAAGAAGAGATATTCACATCTCTTTGAAACCGGATAAATTCCAGACCAAGGTATTAATTCTCTTCTTAGTATTCTTTAATTCATAAGTTGGCATGTTGTGTTTGCATTGCTTGTTGGGTGTTTGAGATGAATGTTAGATGTTACACCCTTAGCCTACTAAGAGTAATCTCATTCGAGGACAAATGTTCCCAAGAGGAAGATTTTGTAATATCTTTCTAATTGAAAGAACTAGAAAGAAGTTAAAAATTGGAAATAGTCATTTTTGGAAAGAATATAAAATCTGGAAAATTTGTTAAGTATGTTAAGTTGAGTTTTTGGTCAATTTCAAATGACAATAAATCCTAGATCAGGATGAGTTAGTTTTCTTTTCAGATATCGTAGAAACAATCTTGGAGAAATCTTTCCAACGCCGCCAAGTTTGCGCGATTCCGAGTTCGTATGAGTGAGATATGCCCATTTGAGGTTGGGTTGTTCACATAAGGAAAGTCTAAACCCAGATTTTGGAAGGGTATTTTAGTCTTTTCCTTTCCCAATTATTTTAATTCATTTTTAGGAGATTAATAGAGGTCTAATCAGAATTATATCAGTTTGGAAAAGTTGAAGCTCACGCTAGGGCTTGGAGAAAAGAGGAAAGAGGAGAAATGAGAAGAAAAGTCAAGATTCGTCAAGAACGTTCAAGTTTGGTTGTGGATTTCGCCAAGGATTCAATCCTACGAGGTATGTGAGATCAAATAGAGTTGGTTTAGTTCACCCACGCACCAATCAAGTTTGAATTCTTGTGGGTTTGTTTTGTTGAAGATATCTTGAGTTTGATTCATGTTTTGGGTGTGATTTCGAGCTGAATCTTGTATATATTGAGGGTATAGTTGATTATAAGTGTTTGGGAAAAGAACTAAGTCGAAATAGGGGGTTTACAGATGAAAAACGAAGGAGAAAAGTCAGAGTGCGCCTGGGTAGAGGCTTGGGGCGCCGCCCCTCCCAGATCCCCATGAAGAGGTCTCTAAATTTTTGACTCTGGGGAACCGCGCCAGCCAGAGTGTCCCACCCCAGCCTCTGAAATTCAAGGGCTGGCGCCCCACGCCTCTTAGAGCGCTACGGACGCCAGTTCTTTCCATTTCTTCCCCATCTTTCCGTACTAGTTCCTTAGCAACGTACCTATGTTTTCTAGTTGATTCCAACACTCTAAGGTACGTCTAAACATCATGAGATCATCCATACATATGAGATCATGGACATTGAATCCATAATTCAATTCAAGGAAAGTTAAGAGTCAAGTCTAGAAGTTAAGAATCAAGTCAAGAGAAGTTCATAAAGTTTTTCAAAAGTCTTTTACAAACGTTTTAACTTCATTTTAAGACTTAAGTCTTGAGTTATCTAAGGATAAGAGTAAAATTTCATTTCTTCAAAGATATTACGGGAACTAAGTATTCCCAAGAGCTTAAAATATTTTTACATTTGAACAAGAAAGGGAAACGCCGATTTCCAAGAGAGCTTTTAAGCTAAATTTTGAGTAACTATCTCAAACCAAAGAAAGAGTTTTGTTTTGAAAACGTATGAGCTAAGTACATTTTGGGAGTAGTATTGAGCACCGATATGGGGACGCGAGTTAATAACTCAAGTCTCCATAAACCATGTAGCCATCACGGGTAGTAAAGGATCATATTTTTTAGATGAATCATAAGTTCTTTTTAGCATAGACTAGTGGATCCTCTTAGTAAAGACGTTTTATATGACGGCAAAGCATATGACAATTCTGGCAGCGTGGGCAAGACGTTCTATCACCACTTAAGCTCATAGTGGTGGTTGTCAGTTAGAGAAATTTCCACATAAATTACTTTATTATATGAGTAAGTTGAGTTGTTATTGCATTTCTTTAACAAACTGAGTCGCTTTCTACTATTTTAAAAGCTTTCCTTATATTGCATGTGTATTGTTTCTTTATATTGAGTTAAGTTATTCATGAGTTGAGTAAAGCCAAGGTAAGTGTTTCTTTCAGATTCCTTCAAGCTTATGTTATGTTTAGTATTCCCCTCGCGTACTCGTATATTCAATGTACTGATGCCATTTGGCCTGCATCATTTTATGATGCAGACACATGTAACCAGGATCAGTATCTAACGCCTCGTTGATTTAGTTGAGCACTCAGAGTCAGTTGGTGCGCCTCCTTGCTATCTGGAGGACTCATGTTATCTCCTTTTTAGTATTTCAGTTGTTAGGTTGATCGGGGGTCTAGTCCTGACATCCATCCTTGTTTTGGAGGCTTCCTAGACAGTTAGTAGTTTAGTTGTCTTTTCATTGTTATTTCTTTCGTTAAGATTTGAGTTGCCACTTTGGCCAATTTGAATGTTTGACTTTTAAATGTTCTAAGCTATTCTATTTAAGCAGTTGAGTAGAGATGCATTGAATCCTTGCATTAATGCTTTTAAGTCTTCCGTTGAGTAAGTAAGCCAAGTCAAGGATTCGCTTGGGGCCAACAATGGTTCTCGAGTGCCAGTCCCGCCCAGGGTGTAGGCTCGGGGCGTGACATCAACATTTTGCAAATGAAATATATCTTGAACATCAAGTTCACATTTTTTAGCGAGGATCTAGATAATTCACCCTTCACTTAATTTTTAGCTGCTAAAGATATCTCCCCCTAACGTTTAGAAATTTAACATTTACCCAAACCTCATTTGGGAACCATCTTTGTGTGTGGTGGAGCAATAAAATTCTTTAGATGGAAATTCTTTGGTTCCTGACCCTGAAACAATTGTGATGTAAGAACTTTGTTGGCTTGATGCATACATGTTAAATAAACTCATATCATACCAAATTTTATTTGAGAGATTTGTTCTCATAATCAATGATCTAGCTATAATTGGAGGCATACAATTTTTACTAAACCAGCCAACATTATCAACATAATTTTATAGTTTAAAATTGTGCTCTTAATTTAACAATTCGAGCAAACAACCTTAACAAAAATCAATTTGTAAGTTGATACAAATGCACATGTGATCATACCATAGATGCATTTATTAAATCATAATAGTAAGAGGTCCATATGGTAGGTGAACGGGCTCATACTCATCTTTCTATATATTCCAAATAATTTCAGGGGATACAATCCCAACCTTAGCTGATACAATTATCATTTTGTCATGAGAAAAAGCAACAAAAGAGAATTCTTGAAGAATCTTTTATTATATAGACACGTGAATTCTCAATTTCTTTTGCATCACATTTAAATCGGAATGGCCAACCGGTTATGCCAACTGATGTTTATTCTAGTAAACTTCTAGTTTACTTTTGCATGTGATTCCTTCATCATTCCCATATTTTTACACAACAAACAAAAGAAAGGCTGGTAACCTTCTATGTAAATATTCATAACCCCATTTGATTGTAGTAATCTGAAGATATTTAATCTTTCAATAATTTACAGTCTCAATATAACAATTTTTTCTTTTCAATTTTTCTGAAACTTAAAAAGTTTCTTTTGAGACTTACTACAACCTCAATATTATGAACAATTTCATTCATACGGATAGTAACAAATTAGGCTTTTGGAACTCAATTTATTTTGTGTATTAACACAAATTTCACAACATTATTCTTATGGTGATCATTTACTTCAAGGAGAAAATTATTATCATTGTCATGGTTAAAATTATTACATTCAAGACCTTTTTCTTGACAACCAATGACAAATTTGTGTTAACGCACAACAATATTTATTTTGTGGTGTGACCACAATCTTTATAGGAAATAGTTATTTCTTTCTTTTGTCATTCAATAGTTCATAATATAACATACCACAATATTTGTGTAGTACTCAAAGTATATGACCAAATGATCATTAATTTATATCAAAATATTTCTTTTCAATCTCTCAAACCTCCCGTATAGGTGAGATGCGACATTTATCCAACCATACATGCGCATGTCCTTATCCATATGAACACAAGTCACATTTTCTTCAAGAAATAGACTATAACCATTTATACATACACCATAAGTTTTGATTAGAAACTCATTGTCATATGTTAATATTTGACATATTTTTATGACCCACCTCAACATCACCTTGAAATGTCAAGTGAGCTACCACTTTGCATTCCTTTATTTTTATGGAGAATTTACAAAACTTTTCAAATTGGGTTGCACCAACAACAATGTGCTCAATAACTTTTCATACCACTTTGATGGCCAAAAATTACCTTCATATTTGAAGAACCATCTTAAGAACTGATAATGTTCTTACTTTTAATTACAACAATGATGACCATTACATTTTATCACACTCATATTTCATACATTAAACCACTTGTCATTTTCAGACACATTATGTCCTGCTACCACATTCACATAAGAGAATGGAGCAAATCAGCTGAACAAATTTCATGATTTTTATCAAGAGCATATCAATTTGCTCAGTCATCATTACATCTGTAACACCCCAGAAATTTTTTTAAACTAAGACTTGAACCATCCTTCGTTGTGAGTAGGATTTTACCGAGGAGTTAAAATTTCTTAAGTGTTAAGTTCACTAGATGTAGCACCTTGAGTTTGAAAATTAACTAAATTGGAAATAGCAAAATCTGAAATTTTGCAAGTTATGCTTAAGTATGAGTTTTAGGTCGACTTAAAATGACCATAACTTCTAGCTCAAGATGAGTTAGGTGTGATTCCAGATACCGTAGGAAAGACCTTTGAATTATATTTCCAACGCCATCGAGTTTTCTAAATTTTGAGTTCATATGAGGGAGATATGTCCATTTGAAGTTGGGCTGTCTAGATAAAGAAAGTCAAAACCGGATTTTAAAGGGGTATTTTGGTCTTTTCCTTACCCAATCAAATTTAATTTGTTTTTAGTAATAATTTAGGGGTATAATCTGATTAGGTTCACTTTTATAATCCTAATATACGCCTAGGGTTTTAGTTGAGAGTTCAAGAAGAGAAAAGAGGAGAAAAGAGGAGAGGATCAAAACGTTCGTCGAGAGTCTTGCATTTTGTTGCGGATTTTCTCCATGGGTTTAATCCCTCAGAGGTATGTAAGTTTCCATAGTGTTGGTTTAATTAACCACATGCCAATCATGTTATTTTCAGTGAAATTTCATTCTTGAAGTAGAAAGATTAGAGTTTTTGATGAGTTCTTGATAGGTGTTCTTAAAGTTCATTCTAAATCTTGTTGTGTTGGAGTTCTGATGATTTCTTGATATGAAATTTAGTTATTTGAGTGTTATTTTGAGTATATTAGAGTGTACTTATGTTAAGTAATCGAATCCAAGTGATTGTGGAAGAAAGCGTTCGATTCTAGGCGAGTTAGGGTGAGAAAACGAGAGAGGAAAATTTGTCGAATTTTTTGGATTGGGGCCTGGCACGATGCACCAGCCAGAGCTCCCCAAACCCCCCTCTGAAGTTTAGGGGCTGGCGCCCCGCGCCACCCATAGCACCAGGGTCGCCTGCCCCATCCAGTTTGTCGTCGGTTTCCCCGTTTGAGTTCGTTTAAAGAACACCTTCACCCCTTTTCAATTCTAACTACTCTAAGCTACTTCTAAACACCAAGAAATCATTCATAACATGATCATAACCTTGAATTCATAATTCAAATTCAAGGTAGAGTTAAGAGTTAAGTTTTGAGAATTCTTTCGAACATTCTAAGAAAGTCCCTTTGAGTCCTTTTGTGGAGTCTTCTACAACTTCTAGTAATCTATTTCAAGATTTGAGCAAGTGAGTATGAGGATGAGGAGAATGTATTCATGAGTCTACTTTTTCATCATGAGATCTTTCGTATCATGAACCGTAACTCTTGAATTCATAATTCACATTCAAAAGAGGGTTAAGAGTAAAGTTTAAGAACGTCTTTGAGTTCAATTGTGAATCCTTTCAGATCCACCATCGATTTGAGTTAAGTTTTGAGAAGTAAGTATGAGAATGAGAAGAGTCGTATACCTAAGTTCCTTATTGATATTTTGACCCTTGAGTCAAGTTGTTCATGCCCATAACTTCCGCATGAACTCCATCAGTTTAGTATCTTTCAAAGGACTAGTATCTTCAAGCTCTAAGTCTTGAGTATCGAGTTCCTAACCCTTCTGAGATTATAATCCTAATCATGGGGCTATTACCTATTACCCATGAAGTCCATGAGTTGAGTTGTTCATGCCCATAATTCCGCATGAACATTATAAGTCGAACAATCTTGAGATGAGAAATATCTTTGAGTCCTTAAGTTGAGTAGTTCATGCTCATAATTCCGCATGAACTCTGAGTTGAGCATTCTTGAAATTAGTAGTATCATTGAAGTTCTTGAGTTCCAAGTATTTGAGTTATATCTATGGTTATTGAAAACATTGCATTGAGTCATTCACGTCCATAATTCGATATGAACCATATTTGAAGAAGTCCCATACAAACGTTTTAACTTTGTTTTAAGACTTGAGCATTGAGTTGAGTAAGAGTAAAAGTGAAGTTCAGTTTCTTCAAAAGATTATATGGGAACTAAGTATTCCCAACGAGAAAATGTTTTCACATTTAAACAAAAAAAGGAAATCTTGATTTCCAAAGAGTCTTTGAGCTAGTTTTCAGAAAAGAGTAAACGCTTTCACAATTAAGCAAGAGAGGGAATGCTGAGTTTTCCAAGATAGCCTTTGAGCTAAGTTTTTGAGCACTAATCTCAAATCACAAAAGAAGTATGTTTTTAAACATAAAGAGCTAATATAATGTATATTTTGGGAATATTATTGAGCACCGATGTGGGGATGCAAGTTTCATATTAACTCAAGTCTCCATGAAAAACATGTAGCCATCATGGGTAGAAAAGGGTCATACTTTTTAGATGAATCATTTTCACATAAACTAGTGGATCCACTTATTAGTTCAGGTCCTATACCACGGCAAGGTTTAGGATGGCCCAGGCAGCGTGGTGCTAATAACGTTGTATCATCACTATAGTTCTTAAGTGATGGTTGTCGGTTAGATAAAATCCCACAACAGTAATTGCATGATTCCTCAAAGGGTTCTTCTTAATATGAATGGGGGTATGGGACTTCATTCATGCATTGCACAAGTAGACTTTGAGAGGGAGCATGGTATGTCTTTTATGAATTTATGATTATGAGTTGACATCATGTTTTAAACAGTTTTCCTTTTCTTTATATTGCACTTGTTTTAAACTGCTTTATAATGAAATAAGTTTAGTTAAGTATTCATGAGTTGAGTATCCAGAGTTGAGTATTTCAAGTCGAGTATCTAATCTTTGAGCCGAGTATCATATCTTTGAAGTCGAGTATCTAATCTCTGAGTTGAGTATCTTATCCTTGAGTACTTCTGAGTTGAGTAAGTTTGAGTAGTTTTGAGTATCCTTGAGTATTCCTTGAGTTGAGTAAGTTTGAGAAGAGGTAAGTATGTTTCCTTTTTTATCAAGTTTCAAGCTTATGTTTATGTTTTAGAATTCCCCTTACATGCTCGTACATTCCACATACTGAGTCATTTGGCATGTATCTTCTCATGATGCAGACACAGGTATTTGGGATCATCAATAGGAGATTCGTTGATACATCCGGGAGTTCGAGTTAGCTATGGTGAGCCTCATTATTTCCGTAAGATTTCATTTACTTTTCAGTTTAGTCAGGATGTAGTGGGTCTTGTCCCGACTTTCATCTTTAACAGTTAGAGGCTTCATAGATAGTCAGTATAGTAGTGAAGTTTGTATTATTCATTTGTTTTATTAAATGTTTTAAAGACTTAAGTTGCCTATTTCATAGCGAGTTGAATATATTATTTTATTCTAAGTTGTTCATTGAGTTAAAGTTTTGAAAAGTTGAGTTTATTGAATTTTATTCAGTTTTAAGCTTTTGCATGCTTAAGTTAGTCTTTCGCTTGTAGTCAGCCAGGATGAGGATTCGCTTGGGGACCAGCAATGGTTCTTGAGTGCCGGCCACGTCCAGGGTGTAGACTCGGGGCGTGACAACATCGTCATTATTTTACATTTGGAATTGAACCCAATGTACCCATAAGAAGGCAATTTTAGGTCATTATTTGTTGGGACCCAACCCAATATTTTATTGTCATGATGCATCAGGACTCTCACATGATGTATTACCCTCTTAGTGCGATAGGACTTTAATCCTCCGTCTCACCCTCAATCAATGACATAATAAGCCAAATATAATAGGACTCATCATTGAGCCTTAAAAAAAATTGTCACTTAGTGATTAACATGCACAATAAAATATAGGAAAAATTGCCACTTTGTGATTAACATGCACAATAAAATATAGGAAAAAACACAATAAAATATTGTCAACAAAATATGTACTTGATTTGAGTAATGTCTATCAAATACACTTCATCCAATTCTAAGTGTAGACGGTCGTTAAGCAATATATAACCCAATAATTGAGTTGTGGTCGAATTTCCACAGGGAGCAGTACATGTTCAAATTCAATCAAGAAGTATGAGCATGATCTAACTAGATATAGGAATAGAAATTATCGAAAAAGACATAAAACAAATTAAAAGAGTTGACACGAATGTCAGATGGGGGTTTTGATTTGCAACTATCAACTACAACGCAGTCACAAACAATTTGAAATAACAATAAGGAGAAGAATTTTGGGGATGTGATCGATTATAGGCAAATTTTGATATATGGGTAATTGAAATTACTAGTAAACGACTAAAAATCAGCGAGTAGGCTAGACTATAAGGGAGATAGCTTTCTCTCGAACAACTATCCCGAATCAGGTGATTTTTTTCGAACATCAACAAGCATAACAATGAAGAACAACCCACACCTTAATTCATCCACTCTCTCGAGCTAGATGGGTAGGATTGAGTTTAGGGTTCACTATCTCGAGCTGAACCCAGCTCAACCCAATACCTACAAAGCATTAATCAATAATCTTAGTTCTAAAACCTCTCTCTCAATCAAGCCAAGAAGATAAAATTAGAACTGCATTTGCAACTACAATTCATAAATTGAACCACAATTAATGATTAAACTCACATCAATTTAGCATTTAAACTAGTAATTAACAATACCCATAAATTAATTCAATACATAATCACATGATCACACCCCGAGAATCGGGGTTTTAGCCCAACATCATAAAAGAGTAAAAACGATTACCAAATCGAGTAGCCATCAATTGGATAAGAGTAATTTAGTCTTTACAATGCATCAATTTGCAGAAAATTCAAAACCCACTTGCAAAATCTCCAAATTAAATCTCCAAAATCCTTCAAGTCTACCGAGAAACTATGAAAAACTCAAGAAAAAGGTATTCTAAACCACTTCAGCATACTAAATTAACTAAACAAAATCTAATTTATAGTCACCAAAAATAAGCCACATAAGGCGAGGTAAGTCGGGTTCGCCGAACCGCCCATTGCTCTCTTCTAGCGCTTTTCTACCTTGGCTCTCAGCATCCTCAACTCTTGTAACTTTGGGCGATCTCTCTTTGCATCACGGAACTTCTCGGCGATTCGCCGACTGCCCCTTTTCTATCGCCTACTTGGTTTCTTCGCTCAGGGATGGCACACTGGAACTTTGGGCGGTCAAAGTAGCCAATCGGCGACACGCCAAGTGCTCTTAGAGATCCTCAGGCTCACCTTTCTTCACTTCTTCAGTTTGTTTTGTTCCTTTTTGTCTGTTAGTGTCCTTGCTTTTCTCCTCAATCCATATACATGAAAATCAAGGCTTTAACATCAATTTATGGCACAAATTAAGCATTTGAGGACACTAAATCTATATAAACAAATCCCTAAATGATTCAAATCTCGGACTCATCAACACCCCCAACTTAAACTTTTGATTTTCCTCAAGTAAAACTCAAGATCAACAATTCAAAAAGGATGTCTCAAATAGTACTGCATAAGACTCAACATGAATGCACACAACAAGGTTCAACTTACTCATGCAATGATCAATTGTGCACTCAAAGATTCAAATTGTGAATCACCATTATCAAAGATGCTCAAGTTCATAATACTTGCTTCAAATGCAAGTTCAAGCTCAACAAAGGTACTCAAATGCCCTCACAACGAAGATGATTCCCTATTCACACAAAGTTCTTCAACAATTTATAGTTCCGGAATCACATACGACTCTCACACTCACAAAGATGAACACATGCATGACTTTACCCATAGGTTTGCCCTTATTTTCCAATCATCATTCGTTTCAGCACACTCAAGATCACAAAGGTCTTTTCAAGGCTTGTAATGGGGTTGAGTGTAAATGTATGGTCATTTAGGCTCAGTGGTTGCGACCTTCATGAAGTGTGGTCTGAACATCACTTTCTTCCTTTTCTTTAACATTTTGATCATGCTCATAATCCTCCCCATTATTCAACTTCATATAAACTACCGAATACCTCATTTCTTTCGCAACTTCCAATAGTTTATTTCACAATTTTTTCATTCTTTTTCTTTGTTTTCTTCTTTTCTCTTTGTTTTACATGGAGGGGTTCCATATTTTTCACAACCATTGCTCAAGGGGAAATTTCTCACACTTCTTGATTTTTCTTCGCTTTTCACCACACCCCCAACTTAGGCTTTTGGCCTAAGTTGACTATTCAAAAAAACCACACTTCATGAAAATTATGGGTAAGTAGATAAAGAGGTATTACAATTGTTCAAGTTTCTTCCAAGAAAAGGATAAGGCTCAAGAGGGTTCAAGCAAGGTTCATACATCTCACAAGGTTGGACATAAAAGAGGTATATTGTCAAATTGTTTCACTCTTCAAAATTGTTGCTTAAGATCATTTCAAGTGCTTGCATCACTTAGTCAACCGGACCAACGGGGTAAATTCTAGGTGTCATCACACACAATGTTCAAAGTAATCTCATCACACAAGGCATTGGCACCAATATCAAACAAGAGTCCACACTTTCTAGCTAGTGTGCAATGTTCGTCACAAGAGACTCATTCGATACCCGGCTAGTCACAACGAGATGCTAAAAGTTCACTGTAACATCTTGCAACTAGAAAGAACTAGAAGGAAGTTTAAAAATCTGGAAATAGTTATTTTGGAAAGTATAAGGAAATCTGGAAAATTGTAAGTAAGTTAAAGTGAGTTTTTAGTCAACTTCAACCGACCATAACTCCTAGATAAGGATGATTTAGGTGTAGTTCCAGATATGGTTGGAAAGCTTTTGTAATGATCTTTCCAATGCCGCTAAGTTTGCACCATTCCGAGTTTGTATGAGAAAGTTATCCCCTTTGGAAGTTGGGTTGTGGGATTAAGGAAATGACCAATCCGAAAATATAAGGGGTACTTTAGTCTTTTCACTGCCCCATTATTTTAATCCAATTTTAGGAGTTTAATATGGGTCATTCAGGACTTAGTCAGTTTTAGAACTTGGGATTTCACGCTATGGCTAAGGAGAAAGGAGAAGAGAAAATAAGAAGGAGAAAAGGGTAAATTCATCAAGATCGATCAAGGAACTTGGTGTTTCGCCAAGGATTTACTTATAGCAGGTACGTGAGGCACTCATAACGTTGGGATCGTTCTCCCATGTTCCAAGCATATTTATTTTTGTTTGGATTCGTCCTAAAAGCATTTGAATATTGATGATCTTGATACATATTCTTTAGTTCATATATTGTTCTTGAATTTGACTGAGTTGGGAAGTTTCTGAGTTCGTTACATCGCATTATAGGGTCGTTTCGAGTTAGGTTTTTAGGTACATTGTTGGTTATCTGTATCTAAAAGTGATTTAAGAAAAAGAATCGAGTTTGGGTGGATTGGGGAAGAAAAACGAAGAAGAATTTTTTACGGGCGAAATCTGAACATGGGAGCACGTCGCGCAACGTGTTCCCAGAATTGAAATTTCAGTTTCGCGTCGCGGAGCTGACACGAGGTGTTCTGCCTCAAAAGACATTTTCAAAACCAAAATTAAATTATGCCTCTGCATCACGGACCCACCTTCAAATATTGATTTTTGGTCTTTTCTCATGTTCAACTATCTAGAATCATTCCTAAACATCATGAGATCTTTCCAGTCATAAATCTTAATCCTTGAATCCATAATTCAATTCAAGGATCAGTTAAGAGTCAAGTCAAGAGCAGTTAAGGTCAAAGTCAAGAGAAGTCAAGAGTCAAGTTAAGATGAGTTCTTAAAGTTTTTCAAAAGTCTTTCACAAATGTTTTAACTTTGTTTTAAGACTTAAGCTTCGAGTTCAGTAAGGATGTACAGTTTGAAGTTTATTTCTTCAAAAGTATATGGGGACTAAGTATTCCCAAAGAGATTTAAAATATTTTCACATTTAAATAAGAACGGAAACTGAGATTTTCAAAGAGCCTTCGGGCTAGTTTTCAGAAAAAGTAATCGCTTTCTAAATTAAGCAAGAAGGGAAACTGAGATTTCCAAGATAGCCTTTGAGATATGTTTTTGAGCACTATTCTCAAATCACAGAAAGAAGTATGTTTTCAAAACATAAAGAGCTAGTATATTTTTGGGAGTAGTATTGAGCACCGATGGGGAAGAGTTCATACAACTATCAGCCCCCTTAAACCATGTAGCCATTATGGGTAGAAAAGGGCCACACTTTTTAGATGAACCCTTTGTGCATAGACTAGTGGATCCACTTAGTAATTTAGGTCATATACCTTTCGCCAGGTATAGGATACGCTGGTAGCGTGATGGAGATTGATGTATCATCACAATAGCTCTTATGTGATGGTTGTTGGTTAGAGAAACTCCCACAGAAGTTATTGTATTTTTATATACATCAGTTCATTGTATTTTTACATACATTTCAGAGTTATGTTGTATCCTTGTACATACACAGAATTGACATCATGTTTTTTAAACAGCGTTTCTTTATATTGCACTTGTTTTAAACTGCTTTATATTGAAATGAGTTCAGTTAAGTATTCATGAGTTGAGAAGAGCCAAGGTAAGTGTTTCCTATAGATTCCCTTTCAAGCCTATGGTCTTTTAGCATTCCAACTCGCATACTCGTACATTCAATGTACTGATGCCAGTTGACCTGCATCGTCTTATGATGCAGACACAGGTAACTAGGATCGACATTCCAGCGCACCGTTGATCTAGTGAGCAGTTCAGAGTCAGTTGTTGAGCCTTCTTGCATTCTGGAGGATCTATTTTCATTGCTTTCTAGTTTAGTCCATTAGGATGTTGTGGGGTTTGTCACAACATCCATCTCAGTTGTTTTAAAGGCTTCATAGACAGACAGTCAGTTAGTTATTTCAGTTGTCTTTACCTTTCAGTTCTTATGTTAAAGACTTGAGTTTGCCTAAATGGCCAGTTGAATGTTCATTTATGACATTCTAGTTCCTTCATAAATGTTTATGTGATGAGTTAAGTCTTCCGCTGAGTTAGTAAGTCAGGCCAAGGGTTCGCTTGGGGCCAACAATGGTCTTCGAGTGCCAGTCCCGCCCAAGGTGTAGGCTCGGGGTGTGACAAACTTGGTATCAGAGCACAGAGTTCAAGAGTCCTAGGGAGTCTATAAAGTCGTGTCTGTAGAGTCCTATTTATCAGAATGAAGCATACCACATCTATAATTAGGAAGTTGCAACATTTAGGAAAATTTCTCACTTCTTTCACACTCATTTCGTGCGTTAGAGTTTGATCTCTAAAAAGTTTCTCTCTAATTCGTGCTTGCGCGTGTTTTCAGAAGATCATGCCTCCACGAAGAGCAGTCAGAGGTCGTCTAGCTTTGAGGAGTGTTGAGGAACAAGAGTTACCAAATGCCCTAGAAGTTCAAACCCAAGAAGAGATCAACCATGCTGATTTCCGTGAAGCTATTTGGATGTTAAGTGAAGTTGCGACCTATCATGTTGGGCAGAGAGATAATCGACACAAAGTGGTTGATACTTCAAGGATTCGTGAGCTTTTAAGGATGAACCCACCAAGATTCATAGGTTCAAGTGTCATTGAGGATCCGAAGAACTTCATTGAGGAGCTGAAAAGGCTATTTGATGTGATGCATGTTGCTGATGCGGAGAGGGTGGAACTAGTTGCATACCAAATGAAGGGTGTCACTAGAATCTGGTTCGACCAATGGAAAAAGAATAGGGCTGAGGATGCGCCAATAGTGAGTTGGGTTGTGTTTGGGAGTGCTCTCACGAGATGTTTCTTTCCCCGTGAGTCACGAGAGGCAAAGATAAGAGAGTTTATCACCCTTAATCGGGAGTCTATAAGTGTACATGAGTACAGTCTGAAGTTCACACAACTTTCCCACTATGCTCCGGAGATGGTTGCTGACATGAGGAGCAGGGTGAGTTTATATGTTGCTAGGTTGTCTCGTCAGTCAAGCAAGGAAGGCAAGGCAGCTATGCTGATAGGGGATATTGACCTAGCAAGATTTATGATTCATGTACAACAAGTTGAGGAGGATAAGCTGAAGGATAAAGAAGAGTTTAAGAATAAGAGGGCTAAGACATCAGGGGACGAGTTCAGGCAGCAAAAGAGTTATGCCAACCGGTCATCCCTCCCACAGAAATAGAAGGGACCTGCTCCACCATCTGCTAGTGCACCTGTACCTAAGAACAAAGGTGAGTACAATAGTAATTCCTATAGTTTCAGAGCTAAGCCTGCCTATTCTCAGGGTAGTATGGCGCAAAGGGGAAGTAAGCCCCCTGCCTGCGCTAAGTGTGATAGGAACCACCCAGGTATTTGTCATGAGGGCTCTACTAGTTGTTTCAAGTGTGGTCAGAACGGTCACACTGTCCTGAGAACATGCAAGGTAATGGTAATAGGGGAAATATGGCGCAACTTTCTGCAGCTGCTCCACCAGACAGGGCTGCACCTAGAGGAGCTACTTCCGGTACTAGCGGAAGAGCAAACCGCCTTTATGCAATCAACAATCGCCAAGAGCAAGAGGATTCGCCAGATGTTGTCACTGGTGACTTTACTGTTTATGCTTTGCTAGACCCAAGAGCGAGTTTATCTTTTGTAACTCATTATGTTGCTATGAACTTTGATGTTATTCCTGAGCAACTTAGTGAACCATTCGGTAATTCAAGTCCTATACCTTTGGACGGGTATAGGATGCGTTGGCAGCGTGAGGGAGATCGATGTATCATCACAATAGCTCTTATGTGATGGTTGTCTGTTAGAGAAACTCCCACAAAAGTTATTGTATTTTTATATACATCAGTTCATTGTATTTTTACATACATTTCAGAGTTATGTTGTATCCTTGTACATACACAGAGTTGACATCATGTTTTTTAAACAACTTTTCTTTATATTGCACTTGTTTTAAACTGTTTTATATTGAATGAGTTCAGTTAAGTATTCATGAGTTGAGAAGAGCCAAGGTAAGTATTTCTTTCAGATTCCCTTTCAAGCCTATGTTGTTTTAGCATTCCAACTCGCATACTCGTACATTCAATGTACTGATGCCAGTTGGCCTGCATCGTCTTATGATGCAGACACAGGTAACTAGGATCGACATTCCAGCGCACCGTTGATCTAGTGAGCAGTTCAGAGTTAGTTGTTGAGCCTTCTTGCATTCTGGAGGATCTATTTTCATTGCTTTCTAGTTTAGTCCATTAGGATGTTGTGGGATTTGTCCCAACTCTATCTCAGTTGTTTTAGAGGCTTCATAGACAAACAGTCAGTTAGTTATTTCAGTTGTCTTTACCTTTCAGTTCTTATGTTAAAGACTTGAGTTTTCTTAAATGGCCAATTAAATGTTCCTTTATGACATTCTAGTTTCTTCATAAATGTTTATGTGATGAGTTAAGTCTTCCGATGAGTTAGTAAGTCAGGTCAAGGGTTCGCTTGGGGCCAACAATGGTCTTTAAGTGCCAGTCCCACCTAGGGTGTAGGCTCGGGGCGTGACATTCACACATTGTCTATGCAACTTCATTGGCCTCATCGTAACCGCATATTCATTTCGTTCAATTAAGAGCATTATTCAAGTCATCAATATTGATCATAACCGATACTCAAATTCGCACAAGAACAGCCACAATCACACACAATACAGGTGGCACAAATTTTAAAAATAGGTTTAAAATCATTTTCATTCAAAACAAGGGGCCATAAGTTCAAGCATCCACAAGATTAAGATCAAAACACAGTCAAAACACATGTATAGATCAACAAAACTCAATATTCACAAATAAAATATAATGACAAGCGGTAGGTATGACAATACTTCACCCCACCCACAAAAGAAAAACAGTTGTCCTCAAATGCAACTAAAACAAAGATAATCAATAAAAACAACAGAGAGAGAGGTAAAAATGTCATCCTGTCAGGCTAAGCCTGAGATGAAGTTTGCATCTCAATCACTCCATCTATCGGGGAATCAATGCTCGGGTCACACTCTTGGATTGGGCATCAGTGCTCGGTGTAGCAACAACTGTGACGGGTTCTTACCTTGTCAAGTGGGACACTCTCTTTTTGGTGTGGGAGCAGAACAATGATCTGCATGTTGAAGCTCATATGGTTAGTATCAGTTATTGTATACATCCCACAAATTTTTAGGTTTTTTAGATATTGCATGACTTTATATCATGGTTGTGAACTTTTCCTCATACTCAATATATTTTGAGTACCGACCGCATTTCATAATATAGATTTTGAAGCACATCCTTCTGGCTGTGGTTAGTACAGGATCCCCTCACCTTGCACTTCTTTGGTGAGCCCTCATGTTTCCGGGACATAAATTTTATGAGTTTCTACTTTATTCTTTTTCAGTGTCAAATAGTTAAAAGCTATCTAAGGACTTGTCCTAGCAACTCATTTATGAGTTGAGTCTTTTCACATAGTTTGTAGATTTCGTGTATATTTTCTTGTATCAAATTCTCTTTTATGATATGATGGATATTAAGACTTCTTTCCACCATTTAGTTTATTCTGTTTATGTATGCTATCTAGCGTTATTCCATGTCATGTGGTTAGCTTGGGCTCACTTGTGGCTCTAGGTACCATGTCACGTCTAGGGTGTAGTCTTGGCGACATAAACATTAGAGTTGGAAATTTAATGTTTTCATTGATTGATATGTGTTGAAATTGTACAGTTATCATAAACTTCGAATGGTTGATTCCTTATAGTAAACCAATTGAATTTCAAATATATTTTTTTCAACTGACTTCTTGTCTTATCTTGACCAAAACTATTCTTTGTTTTCATGGGAGAAAGGCTTTCGATTTTACACCTAAATTTAGATACTACTTTTTTTTTATTTCAATTTTCTTCATCCTTCTAGTGAGTATGTATAGAACTAATTGTTTTCTTTGTCTCGTTTTCTCTTAGTATGTGAGTGTCTTTTTTTTATAGGAAAGACTTATCCTTTCTTTGCATAATTTAATTCTACCAAATTAAAGATTCAAAAGAAAGGTCCACTTCTCTAAATTTCAAATGACATGAGTTATCCTATACGAGAATTGTTCTTGATTTTTATGAGAAAAAAATGATGCTTCCATTCTCCGGAAACCTCAAGTCCATGTAGTAATTATTATTGTTGAAATAAGAAAAAAAAAATATTCACGTTGTTTCGTGCATGTGAACAAACAAATTATTCACTTCACCACAAGAAAGTGGAGATATGACGACATTTATTTAGTGACATTTGAAATAAATGTCAAGAAATAGCAATTTTCATGACAATTATGAAAAAAAAGTCGCAAAAATGATGACATTTAATGTAAATGTCGTAAAAACAATCACATTTACCATAAATGTCGTATAAACAATGATATTTGACATAAATTATCGTAAAATCAGTCACATTTGGGAACAATGTCATCAAAATAATGACATTCGATGTAAATGTAATAAAAACGACGACATTTGATACAAATATCGTAAACACAATGACATTTGGTAAAATGTCATTAAAAAAGTTATGACACAAATGTCAAAAATATTTAGGTTCTAATATAGACATTTACACCTAATATTAAAATCTAATTTTTTTTTAAAAAAAAAATCTCACTCTTTGAAGCAAACTCCGGAAAACAAAATTGGATGCATAAATATAATGTTAATAATTATAATAAACTCTCTATATTTTAATTCACTTGCCTTACGTAAACTTTAAATTAATCTAATTTTAAATCAATCATTATCGCATATCAAACATGCTCTTAGTTTTAGACCACAAGATTCAAAAGTTTTCTTTATTTTCTTAAACTTTGTGTTAAGTCAAAAATCATACAAACAAATTGAAATGGATGGAGTAATTATAGTTTATATATAACGGTTGTGTCTGAAACTAAGAATGTACTTTCACTTTATTCTAAACTAGAATTCATAAAATGATGTTGAGTTCAATTCTCAAACAAATTCACTAGCTTTCTTACTTTTTAAATCCAATGATTAATTAATGTAGTCGTCAATCATTTCATGAATTTTACATTCTTAAGAAATTAAGAGAAAACACACAATTCATTGATTCACATGCACAGGACAATGTAAATTAAAACAATGATAAGCTTAAGTGTTTGATACAAGAAATACAACTTAAATTAATTAGTATCTTTTATTAGATCAACTCGATGAGATTGTCCAAAAAGGTTAGTGGCAATTCATTAAAGTATTTTGTGCAAGTGATGTGGTTATTGTAATGACGCCGAAGTTCATATTTCCATTTTTTTTTCTAAAATTGGTGTTTTATCCCTATTGATAGTTGTCCAAAGTCAATTCAGATCAGTCGGTGAAATTAGTTTGTTATATTTTAACTATTCAATAATTACGATTATTTAATTGACAGGTAATTTTTAGATAATTAATTTAATTTGTAGTTAATGAATCAAATTCAATATTTATTAAATATCCGGTTTCTTTTGGCCCTCTACAAAATGAACTAAAATTTAGATAATTAATTTAATTTATAGTTGAGTATTGACTCTTTCGGATCCTAACAAAACAATATAGAATGTCATGATGGCCTCTTGTTGTTGTGGCGGCATTCAATATTACAATACTCTTTATGGCATTATGATGTGCCAATTAGCAAGCTAAACTAATAGAAGGGTGGGGTGCATAATTCCTACGTAAATTGTTATAGTTTCTGTTTTTAGCTTCAGTTTTGGAATATACCTTATGAATATTGTGTTGTAACTTCAATTGTTTTAATATATATTAAGTGCATATAGTTAAATATTAGGTGCATTGTATTATATGAATATCATTATTATTATGTCTATTGGGGATAAAGACTTAACCCTGGGCTTGAATTTTAGAAAATGTGAGACTTAACATGTTAATTGATATCAAAATTTGGAACTTGATTATAAATTTGGGGTGAGTTTTTGGGTCGAGGCCAGACACATAGTAATATCGATGTTATTAGTTTCAAAATCTTATTGTGGTTATTTATTTGAATAGGTTAAATTGATTTGGAAGCCCAACGAAAGGGGAAGACTCATGTCTCAGAGTGAATTGTTGATTAATTGAGGCAAGTCAATTTCTCGACCCTTTTTAAGTGTATAGTATCATGTATTTTCTTGTGGTATATATTGGGGATAAATAGGACTTGGTGATGGATAGACTTGTCCATATTGAATAATTCTAACGATGACAAAGGAGTAATAAAAGGCAATGTGATTAATTATTGGTGTGTAATGTGTTAAGAATGGTTTGAAAGGCTTATTGATTCATTGTTGATGTTTTATCATGATTTTGTTATGAATTGTGCATTGTTATGAAAATGACCATCTCCTCATTAATTGTGTGAACAGGTCATTTGCATTGATTATGAGACATGGTTGTGACAAGTGTTATGTGAGTTGAGCAAGAATAAGAAATTGAAGAGGATGTACTATTTTGAGGGACGAGTCGCACGTTGGATGAATATTACAATTCAAGGGACGTGTTGCAAACTGCGATGAATTCTATTATCAAGGGATGTGTCGTACACCGCAACGGATGCATGGAATGATAAGTCCCTCATGGGTCCTGGATATAGAAACATCGGATGTGTCTAACTAGGTCAGACATGCATCACCATACTTGGTATTGCATTTAATTGCGTTGCATATCTTTATCATTTTGTGAACTTGTGAGTGCCTTTCAGTGGAACTTGTGATTGGTGAACTTGATCATGTGTGTTACTAATCTGTAATCTTGGAGGGTTGTTATTAAGCTATGTGTTATTTAAATTATGAAGTGTTAGGTTGAGTTGATTTTATGCAGGTTGTAGCTGTGGAGGTTCAGTTTGATTGGTAGGAGTACCCATATTATATATTCTTAACTTGTGTTATGAGCTCGCTTGATGAGTACCGTGTTGTTTGGTACTCATCGCTTGCTCCTACATTTGTGTAGGTTATGAGCTTGGATCTTCGTGATTGCTGTCTCTTCTCTTCTTGTCCGAGGCTTCCTATGGCGATTTGTGAGGTAGTTGTTTGTCATCTTAGCGGACCCTCCTGCTCCTTATTTATGATCTTGTTCTATTCTAGAGATAATATCATTTGAGACTTGTATTTTTCTTTCAAATCAATTGTAATACTTTAGAGGCTTGTACACGTGAAAACTGGGTTTAGGGTTTTATTTGAGTTGATTCCATATTATTAGACGGTGTTAGTCTATTTTTCTTGTTTTACTTTTGCATTTATTGTATTAGTTGAGTTTAGGCTGACTTATCTTGGTGGAATAAGACGAGTGTCATCCCATCCATTTTTGGATTGAGTCCATGCATAAGTATTAGTTTGAAACCATCTTTCAAAGCATATACAGGGGCGGCTCAACCTAATTGGGGGCCTAAAGCGAAATTTCAATTCGCGGCCTAAAATATAAATACACTTCATATACGTATTTATTCAAAAAAAAAAAAAAGTACACTATTAAGATGAAAATTATTAGTACTTAATATTGTTTTTTGAGTTACTAGTTTTAGGTAAGATTTTATCAACACAACATTGAAAAACATCCTTTAAGTGAGACAATTATTATATGCATTGTTAACATAATGATATATGCAATAAGTTGATAAATATTAAATAAAGATAAGAGTTAGAAGTTTAGAATCATAGAATTTGACTCAAAAAATTGATGACTTGGTATATCTCATTTTAATATGCTTAGAGTAATGCTTGAAACTAAAATTTAAAAAGAAATAAAAAATAATTCGTAATTCTCTTTGTTCAACACTTTTCACTGTTAATTCTTATTTTTAACAAAGTACAAAAGATGTTAAAGTGGATAAAATAATTTATTTTTAAAAAAATTATACTTTTTATCATAAATAATTAATTTTTCTATAAAAATTTTAACACATAATTTATTCTTCACAAAAATTTGGGGCCCCCGAAATTTGGGGGCCTAAGGCGAAGGCCTTATTTTTGCAAGCATAGAGCCGGCCCTGAGCATATATATCATGGTGAGTCAACATAAGAAACCTTACTTAATCATTTACATAAAATATCATACTTTTAATGAACTATATTGTAACACCTCGGGAATTTGGACTTGGAATGGATAGGAAAAAGTTACAGAATGTTATCATAAACTTTGAATGGTTAATTCCTTATAGTCAACTAGTTGAACTTTAAATATATGTTTTCAACTTTTAGTTCTTCTCTTATCTTGCCCAAAACCATTCTTCGTTTTCATAGGAGAAATTAAAGGCTCTCGATTTTACACATAAAGTTAGTTGCTTATTCTTTTTTTATCTCGATTTTTCTTAGTCCTTCGAGTGAGTACGTATAGAGCTAATTGTTCTCTTTGTCTTATTTTCTCTTAGTATGTCTAGTGTTTTTTTTATTGATAGGAAAGACTTATCCTATCTTTTCATAATTCAATTATACAAAATTAAAGATTCAAAAGACAGGTCCACTTCTCAAAATTATAAATTACATGAGTTATCCTATACAAGATCTGCTCTTCCATTCTCCATAAAAACTCAAGTACATGTAGTAAGTATCATTGTTGAACGAAAAAAAAAGTTATTCACATTGTTTCGTGCATGTGAACAAACAAGTTATGTACTTTCACTTTAATCTATACTAGAATTCATAAAATGATGCTGACTTCAATTTTCAAACAAATTCCCTAGATTTCATACTTTTTTCATCCAATGATTAATTAATGCATCCGACAATCATTTCATGAATTTTATATACTTTAGAGAGTAAATAAAAGTGTGCAATTCATTGATTCACATGCACAAAACAATGTAAATCAAAACAATGATAAGCTTAAGGTGTTGATACAAGAGAAGCAACTTAAATCAATTAATATCTTTTATTTGATCAAGTCGATGAGATTGGACCAAAAGGTTAGTGGAAATTAATTAAGGTCTTTAGTGCAAGCTATATGGTCATATAGACTAATTTTACCATGAATAATCGTTTAGATCTAATGAAAAAATGAAGTCATTCTCATCACAGTTTCCATCGGAGAATAAGATAAATCACCTAGTACTTTATGAATGATTCAAATAACATTTATTGAAACCTTATTCGGTAGAAACATGATGTGGTTAAATATGAGTATTTTTAACATGAAATTGTATGGATCTAATAAAAAAAATGAAACCTCATTCTCATCACCGTCCCGTAAGAGGATGTAAATAACTCACTTAGTACTTTATAAATGATTCATTTCTGGATAATAACATTTATTAAATCTCTATCCGATAGAAGCATGAAGTTTTAAAATTTATTCTGAGGTGTAATTTTATTATGAATATGTAATGACCCTGTAGTGACCTCAAGTTATTTATGACTTTATAGGACTGACAGTTCAATCATTGGGTCGTTCATTTGAGTTTTATGCGAGTTTTTCTCGTTATAGAAGTTCTTAAGTGAAAGGGGTGACTTTAGTCAGCATTTGAAGTTCAGGTGTCGGATGTGATTTCCGTCGGTTCCATCAACTCCTAAGGGCCAATTTGGGCTAGTCGCAGGGTTGATTTGGGCCTTGAGGCTTCTGATGCGAGTTTATGTCATTAGGTGTTCAACTTTGATGTTTTGGCCGAAGTTTGACTTCGATCAACATTCATACTTTTGTCAGCATTCTTGTTAAATGTGCTCGGATAAGTTTTGCACAACATTCATTTTTTATGTTGTCCAAATTATATGAATTTAACTTGTTGGAACTTATTGACCTCTTGGAAATAAAACTTGGAGACTTTAAATTCTCCTTTAAATATTGATTTTTTCAAACTCTTTCATCACATAGAGTTAAATCCTTTTGTATTTTAGTAAGTTTTAGTCACATATTTCTGTTTCTCTATTTTCTAAATAAATTTTTTGATATGACGTGCTTCAAATATAGTTTTAGACAAAGTGAGAGGTTCGTATATTAGGTTGCGTATAATTTAAACCCATATTATGATATTAATTCAAACATGTTGGAGACAATAGATAATCATAAATATAAATGTCTTCAATAAATATCATTGCAAAGTACAAGAATTAAATATCATAATTGAAACAAAATAATAAATAACAAAAAAATTAAAGCAAAGGACTTTGATAAATAATATTATCTGAAGATAATTCGTCTAGAAGACATTAGGTGAGATATTTGCATCATCTGATGGAATCTGTGAGGAGGATGAAGCTCCATTTTCTAGCTGCTCCAAATGTTCGTTCAAACTAAATTCACCGGAAATTAACCAAGCTTCAAACTTCATTGTATTATGTACACTGAATCGGTCTATGGACTCCCACCAACCTATATCTCTAGCCTCACTCATTCGATCTAATTTTTCATTTGCAATCTTTTCTCTTTCGTCCAATTCATTAAGAATATCATTAAATTGACTTACTTTTTTGCGTGCTTCTACCGCAACAAGTCGGTCACTTGCATTTAATTTTGTTGTAGGATTTATAAAACGATCAATGACCACATTAGAGGTTGGACTAATAAAGGAATAAGGTATACCTTTCGGTGAAAACATAATAATTCCAAGATCGACATCACATTCTCTAACAAGTTCACAAGCTTTTTTGTATAAGCCAGAACGTCGTTTAGAGAATGTAGTGAATCGAGCAGATTCATTCTCTATGTTCTCCAATGGATTTTTATGACGTCCTGATGTCTTCTTATGCTCCATGCTAGAATATAATGAAATATATTAGATAATTATTTCTTAAAACATATGTGTACTAAGAAGAAGAAATATCATGCATATTTATATACATAAATTTCACAGTGGTCATTAAATTACTTGCCAATATCCCAATAAAAGTAATTTTTTCTTGATATTGAAAGTTATTAAGGAAAATTTATATTAATTTTGATATTCAAAATCTGATTTTATAATAACATAAATAAATCTAAAAGTTAATTTAAATAGGTAAGTTGGTGTTTAATATAGTACATGAAATTTATCAATTTGTAATTAACTATTGTGAATATATTTTACTATTACTAGAATCTTTTGGTTATTTTATAGTAACTAAATCAAATTATGCACTTGCTCAAATAAAAATAAATCCACTATTTAACTTGAAAAGAAAAAATATATTAATGTACTTACAATTTAAAAATAATAGATCTTTCACCTTGTAAATTGATGTTCATTTAAGAAGAATAAATCTAAATAAGTCAAACACTCAAACTAATAATAATGAGTGAATGTATAATGATATGCGTAATTCATGTATTATTTATTTTTTGCATAATAAGTATGTAATTTACGTGTATTAGCTAGCAAAAGTTAACAATGAATCAGACCGGACATTTGTGAAAAGATAGATCCCTTTGTTTTATCAATTACAAACTTCTAAGGGATAGTTTGTTGTGAGGGATAACAACATATAGTCCCGGGATTAAAATATGATGCCACTTAGTTTGTTTTTTGGTTGGCCAATCCGAGATAACTTATCGCGTGATTAATAATTAATACCGAATTAAGTTATCTCTACCCATAGGTTGTATAGTAATCTCATCATATTTTTATCATGGGATAAACTCATTAAATAACAAAATTACCCTTCAATCTTTTATATTCTTTCCTTTATTTCACTTTCCTTTATCCATAATAATTTCATGATTACTTTTAAATCTCTTTTAAAATTGTTTTCGTTATTGTGTTGTTTTCTATTGAATCAAAAGGCTTTTAAAAGAATCTTCATTATGTTTAGTGCATTCAGTTGGGAGTAGACTTAGCACCGAGTTGGACTAGGGTTCATCGTACCCTCATAGTCTCAAAGTGCCCGCGTAGGATTATATGTCCCCTCTGTTGGGCATCAATTTTTAGTGATCACACCACAATCATGATTTTATACCCCTGACAAAGTATATTAGGTCCTCTCGATGAGGCGTATACATCGGACTCCACATTTAGCTCACATGGTTTATGTCGATTAATAGTAGCTCCCACAGTCAGACTCTTAGTGCATTTGACCAGGTTTTCCGCATTTATATCAGTATACAATTCAGCATGTTATCTTCATGATTAGTACTTGGTCATTGCATTCAGCTTAGCTTTTCAGTTATGTTTCAATATTTATATTCTTACTCAAATTATGTCATTGCTCAATTATGCTTTGTTCAGCTCATATATATTTGTTCAACTTAGTATCTATCTCATGCATGCTCATTACATTTCAAGTATTAACGCATACTCTGTGCTACATCCTTTCATGATGTAGGCTCAGGTACTCAGCATCCAGATCACGCTTAGATCGATTCTCGATCCGCTTTCAGCAGCTTTAATAGTGAGTCCTCATATTCCGACGACAATAAACATGCTTTCATTTTAGTTATTATTTTTAGTTTTAGTTTTGTTAGAGTTAGCTGGGGGCATGTACCTGCAACTCAACTCAGTTATAGGCTTTTCAGACATAGTAGTAGATTCAGCTTGAGTTGTTTAAGTGGTTGTTTCAATTATCACTAAACTCTTAGTTTATTTCACTTATATTTAGACTATTTGGGTTTTTCACCATTTTAAGATATCCACTGTTATAGCTTTCGCACAGTTCATATTTTACTTAGTTATTTTTCGTATTCTTATGATATGACAGACTCAGGGTTAGCTTGGGATCACTCGTGATCCTAGGTCATATGTTACGTCAAAGGGGTAGCCTCGGGGCCTGACAGCTAATGTTGTTGTGGTGTTTTGAGCAGGTTGTCCATGGAGAGTAATGCTCATGTTGAGGAAGGCAAGAAATAATTGGCTAAGAAAGTTCATAGACTTGCCCATTTGGGAGCTCGTCTGTTGGATTCCAGTGAAGGTGGAGTTGTGGTGATGAATGGGGCTGAATCATCACTAGTGTCAGAAGTGAAGGAGAAACAAGATAAAGACCCTATTATACTTGAACTAAAGGCAACTGTTTATAAGCAAAAGGTAATAGCTTTTGAAAAAAGGTGGAGATGGTGTATTGAGATACCAAGGTAGATTATGTGTATCAAAGGTGGATGAACTCTATGAGAGGGTCATGGTAGAAACTCTTAGTTCCAGATATTCGATCCATCTTGGTTTCACAAAGATGTACCATGACTTGAGAGAAGTCTATTGGTGGATTAGTATGAAGAGATGCACTGCTAAGTTTGTTGTTAAGTGCCCAAACTGACAACAAGTCAAGGTAGAACACCAAGGGCCCGACGGTGCGGCTCAGAACATAGCTCTTCCAGAATGGAAGTGAGAGATAATTTGTAACATCCGGCAATGTGAAATAATTGAAGAGGCTTAGAATTGGAAATTTTCATTTTTGGAAAGAATTTTAAAGATCTGGAAAATTGGCTAAGTATGGGAAAAAGTGAGTCTTTGGCCAACTTTGAATAGTCATAACTCCTAGCTCAGGATTAGTTAGGTGCAGTTCCAGTTTTGTTTGCGAAGCTCGTGGAATGATCTTTCTAGCGCCACCAAGTTTGCTCGATTCCAAGTTTGTATGAGTGAGGTATGCCCTTTGGAAGTTGGGAAGTTGGCAGGGAAGTGAAGTTCGTCCGGAAATTTTGAGGGTATTTTGGTCTTTTCCCTAATCATTTCTTTGGGTTATATTGAGGTGTTAGGCTGATTTTTTTAGATCAGTTTGTCCCATTTTAAAAGAGTGAGAGTTAGGGTTTTTGAGAGAGGAGGAGAAGAAGAGGAGAAAAGAGAAGAAGAAGCAAGGATTCGTCAAGATCGTCATGGATTTCGTCAAGGGTGATCCCTATTAAGGTATGTGAGTTCATAGTGTTGGTTGGTTCTTTCCCCAACACGCCAAACTCATTTTTTATTATTGAGAAAAGATTGATTATGTTTGTTGAAGTTGTTGGTTTTATTTGTTGAAGTTGTTGGTTGTGATTGTGTTGAAGTTCTTGTTGATTTGGGACATGTTTCCAGTTGTGTTTGTGAGTTGAAATCTATTGTATGTTGAGGGGTTTATGATTCTAAGTGTTTGGGGCTGGATCCATTGAAGTTAAGGAGGTTTAGAGTTGGAAAAATGAAAGAGAAGAGTCGGATTTTTTGGGGAAAAGGCTGGGGCGTCGCGCCTGCCAGCGCGCCCCAACAGGGGTTCTGAGGTTTTACCCTTGGCGTGGCACATCTCTTAGAGCGCCAGCAGGCCCCTTCTGAACTTCAAGGGCTGGCGCTCCGCGCCTCTCAGAGCGCCAAGGACACCAAGTCTTCCCATTCCTTCCCCACCTTTTCATACATGTTCCTAGGTATTGTACCTATGTTTCCTAGTTGTTTTCAACACTCCAATGTACGTCTAAACGTCAAGAACTCATCCATAACATGTGATCAAACACCTTGAATTCATAATTCCAATTCAAGGAGAGTTAGTTTCCAAGCCAAGTGAAGTTAGAGCCAAGCTTAGAAGTTAAGAAGTAAGTCAAGCAAGAGTCTTTAAAGTTTTTCAAGAGTCTTCATTGAACGTTTTAACTTCTTTTTAAGGCTCAAGTTTCAAGTTAAGTATAGAGTTTCAAGTTAAGTAAAGAGTCAAGAGTTTCAAGTTAAGCCAAGAGCAAGAGTCAAATGCATTTCTCAAAGTTATTAGAGAACTAAGTATTCCCAAAGAAGTTTATAAATGTTTTCACATTTAAGATGAGAGAAAACTGAGATTTCCAAAAGAGTTTTGAACAGTTTGAGCACTATCTCTTTTAAAGAAAAGATGAGTTTTGCGAAAGAGCTTCTAAAACATGATTAGTATGACAAATCGAGTATGTCATCAATGTTTAAATAGTATGGTCTCTAGATATACCATCAATGTTAAAGCAGTATGAATATCCCGAGTCATCAATGATCATATTAAATTATGGTTTTGAGATGTTCTTACAAAGAGTTTTCAAGAGCCTTTGGGCTAAGTTTTGAGTAATTATCTCAACTAAAGAAAGATGTGTTTAAAACACTTATGAGCTAAAGTATTTTTGGGAGTAGTCTTGAGCACCGAATTGGGGACACGAGTTCATATTAACTCAACTCTCCATAAGAACCATGTAGCCAAACATGGAATTTCTTGGGTCATACTTTTTAGATGATCCCGTAAGTTAAGCTAGTGGATCCACTTAGTAAAGTTAGCTTCCTATATCACAGCAAGGTATAGGATGGTCCTTGGGCAACGTGAGGTAAAACGTTGTATCACTACTTAAGCATGTAGTGGTGGTTATAGGTTAGAGAACTCCCACAGTAGAAAGAGCTTGGTTCCTCGAGAAGTTCTGCTTAGTATGGATGGGGGTATGGGACTTCATTCATGCATTGCACAAGTAGACTTTGAGAGGAAACATGGTATTTTCATGATATTGTAAATATGATTTTTATGTCATGTTTTAAATAGTTTTGCAAGTTTTATATATTGCATGTGTCTCATTACTTTATATTGAGTTCAGTTATTCATGAGTTGAACAGAGCCAAGGGAAGTTCTCTTTTGTATCCCTTTCAAGTTGTTGTTTAGCGGTCCAGCTCGCATATTTGTACATTCCATGTACTAATGTCAGTTGGTCTACATCTTGTTATGATGCAAACACAGGTACCCAGGATCAGCATCCTGCACGTCGTTGATCCAGCTGAGCACTCCAGAGTCAGTGGTGAGCCTCCTTGCATTCCGGAGGACTCAATTATTTTGTGTTCTTAGTTTTTGTTTTATTAGGATGTTGCGGGGTCTGTCCCAACATCCATCTCAGTATTTTAGAGGCTTCATAGATAGACAGTCAGTCAGTTAGTTTTGAGTCTCTCATCTATGTATATATGTAAATATTCTATTTTGAGACTCGAGTTGCCGTTATGGCTAGATTTTATCAGTTGGGTTGTTTTATAACCTTCCATTGGCTTGAGTTATGCTGTTGAGTTAAGTTTTCACTGAGTTAAGAAAGCCAGGCCAAGGGTTCGCTTGGGCCAACAATGGTTTCCGGATGCCGATCCCGCCCAGGGTGTAGGTGTCACGCCCCGAGCCTACACCCTAGGCGGGACCGGCACCCGGAGACCATTTCTGGCCCCAAGCGAACCCTTGGCCTGGCTTTCTTAACTCAGCGGAAACCTAACCCAACAGAATAACTCAATAAAATGCAATATTACAAAACAACCTAACTTATAAAATATGGCCATAAAGGCAACTAGAATCTCAAAATAGAATATTTACATATATACATAGATGAGAGACTCAAAACTAACTGACTGACTGTCTGTCTATGAAACCTCTAAAATACTGAGATGGATGTTGGGACAGACCCCGCAACATCCTAATAAAACAAAAACTAAGAACACAAAATAATTGAGTCCTCTGGAATGCAAGGAGGCTCACCACTGACTCTGGAGTGCTCAGTTGGATCAACGACGTGTAGGATGCTGATCCGGGGTACCTGTATCTGCATCATAAGACGATGCAGGCCAACTGGCATCAGTACATGGAATGTACGAGTATGCGAGCTGGAAACTAAGCAACATAGG